>NW_027507764.1:448294653-448669653 GCF_037356315.1 Lithobates pipiens | reverse complement strand
CCAGCTCATATGCCATCTTTCTCCTGATGACAGCCAATGGACTGCTTGGCCATTCATAGGAAGCTTTGTATTTTCTGGATGAATACAAACCTTCTTCTGATTGGCTAAGGTAGAGAGGAGGCGGATGATATCACAATCTCCACCTAAGCCAATCAGGGAAAGCTTTGCATTCATTTAGAAAATACAAAACTTCCTGTGAATGGCTGACCTGCACTCAACCTGACTCTTTTTTTTTTTCCAGGAATAGGATGGGAAGTCTCTGTCATGCTGCTGGAACAAAGAGCTATATTCTGTATGTAGCTAAGGGCTGACAGCCACTACATCTGGTAGTGAAGGAAATTGTTTGCTTGGACCAGCTTGGTCATAAAACATGGCGTTAGACTTCTGTACCTAACTCTTCTGTCTCTTCAAATAGAAAATGTTACTGTTTGGGCCTTTTACAAAAATTGTAGTCAGTAGTGTTATTAACCCTTTGATTACTGTAGTTTATTAATGTATAAATGCCTAGTCCAAATATACATCAGCAACTTGACTATAATCCTATTTCTAATTGGAATGCCTATTTTGTTTCTATAATTTTTAAGGTCATATAAGGCATTTTATTTTTGTTATGGTACACAGCTTTTTATAAATAATTTTTGTGTAGCACCATCTAGTAAGCTGTTGAATCTGGGTCGGGGTTCAGTGAATCAGGGCTGGATGACTCATCCTGACAGCTCCTCTGGAGACTGTATATTGACTGTACATAGGAAGATGTTCCTGAAGTTGTTGCCAAAGTTTGTTGCTGAAGCCAAGTGGGCATCCCATAACCTCCCATCCTTATCCAAAATGTTAACCCTTAATAAATAACAAAGAAAGTCACTGTCAATTCTCTGACTCTAGAGTGCATGCGAAAATTTGGTGTGCCTGGCTGCACAGGAGTGGGGGATCCAGTTCACCTGTGGCTCCTTAGTAAGTGTGCTACATTTGGTTGTTTATATTACAAGAGATTAATGCACACAAACGTATTTTTTTCTATTTATATAACTTTTAACTGCTCTAATTGTATCTGACAATTATAGTACCAAGCAGATAAGTGCTGCCACTAGGCTGCAGTGGCATCTGCAGTGCAGTCTGTAGACTGAAGGCTTATTTTGTCAAATAAATGCATGTCAATGTCAGGAAATCCTCAAACTGGGACCACTCTGATCTAAATCCCAATCATCGGTGAGGACTGGAACTGTTGGAGACAGTTGGGAATTGTTAGCCACCAGTCACACGAGGTATAGTCTGGCAGCTCTCAAAGGGAGAACATTTATTAAAATTGCTGGACATTGAGCTTGGGAATGTTAACTTTACAGATTTCAAGTCAGAAGGAGCTAAATAAATCAAAGTTTTGTGCATATCTCTCATTTATAGAGAATGCAAATGCAGGTGCATTTCAAATGGTTTCCAGACCATAAATAGGTAAGAAAAACTATGAATGGTACTGCCGTGCAAATAGCTGTTATTGTATAATTACCAGCAAGCCCAAAAAGAGCCTGTTTAATTATCACATAGAACAAAGTGACGTTATGGATCCTCACAGGCCTCCTCCATCAGGCAACAGTAATGACTGTTACCTTTGCCTGATAAACAAGCCCTGTGAGGCTTTGAAATGTTGCTTTGTCTAATGTAATAATTAAATGTACTCTTTCTGGGCAATGTGATGCGCTGGTAATTACACTAGGACTACAATTTACCATTTTTGACCCTGTACATCAGGGGTCTTCAAACAATGGCCCTCCAGTTGTTCAGGAACTACAATGCCCATCATGCTTAGTCATGTCTGTGAATGTCAGAGTTTCACAATGCCTTGTGGAATGTGTAGTTCTGCAACAGCTGGAGGGCCGTAGTTTGAAGATTCCTGCTCTATGCTGTTCTTCAATTAGAGATCAGAAAAATGTCTTTCTCAAATGTGCTAATTTCCTTCAAAAGTCAAATTATTTCGTAATATGTAAGGATTAGTATATGTTAATTTTCAACTTTACCTAAAATGGTGTCTCAGAATACCATAACATTTTTTCAAAATATCACCTAAACCACCCTCTTTTCTCCTCCCAAGACATCCTACTCTCTAGCGCCCTTGTCTCCTCCTCCCATGCTGACATCCAGGAGTTCTACAGATCCCATCCTCTGGAACTCCCCACTGATCTGCCTGGTTGCTATCTCCAACTCTGTCCACTAGTAGGAGATCCCGGAAAACTCATCTCATCATAGGAAGGCCTATTCCACCTACACCTAATAAACTGAACTTTCCCTATCAGCTCATCCCTCACATTTATTACCCTTTGTATCACTTAACCCTCCCTTCTAGATGGCAAGCTTTCACAAGTAAGGATGAGCTGAACCCCCCCCCTCCCCCCCCCGGTTCAGTTCGCACCAGAACTTGCGAACAGGCAAAAAATTTGGACGAACACATGAACACCATTAAAAACTATGGAACACAAACATAAAAAATCAAAAGTGCTAATTTTAAAGGCTTATATGCAAGTTATTGTCATAAAAAGTGTTCAGGGACCTGTAGACCTGTATAGGGGGACCCGGGTCCTGCCCCAGGGGACATGTATCAATGCAAAAAAAAGTTTTAAAAACAGCTGTTTTTTCAGGAGCAGTGATTTTAATAATGCTTAAAGTGAAACAATAAAATGAAATATTTCTTTAAATATTGTGCCTGTAGGGTGCCTATAGTATGCCTATAAAGTGGCACAGTTTTTCTGTGTTTAGAACATTACCACAGCAAACTGACATTTCTAAAGGAAAAAAAGTAATTTAAAACTGATCGCGGCTGTAATGAATTGTCGGGGCTCAGCAATATAGACACATTTTATTAATAAAAACAGCATGGATCCCCCCCAGTTTATTACCAGACTCTTTGGGTCTGGTATGAATATTAACCACTTTCAGACCGGACCATTTTGCTGGTAAATGACCAGAGGTCTTTTTACACTTTGGCACTGCGCTGCTTTAACTGGTAATTGCGCGGTCATGCAATGTTGTACCCAAACAAAATTTGCGTCCTTTTCTTCCCACAAATAGAGCTTTCTTTTGATGGTATTTGATTGCCTCTGCGATTTTTATTTTTTGCGATATAAACGTAAAAAGACCGCAAATTTTGAAAAAAAATGATATTTTCTACTTTTTGTTATTAGAAAAATCCAATAAACTCAATTTTAGTCATACATTTAGGCCAAAATGTATTCAGCCACATGTCTTTGGTAAAAAAAAAGTCAATAATTGTATATTTATTGGTTTGCGCAAAAGTTGTCACATCTACAAACTAAGGTACGTTTTCTGGAATTTACGCAGCTTTTAGTTTACGACTGCCTATCTCATTTCTTGAGGTGCTAAAATGGCAGGGCAGTACAAAACCCCCCCAAATGACCCCATTTTGGAAAGTAGACCCCCTAAGGAAATTGATAAGAGGCATGTTGAGCCCATTGAATATTTTATTTTTTTGCCTCAAGCGATTGAATAATGACAAAAAAAAAAATTTTTTTTTTTTTTTACACAAAGTTGTCACTAAATGATATATTGCTCACACATGCTATGGGCGTATGTGAAATGACACCCCAAAATAAATTCTGCTGCTTCTCCTGAGTACGGGGATACCACATATGTGGGACTTTTTGGGAGCCTAGCCGCGTACGGGGCCCCGAAAACCAAGCACCGCCTTCAGGCTTTCTAAGGGCGTAAATTTTTGAGTTCACTTCTCACTACCTATTACAGTTTTGAAGGCCATAAAATGCCAAGATGGCACAAAACCCCCACAAATGACCCCATTTTAGAAAGTAGACACCCCAAGCTATTTGCTGAGAGGCATGTTGAGTTCATGGAATATTTTATATTTTGCCACAAGTTGCGGGAAAATTACAAACTTTTTTTTTTTTTTTTTTTTTTTAACAAAGTTGTCACTAAATGATATATTGCTCATGCATGCCATGGGCATATGTGAAATGACACCCCAAAATAAATTCTGCTGCTTCTCCTGAGTACGGGGATACCACATATGTGGGACTTTTTGGGAGCCTAGCCGCGTACGGGGCCCCGAAAACCAAGCACCGCCTTCAGGCTTTCTAAGGGCGTAAATTTTTGAGTTCACTTCTCACTACCTATTACAGTTTTGAAGGCCATAAAATGCCAAGATGGCACAAAACCCCCACAAATGACCCCATTTTAGAAAGTAGACACCCCAAGCTATTTGCTGAGAGGCATGTTGAGTCCATGGAATATTTTATATTTTGCCACAAGTTGCGGGAAAATTACAAACTTTTTTTTTTTTTTTTTTTTTTTTCACAAAGTTGTCACTAAATGATATATTGCTCACGCATGCCATGGGCATATGTGAAATGACACCCCAAAATAAATTCTGCTGCTTCTCCTGAGTACGGGGATACCACATATGTGGGACTTTTTGGGAGCCTAGCCGCGTACGGGGCCCCGAAAACCAAGCACCGCCTTCAGGCTTTCTAAGGGCGTTACAGTTTTGAAGGCCATAAAATGCCAAGATGGCACAAACCCCCCCAAATGACCCCATTTTGGAAAGTAGACACCCCTAAATTTAGGGGTACACTAGTGAGACTAGGTAATAAATGGCGGGTGCCCTGAAACTATAAAAAAAATAACTAACCAACCAGCGTCACCTGTAACAGTTATATGGTGATCACTGGTGAAAGGGTTAACTAGGGGGCAATTAGGGGGCTTTATGCGGTAGTATATGGGGGTCCCTGGCGCTATAAAAAGCTGCAGCGAACCTAAATACCTACCTGCCTAACTAGCGTCACCTGTGACACTAATACAGCGATCAGAAAAACGATCGCTTATTAGGCTGGGTTCACACTGGAGCGATGCGGGAACGCCACGAATGCGCGGCGGGTTCCCGCATCGCATGCCTCCCGGCGGCAGTTCACACTGCCCTATGCGAACTGCTGGGAGTGTCAGTGAAATGTTACTGACACCCCCAGATCAGTTCACATATCGCAGTGCGATCTGCAAACTCAGATCGCATGGTGTGAACACCCATGCGATCCGATTCTGCTGCGGGCCAAAAAAAGGGTCCCGTGCGAATTTGCGGCGGGTGCGGCGGGTGCGGCGAATGGCTGAACTCGAATCGCACAGAGATCGGATGTGATTTGCACTGCAGTGCGGTGCGAATCACATCCGTTCTCATAAACCGCTGCAATGTGAACCCAGCCTTAGTGACACTGGCGACGGGGGGTGATCACGGGGTTAAACCTTTATTGGGGGGGTTAGGGGGGTACCTTAGAACTAAAGGGGGCTAACCCTAACTGCCCTAACAGTTATTAGTCACAAATGACACCCGCCGGGTGATCAGGGGGTTAAACCTTTATTAGGTAATAAATGGCGGGTGCCCTGAAACTATAAAAAAATAACTAACCAACCAGCGTCACCTGTAACAGTTATATGGTGATCACTGGTGAAAGGGTTAACTAGGGGGCAATCAGGGGGCTTTATGCGGTAGTATATGGGGGTCCCTGGCGCTATAAAAAGCTGCGGCGAACCTAAATACCTACCTGCCTAACTAGCGTCACCTGTGACACTAATACGGCGATCAGAAAAATTATCGCTTATTAGGCTGGGTTCACACTGGAGCGATGCGGGAACGCACGAATCCGCGGCGGGTTCCCGCATCGCATGCCTCCCGGCGGCAGTTCACACTGCCCTATGCGAACTGCTGGGAGTGTCAGTGAAATGTTACTGACACCCCCAGATCAGTTCGCATATCGCAGTGCGATCTGCAAACTCGGATCGCATGGTGTGAACACCCATGCGATCCGATTCTGCTGCGGGCCAAAAAAAGGGTCCCGTGCGAATTTGCGGCGGGTGCGGCGGGTGTGGCGGGTGCGGCGGGTGCGGCGAATGGCTGAACTCGAATCGCACAGAGATCGGATGTGATTTGCACTGCAGTGCGGTGCGAATCACATTCGTTCTCATAAACCGCTGCAATGTGAACCCAGCCTTAGTGACACTGGCGACGGGGGGTGATCACGGGGTTAAACCTTTATTGGGGGGGTTAGGGGGGTACATTAGAACTAAAGGGGGCTAACTCTAACTGCCCTAACAGTTATTACAGTCACAAATGACACCAATGCAAAAAAAAAAAAAAAAAAATGACATTGGTGTCACTGTGACTGGGGGGCAGGGGTAATTGGGGGGGTGATCGGGGGTAAAGGGGGGGTGTGAGTGTGCCTGGCATGTTCTACTGTGTGTGTAGAGTGTTGGTGCAACTCACCGATCCGCTCTCCTCCGTGTCGGAACGGAAAATACCGACACGGAGGAGAGAATACATCACTTCCTCTCCTGTGTTTACATTACAGGAGAGGAAGTGATGTCACCGGGGATTTCTATTCGTCGGGAGCGATCGCGAGGGGGTGGCCATGAATGAATGGCCGCCCCCTCGTCCCGGATCGCTCCCGGACGAAAACCGACCGCCGCAGGCACCGGGCGGGGGCCCGATCGGGCCCCCGACCCGCGGGAGGCAAGGGACGTACATGTATGTCCTTATGCCTGCCCGTGCCATTGTACCGACGTACATCGGCGTGCGGCGGTCGGCAACTGGTTAAGGATAACCCTGCGCCAAATTAAAAAAAAAAAGTCATAGGAGTCCCCCCCCAAAATCCATACCAGACCTTACAGGTCTGGTATAGATTTTATGGTGAACCCTGTGCCAAAATGTAAAAAAAATGGCCTGGGGTCCCCTCAAGATCCATACCAGACCTTATCCAAGCATGCAACCTGGCAGGCCACAGGAAAAGAGGGGGCACGAGAAAGCGCCCCTCCTTCTAAACCGTACCAGGTCACATGCCCTCAACATGGGGAGGATGCTTTGGGGTCCCCCCAAAGCATCTTGTCCCCATGTTGATGGGGAACAAGGGCCTCATCCCCACAACTTGTCCCAAAGTGTCTCCTGTCTTTTTTACTATTTTTGACACTTTTTTTGTGAAATGGTAGGGGTACAATGTACCCGTTACCAATTCAAATAGGGAGCTTCCAGATTCCAATAAGCTTCCTGCTCGCAGACCCCCACAACCACCGGGCAAGAGTTGTGGGGATAAGGCCCTTGTTCCCATCAACATGGGGACAAGATGTTTTGGGGGGGACCCCAAAGCATCCTCCCCATGTTAAGGGCATGTGGCCTGGTACAGTTCAGGAGGGGGGTGCTCTCTCATCCCCCCTCTTTTCCTGTGGCCTGCCAGGTTGCGTGCTCGGATAAAGGGTCTGATATGGATTTTGGGGGGGACCCTGCACCATTTTTTGAAAAAAAATTGGCGCAGGGCTCCCCTTAAAATCCATAGCAGACCTTAACGGTCTGGTATGGATTTTGTGGGGGACTCCTATGCCATTTGTTTTTTTATTTGGTGCAGGGTTCCCCATAATACACATACTGAAGGGCCTGGTATGGATTTTGGGGGGACCCCCACGCAATTTTCTTTTTTTAATTTTGGTTCAGGGTTCCCCTTAATATTCATACCAGACCCAAAGGGCCTGCTAATGAACTAGTAGTTTTTTTCAATAAGTTTTAGCTATACTGCTGAGACAATTCATTTCAGCCACAATCAGTTTTAAATGACTTTTTCCTTTAGAAATATAATTTTGCTGTGGTACTGTTCTAAACATGGGAAAACTGCGCCACTTTACAGGCATACAATAGACACCCCCCAGGCACAATATTTAAAGGAATATTTAATTTTTATTGTTTCACTTTAAGCATTATTAAAATCACTGCTCCCGAAAAAACAGCTGTTTTTAAAACTTTTTTTTGCATTGAGACATGTCCCCTGGGCAGGACTCGGGTCCCCGACACTTTTTATGAAAATAACTTTCATATAAGCCTTTAAAATTAGCACTTTTGGTTTTTCATGTTAGTGTCCCATAGACTTTAATGGGGGTTCCGCAGCTTTCGAATTTGCTGCGAACACCACATAATGTTCGTTGTTAGCCGAACGTTCGAACCACCAAAGTTCGGCCCGAACTTATGCTCGGGCCGAACTGTTTCGCAAATCCCTGCTCACAAGCAAGGTCCTCTGAATCCTGTTGTATTGAATTTTATTGTAACTGTATTGCTTCTCTTTTTTTTTGGTACAATGCTGTGCAAAGTCTTGGTGCTACTTAAATTCTGTATATTAACCACTTGCCGACCACCGCACGACGATGTACGTCGACAGAATGGCACGGGCAGGCATATGGGCGTACCTGTACGTCCCTGCCTTCCCGCGGGTGGGGGGCCCGATTGGGCCCCCCCCGGTGCCAGCGGCGGTGGGTATCCGTTCAGGAGCGATCCGGGATGAGGGGGCGGCCATTCGTTCATGGCCGCCCCCTCGCGATCGCTCCTGACGAATGGAAGTGAGGCGTGACATCACTTCCTCTCCTGTAATGTAAACACAGGCAGAGGAAGTGATGTAATCTCTCCTCCATGTCGGTATTTTTCGTTCCGGCACCGAGGAGAGAGGATCGGTGAGTTGCACCAACACGACACTACACAGTAGAACATGCCAGGCACACTCTCACCCCCCCTTCACCCCCGATCACCCCCCCAATCACCCCTGCCCCCCCAGTCACAGTGACACCAATTGCATTTTTTATTTTTTTTGCATTGGTGTCATTTGTGACTGTAATAACTGTTAGGGCAGTTAGGGTTAGCCCCCTTTAGTTCTAAGGTACCCCCCTAACCCCCCCAATAAAGGTTTAACCCCGTGATCACCCCCCGTCGCCAGTGTCACTAAGGCTGGGTTCACATTGCAGCGGTTTATGAGAACGGATGTGATTCGCACCGCACTGCAGTGCAAATCACATCCGATCTCTGTGCGATTCGAGTTCAGCCATACAGATAGTATGGCTGAATTTGCGTCACACCCGCCGCACCCGCCGCAAATTCACACGGGACCCTTTTTTTGGTCCGCAGCAGAATCGGATCGCATGGGTGTTCACACCATGCGATCCGAGTTTGCAGATCGCACTGCGATTTGCGAACTGATCTGGGGGTGTCATTAACATTTCACTGCCACTCCCAGCAGTTCGCATAGGGCAGTGTGAACTGCCGCCGGGAGGCATGCGATGCGGGAACCCGCCGCGGATTCGTGGCGTTCCCGCATCGCTCCAGTGTGAACCCAGCCTAATAAGCAATCATTTTTCTGATCGCTGTATTAGTGTCACAGGTGACGCTAGTTAGGCAGGTAGGTATTTAGGTTCGCCGCAGCGTTTTATAGCGCCAGGGACCCCCATATACTACCGCATAAAGCCCCCTGATTGCCCCCTAGTTAACCCTTTCACCAGTGATCACCATATAACTGTTACAGGTGACGCTGGTTGGTTAGTTATTTTTTTATAGTTTCAGGGCACCCGCCATTTATTACCTAATAAAGGTTTAACCCCCTGATCACCCGGCGGGTGATATAAGTTTGAGGGTCAGATAAGGTCTGTGTCGCCCCAGGCAGCGTCAGGTTAGTGCCAGTACCGCTAACACCCACGCACAAAGCATACACCTCCCTTAGTAATATAGTATCTGATCAGATCTATATTAGCGTCGCCAGCAGTTTAGGTTTCCCAAAACGCATTGTTAGCGGGATCAGCCCAGATACCTGCTAGCACCTGCGTTTAGCCCCTCCGCCAAGCCCAGACCAGCCCACCCAAGTGCAGTATCGATCGATCACTGTCACTTACAAAACACAACACACATAACTGCAGCGTTTGCCTGATCCCTGCGATCGCTAACAGTTTTTCTTGTAGCGTTTTGATACAGTAGCTGACAGCCTAGGTGCTTGTTTACCTGTGAGTCTCACTAGTGTACCTAGGGGTGTCTACTTTCCAAAATGGGGTCATTTGGGGGGGGTTTGTGCCATCTTGGCATTTTATGGCCTTCAAAACTGTAATAGGTAGTGAGGAGTGAAGTCAAAAATTTACGCCCTTAGAAAGCCTGAAGGCGGTGCTTGGTTTTCGGGGCCCGTACGCGGCTAGGCTCCCAAAAAGTCCCACATATGTAGTATCCCCGTACTCAGGAAAAGCAGCAGAACTTATTTTGGGGTGTCATTTCACATATGCCCATAGCATGTGTGAGCAATATATCATTTAGTGACAACTTTGTGAAAAAAATAAAAAATAAATAAAAGTTTGTAATTTTCCCGCAACTTGTGCCAAATATAAAATATTCCATGGACTCAACATGCCTCTCAGCAAATAGCTTGGGGTGTCTACTTTCTAAAATGGGGTCATTTGTGGGGGTTTTGTGCCATCTTGGCATTTTATGGCCTTCAAATCTGTAATAGGTAGTGAGGAGTGAAGTCAAAAATTTACGCCCTTAGAAAACCTGAAGGCGGTTCTTGGCTTTCGGGGCCCCGTACGCGGCTAGGCTCCCAAAAAATCCCACACATGTGGTATCCCCGTACTCAGGAGAAGCAGCAGAATTTATTTTGGGGTGTCATTTCACATATGCCCATGGCATGCGTGAGCAATATATCATTTAGTGACAACTTTGTGAAAAAAATAAATAAAAAAAAAGTTTGTAATTTTCCGGCAACTTGTGGCAAAATATAAAATATTCCATGGACTCAACATGCCTCTCAGCAAATAGCTTAGGGTGTCTACTTTCTAAAATGGGGTCATTTGTGGGGGTTTTGTGCCATCTTGGCATTTTATGGCCTTCAAAACTGTAATAGGTAGTGAGGAGTGAAGTCAAAAATTTACGCCCTTAGAAAGCCTGAAGGCGGTGCTTGGTTTTCGGGGCCCCGTACGCGGCTAGGCTCCCTAAGTATATGTGGTATCGCCGTACTCAGGAGAAGCAGCAGAACTTATTTTGGGGTGTCATTTCACATATGCCCATAGCATGTGTGAGCAATATATCATTTAGTGACAACTTTGTGAAAAAATAAATAAATAAATAAATAATATTATATATATATATATTATTATAATATAATAAATAATTTTCCCGCAACTTGTGCCAAATATAAAATATTCCATGGACTCAACATGCCTCTCAGCAAATAGCTTGGGGTGTCTACTTTCTAAAATGGGGTCATTTGTGGGGGTTTTGTGCCATCTTGGCATTTTCTGGCCTTCAAAACTGTGATAGGTAGTGAGGAGTGAAATTACAAATGTATGCCCTTAGAAATCCTGAAGGCGGTGCTTGGCTTTCGGGGCCCCGTACGCGGCTAGGCTTCCAAAAAGTCGACCACATGTGGTATCCCCATACTTAGGAGAAGCAGCAGAATATATTTTGGGGTACAATTCCACATATAACCATGGCATGTGTGAGCAATATATCATTTAGTGACAACTTTGTCATTATTCAATCGCTTGAGGCAAAAAAATAAAATATTCAATGGGCTCAACATGCCTCTTATCAATTTCCTTAGGGTATCTACTTTCCAAAATGGGGTCATTTGGGGGGGTTTTGTACTGCCCTGCCATTTTAGCACCTCAAGAAATGAGATAGGCAGTCATAAACTAAAAGCTGCGTAAATTCCAGAAAACGTACCTTAGTTTGTAGATGTGACAACTTTTGCGCAAACCAATAAATATACAGTTATTGACTTTTTTTTTACCAAAGACATGTGGCTGAATACATTTTGGCCTAAATGTATGACTAAAATTTATTTACTATTATTTAAACTAAAGTTTATTGGATTTTTCTAATAACAAAAAGTAGAAAATATCATTTTTTTTCAAAATTTGCGGTCTTTTTACGTTTATATCGCAAAAAATAAAAATAGCAGAGTCAGTCAAATACCTTTAAAAGAAAAAACAAAAGAATTGGTTAACCTGAGAATTCAAATATAACCACTAACAGAGACTCCTGGAGTCAGGAAGTAGCGAGGAGACCTTGCTGGAAGTGGCAGAAGACGAGTGAGAGCAATCAGCGGGACACACAGAACCAGACAGAGGAGTTCCACATAGTGGAGATAGGCTCTAAAGTGATTGGAATCTGGTAAGCAGCCATCTATATACATATTCACGGAGGTGGAACAGCCCATGGTGAAGGTGTAGGACCATACCCATACACACCCAGATATCTGAGAAGATTGTATGAATATGAATATGAAGGACAGTACTCATTGATGAGGAATAGAGTGTGATCTCTTGGTGTATGGACATTAATTCCTGACAAAAGTTTTGCTGGTTCTTTAATACTTGGTGTTTGGACACCAATCTTGTTAAAAGACTTGCTGGTTTTTTTAAAAGTACTACATGCTCAACATAGACAAATTGTTTGTTGTATATGGAGATGTGGTATCAGCGCTGTTAGTGGTTATATTTGAATTCTCAGGTTAACCAATTCTTTTGTTTTTTATGCATGATAAGTTTTATTTTATAACGGCAGCTAAGTATTAAGAACCATCCCCAGGTGGGAGTAAGTTGACTGCACCCTTTGAGCGCTGGGAGTAGAGGTAAGCAAATCAATTGTTTTGAGCGCATACCTCTGCCAGATTAGACCTTTAAAAGAAAGCTCTATTTGTGGGAAAAAAAGGACGCAAATTTTGTTTGGGTACAACATTGCATGACCGCGCAATTACCAGTTAAAGCAGCGCAGTGCCAAATTGTAAAAAGACCTCTGGTCATTGACCAGCAAAATGGTCCGGTCTGAAAGTGGTTAATAATAAAATAATATTAATAATAATTTTAAGTGATTTTCTCCTGTGTGCTGTGTAGTATATATATTCTTTGTGCCACTATCATCGGAAAAAAATATAGAGTTTGATATTAAGGGAATATTTACCATATTTATCTTTTTTGTCTCCGAGTGCATCTACCCTGCCATCTGGAGTGATGCGGATAAATTTCTTTGTTGATTTAGAGTAAAACTGCAAACTGTTTTCATGCTGATATTTCCATTTCTCTGCATCCCACTATATTAAGAGTTCAGAATAAAAATACATGATGTTTTTAGAGTGCTTTAAAATGTATATAATACATTATTAAATAAATTAGCATGCCATTAATGATTAACACAGTTCCATACCATTTCCTTTTTCTTTAGTTCAAATTCTTGTCCTGTGGATTGAAGAACAATTGTATAATAGATCAAAATTACCCATTTAAATTACATAAACAAGCAGTTTTTATTTGGTTACTTACTGGCCGGAAGGTCAGCTTCATTTGAGACAGACAAACGCCTGACAATCTTCCCATCATCCTCTCCTTCATCCAGCCATCTAGAAAGAATACAGAATTGAGTTACTGACATTGTGTTTTTTAAATGTAGATGTAAACGGATTGTATATTGTGGCCTACCAAGCCTCCAAATTCATGTTATTTGTTTTTTCTCTTGCATGCACTCCATTTAGTGGCCAGTCAGCATTACCTTTCTGTAGGTTTATGTAATTGTAGAAGCAGTAGTTAGACCTTCTACTTTCTTAACCTCTTTATGATGGAGGAACCCTTGAAAAAACATCCTAGTGAATGAGATCCTCTTAAGCCTTGTACACACGGTCGGAGAATGTGTCCTATCGGACCGTGTTGTCGGATAATCCGACTGTGAGTGGTATGCATCAGACAGATTCCGTCGGAATATCCGTCGGACCCAATTTTCCAAATTGTTGGAAATATTTTCCGACCAACTGGTTCGATCGGACATACTCCGATCATGTGTAGAGAATTTTGATCGGACAAAGTGCCACGCATGCTCAGATCGAATTCCTACATCAAAGCTATTGGCTACTAGCCTGAACGTAGTCCCATCGTAACGAAAATTACGTCATCACGTTCTGAATGATCGGATTTTTCGACAACTTAGTCCAACCGTGTGTATGCAACAGTTTTGGACAAGATCCGACGGACAAAATCCGACGGATTTGGTTGTCGAAAATCTCCGACCATGTGTACAGGGGCTTAGACTATTTTGTGCTTTTCCATCTCTCCCTCTGGCCTATATCTACCTACATTTTTAGCTATATGGGTTGGTACTCTATCTATATGTTGGTAGATATGTGGAGACACTTCTACCACTAAACATGGGAGAACTTACCCCCTGGTGATGAATAAATCAGCTCATTGGGAGAATTGTGCTCCACTTATGCCTCCCATGTCTGTCTCAGGGGATATTTCTGGGTGCTCTATTTATTGGGTTCCCGTCTGGACTCCTACAATTTGAGTACATTGGCGCCATCCACTACAGAGGCTTTCCTATGATATATTATTTTGACTGGATGATATACAGTGCCTTGAAAAAGTATTCATACCCCTTGAAATTTTCCTAATTTTGCCATGTTTCAACTAAAAACATAAATGTATTTTATTGGAATTTTATGCAATAGACCAACACAAAGTGGTACATAATTGTGGAATGGAAGGAAAATGATAAATGGTTTTCAGAATTTTTTACAAATAAATATCTGAAAAGTATGGCATGCATTTATATTCAGCCAATACTTTGTAGAACCACCTTTTAAAGCTGCAAGTATTTTTGGGTATTTCTCTACCAGCTTTGCACATCCAAAGAGTGACCTATTTGCCCATTCTTCTTTGATTGGATTCTCAATTGGATTTAGGTCTGGACTTTGACTGGCCCATTCTAACACATGAATGTGTTTTGATCGAAATCATTCCATTGTAGCTCTGGCTGTATGTTTAGGGTTGTTATCTTACTGGCAGGTGAACCTCTGCCCCAGTCTCAAGTCTTTTGCAGACTCTAACAGGTTTTCTTCTAAGATTGCCCTGTATATGGCTCCATCCATCTTTCCATCAACTCTGACCAGCTTACTTGTCCCTGCTGAAGAAAAGCATCCCCACAAGATGATGCTACCACCACCATGTTTCACAGTGGGGATGGTGTGTTCAGGGTGATGTGTAGTGTTAGTTTATTGCCACACATAGTATTTTGCTTTTAGGCCAAAAAATTTAATTTTGGTCTCATCTGACCAGAGCACCTTCTTCCACATGTTTGCTGTGTCCCCCACATGGCTTTCTAGCAAACTGCAAACGGTACTTCTTATGGCTTTCTTTCAACAATGGCTTTCTTCTTGCCACTCTTCCATAAAGGCCAGATTTGCGGAGTGCATGACTAATAGTTGTCCTGTGGACAGATTGTCCCACCTGAGCTGTGAATCTATGGAACTCCTCAAGAGTTACCATGGGCCTCTTTGCTGCTTCTCTGATTATTGCTCTCCTTGCCCAGCATGTCTCGGTAGGTTTGCAGTTGTGCCATACTCTTTCCATTTTTGGATGATGGGTTGAACAGTGCTCCGTGAGACGTTCATAGTTTGGGATATTTTTTTTATAACCTAACCCTACGTTAAACTTCTCCACAACTTTATCCCTGACCTGTCTGGTGAGTTCCTTGGCCTTCATGATGCTGTTTGTTCACTAAGGTCCTCTAACAAACCTCTGAGGGCTTTGCAGAACATCTGTATTTATACTGAGATTAAATTGCACACAGGTGGACTCTATTTACTAATTAGGTGAATTCCGAAGGCAATTGGTTCCACTAGATTTTAGTATCAGAGTAAAGGGGGCTGAATGCAAATGCAAGTCACACTTTTCAGATATTTAATTGTAAAAAAAATTGAAAAACATTTATCATTTTCCTTCCACTTCACAACTAGGTGCCACTTTGTGTTGGTTTATGACATAAAATCCCAATAAAATACTTTTACGTTTCTGGTTGTAACATGACAAAATGTGGTATCAATACTTTTTCAAGGCACTGTATCTTGTGATGTGTTTCTATAAGTAATATTACTAAAACTGTGGTCAGTGGTGCTACCTATTATATGGGCATATATTCTACTATTATACCCTGACTATTTTTAATTTAACTGCATAGAGCTATATG
Organism: Lithobates pipiens; assembly: GCF_037356315.1. Lineage (NCBI taxonomy): Eukaryota > Metazoa > Chordata > Amphibia > Anura > Ranidae > Lithobates > Lithobates pipiens. Next base: position 448,653,848 of record NW_027507764.1, on the reverse strand, counting down.
CCTATTGCAGAGAGAGCTAGGGGTGTTTAACATGCAGTGATATAAAAAGAACCACACAATTTATACACAACGTGCATGTGCTTATTTGCCAAAAATTTTTTTTTTTTTTGCTTGTTTTTTTTTTGAGTATAATCTAGGTGCTAAGGATTATATTGGTACAAATTTTTATAATTTTATAATTTTCTATTAATCCTTTATCTATTTTGGATACTTCACAAAGGTTGTCTACGTGCGTTTACTGTAGTGTTTGGATCTATTGTACTGTATAGTACTTATGTGGTACACATAAGCATTTTTGATTTCAGATCGAGCACTTTTTGCACTTTATAATTAACTTACTCCACGATCAAGGGATCATTTATAAGTGGTATTTTTACCATACATCATTGGAGACACTTTGTATATATATATATATATATATATATATATATATATATATATATATATATATATATACACAAATATATAGCACAGCATACGCACCTTTTGTGGAATTAGGGGGCTTTCCTTTGTTTACACCACTGTATGTTTGATACCCTCTAAAAACAAATTTTTTGCAAATAAGCACATGGACGTTGTATAGAAATTGCGTGGTTCTTTTTATATCACTGCATGTTAAACACCCCTAACTCTCTCTGCAATAGGCATATAGCTATATGCAGTTCAATTAAAAATAGTCAGGGTATAATAGTAGCATATATGCCCATATAATAGGTAGCGCCACTGACCCCAGTTTTAGTATCATCTTTTGTATGTAAAGCTCCGGATAGGGGAGCCTTATTTTTAGGGGAGGCTGCAACCGAGATTGTTGATCTAAAGCGTGGCCTTTTGCAAATAATTAAAAATCTATAAGTAATATTAATTTGTATCTTATTATAGATCTGTTATGTCTATTGTTGGATGCTCTATAACAGGGATAGGCAACCTTGTCCCTCCAGCTGTGGTGAAACTACAAATCCCATCATGCCTCTGCCTCTAGGAGTCATACCTGTGATTATCAGGGTCTTGCAATGTCATCTGTAACTTGTAGTTTAACCACAGCTGGAGGGCCGAGGTTGCCTACCCCTGCTCTATAACATCATTTGTGAAATGTGGCTAAATAGGTGCTTTTTTTGTTAATGCTACATTGATGATTTTATTTATGTGTTTTTAAAACAACACTGTAATAATATAAAATGAATTTTTCAAATATTCTGTACATGTGGATCCTGCATCCTTTGGATACAGAGAACGTTCACTTTTGGAGTTTTTCTGTCCTATTTTTCTCTTTGGTTTTCCTATACAATGATTGGATGATGGTGCCCTCTAATGTTATATTGATTATAAATTTAGGCACTATTTCTATTTAAAACCCCTGCTAAAAATGTATTTCTTTACAGCTCATTGTACATTAGTGTGATGGTCAAAGTGAAGAATGTGCTTTACATTTGAGGCCAGTGGGAATAATCCACCCTCTTACAAATAGCTAAAACAATCAGTGGCAACTTATCTGAGAGGCAAATACTGCTCCTTGTTGAAGGAACCCCTTGTAACCTTTGGAGGAACCCTGGTTGACAAGGTTGCTCCACTGCTTCATAGCATCCATAACCTCTTCAATAAGGGTCCCATTTAGAAAGTCAATTCAAACAAATAGGAAAAAAAAACACAGAGTAGGAGAGCCCAGTCACATGATATGTAAACCTCATGTAACTGGCTTCTCCTCCAATCATTGGTCCCTGTGAGCATCATTTTTATACATAAGACCCAAATACATTGTTAGAAATACTTTTCTATTAGCCACTACTTGCACCACTCTGCTATTGTCATGTAGCCTGGACATGTGGGCTCTGATAAAAGTTTGTTTTATGAGTTTGCATCTGCATTTTTTTCTACACTGTGCTTTTTCTCTTTTTTTTTTTTTTTTTACTGCAGAAACATTATATTGCCACTTGTCAAAGCATGTGTTATGCTTTGGTTGGTACATACATTTTGGTTGGGTTACGGTACATAAATTTAACAACATAATAAATATGTAACAATACATTTAAAGTATAAGTGTACTTTTAGGGTTATTATTTCCTTGAATTTTAGTTGAATGTTAGAAAGTAACAAGTTTGTTTTAATTCCCCTCTGTCCATCTGTACATTCTCACTGCTATTTCCTTCCCTCCCTCCAGTAACTATGTTACTAGAATGGAAACTTAATGGCTTGTTCACACCTGCGTTTTTTACACTGGATAAATGTTACTGTAAGAGCACATAGAAAACAATATGATGCCTTGTTCTTCCCACAATGCTGTGTACGACAACAACAACATTTGCAACATGTAAAATAATAGAATTAATGCTTACCTGTCCTTCCACCTGTGCCACCAATGCTCGTTTTCTTGAAGAGTTACAGTGGCTAAGGAATCTCCAGCATCTGACACACTTCTGAGTGTGATGAATGTCTGCTCTTTTGCCAAGTGCTGTGGTTCCATCCACAGGCCTCTACTAGGTCCTGTAGTGAAGCAGAGGCCAGCAGATCAAACTACAGGGCACAGAAGGGGACCAGGCATCCAACACTCCCTGAAGTGTGTCAGTGCTAAAGATTCCTCAGCAGGCTTAAAGCTAATGTTAAGATATGGCCATTTTTACTTCTTGAACCATGTGAGTATGTGTGTGCCATACCTGTGGGATCCCTGTGGATGTTGGAAATGATTTGTAGTAGGCATTGCTACTACAATGATCTTCACTAGCTTCAGAGTCCCATGCTGAGATGGTATTCAGGGAACACTGCATTTTCTGTAAAGTGTTCTCTGATTGGATAATGTGGGTAGGTGGAACAGTGATGTCATGGTCTCCACCTTGTCCAGTTTAAGATTTCTTTGCATTCTTTGAGAAAATGCAATGTGTCTCTGAATGATGCCTGTTCTTAGCACATTATCTCCTGTGTTCAGTAAGCAACAGGGCAGCTGCTCACATGGCGCCCAGAAGCTAGCGGCCATCACTGTACTAGCAGTGCCTTTTACAGAAATTTACAGCATCCAGTAGAATCTTCCAAGTATGGCCTATACATACTTACATTTTCTAAGCTGAACCATGTAAAAACCGTGATACCTAATCTTTAGCTTTAACTCCTCAAGAGAAGAAACAAAGGCAGTGCAGCTAACAGGATATGTATTTTCCTTACAGGCGTTTCTTATCTTCAAGTTTTCATTCTAGTGACGGAGTTACTCTAAAGTGAACTTTTTTATTTGAGCTGCATATCCAAAACTTAGTTTTAACAATCAATTGTCCCCCTTACTCTCCACCCAAAATTAAAAGATTGAGTTCTCTTTTAAAACCCCCCTTCAATGTAATCAGTTTAATTTAATTTAATCAATTTAGAAACAAATAACACATGTATAACACATTAATGCAGGAATGGGCAAAGTCAGCACCCCTAGTGTTGTTAAATTATAAATCCTATCATACCCCTGTCTCTGGAAGTTTTGCCAGTGGCTGAAAAAGTCTAAGCCCTTGTGTGACAGACCTAGCTGGGAAAGAGGCTCTTGGAGGGGACTGAATGTGAGCCTCTTGCCTTGTGATTATGGGCCCTCACATTTGGGGGAACGGTGCTCTTTGTGAGCTGTATGCCTGGGGACCCCTGAGGTGGTGTTACTTGGATTCAGGTCTGTGCCCCCCCGAAGACACACAGACTCTGGATATGTAAATGAACTGTTAGCAATAGACTGAATCACACTATTGGGACACAAACTCTTAGATGCTAATATCATCACCTCCAGAAACCTGTCTGTGTCTTGTACAATGTAAATGAGTCTAGTCTGGCTTAAGACAGATTCTAAAGGATATTCCACATGTTGTTGTTTGTGCTAATTAACCCTGTGTTTGTGTTTATGGTAATGTCTATTGAATAGTCAATCAGTGAGCTAGGAGACAAAGTCTTACCCTGAAAAATCTTATCTCACAGACAACTAGTCTGGGTCAATGATTAGATAATTAGCTCATGCTAATTAGGTTAGGTTTTAGTCTTCTACTGGATTATAAAAACTTGTCTTTTTGGTTCTAATAAAGCATTCCATGTTGAGCAGCTAAGCAAGTGTCATCTTGTTTTGGGCATGTAAGTGGTTGGAATATCTGATTGTAGTCAGATTGGAGGAAGCGGGATATACTGACGGAAGCACTCAATCGGAGTGTGGGATCGGTTCCGTCACACCTTGTACACACGGTCGGACATTCCGACGGAAAAGGTCCGATCGGACCGTGTTGTCGGATAATCCGACCGGGTGTGGTCTCCTTTTTCCGTCTGAATTTCCTACTAACAAAGTTTGAGAGCTGGATATTAAATTTTCCGACAACATGATCCGATCGGACTTTGTCCGATCGTTTGTAGAGGATTCCGATCGGACAAACTGCCACGCATGCTCAGATCAAATTACGAGACCAAAGCTATTGGCTACTAGCCGCAACGTAGTCCCGTCGCAACGACCGAATGTCATCATGTTCCCAAAAATATCGGATTTTCCGACAACTTTGTCCGACCGTGTGTATGCAACAACTTTTGGACAAAATCCGTTGGAAAAAATCCAACGGATTTTGTTGTCGGAATGTCCGACCGTGTGTACAAGGGCTTACAGTGCTTTGTGGGACTAGTTTTCCAACAGCTGGAGTGCCAAAGGCTTTCTACCTCTGCATTCCCATTTTGTGTGTACTTATTTTACCATTCAAAAGTTTTTCCAGTTCACAAATAAACTGAATTGCAATGTACTGTATATTATCGCATAGGTTTTATAGTATTAAAATGCTGCTACCTTCTGGATGCTGTCAACTATTACATACTATGTGGTGTCTACTGTGGAGGGCAGGAAACTGAGCCATTAAAGGTGGTGATAAGATACCAAATTATGAGATAAACCAAGTCAATATTGTTGAGAAATCAAAGTTAAATGTCCATTCCATGCAAAGAAAAAACTATTTTGTACCTATACACTTTTTACAAATTGAGAACTTAAACGCTCTCACTAAATTGATTCCTACATGGTGTAGCCTAATTCAACTACAATTGTAAGGAAGGGTGTAAATGCTAGAAAAAGGGGGACCCTCTATTTCAAATAGTTTTCCAACAACATACTTCATAATTTAGAATAATTTTAAAAGAAACAAGAAGGAAATTGGATGGACATAAAAATGATTACACTATTTGTTCTTGTCACCATTTTGAACAAATTATGTTGCATGACAAAATATAAAGCCGTGCTGATTTTCAGATAATATCATAGTATTAAACTATGGAACAACAATCCTTAGCGAGATTTCATTAGCTGCTCTCTCAGTCGTGCCAGAATATGAAGGATATTTGCATTTCAAATATTCCTTTAATGAAAAGTTTACAAGCACAATGCCTTTGTGATGTTCATCGTTGTCTGATATCCTGACATCAGGAAAGAAGCCAACAAGAACTCTTGAAGTTCTTTTTAGTGACAGCTCAAATAAGAGGTATACAGTACACATGTACTACTTCCAGCAAATTGTAAAGGAGGAGTGTCTTACTAACTTAAAAAGTGTCTGGCGGTTGCTAAATGGGTTTACCAAGCAAAATGACAGTTTTTGCATTGTACAAGCCCTTGTACACATGGTCGGACATTCCGACAACAAAATCCGTCAGATTTTTTCCAACGGATTTTGTCCCAAACTGGTGTTGCATACAGACGGTCGGACAAAGTTGTTGGAAAATCAGATCGTTCGTAACATGATGATGTTATTTAGTTATGACGGGACTGCGTTCAGGCTAGTAGCTAATAGCGTTGGTCTAGGAATTTGATCTGAGCATGCGTGGCACTTTGTCCGATTGGAATTCTCTACAAACAATCGGACAAAGTCCGATCGGATCATGTTGTGGGGAAATTTTTATATCCAGCTCTCAAACTTTGTTGGTCAGAAATTCCGACGGAAAAGTCAGATGAAGCCCTCACACGGTCTGATTATCCGACAACGCGGTCCGATCTGACATTTTCCGTCGGAATGTCCGACCGTGTGTACAAGGGCTAAGAGGATCTAATTTACTAGGATGTTTTTTCAAGGGTTTCTTCATCATAAAGAGGTTAGAAGGTCTAACTACTGATTCTACAATTACATAAACCTACAGAAAGGTAATGCTGACTGGCCACTAAATGCAGTGCATGTGATTGTATAGCCATTGTATTATTATACGTAAAAAAAAAAAAAAAAAATCTCAGCATGCACCTATAAATATTTTGAAATAACATGTTACTTTTAATTGTTGTACTTTGTAATGGCCATATTTAAACACAGTGCTATGCTAGGAATATAAAAAAAATAATAACTAACTCTTTTGATACTAGACAGCTTCAAATAAATGTAATACTTTTCTTTTTATTTATTTTTTGGTATGGGCTGTGAACTCGCGTACCAATTCCAGACATTTTTTATTTGTTTTAGATACAGAATACTGACCAAAAAACGTAAAACAAAAATTAGAAAAATGTTATATAAATGAGTTCTGGATAAAATGTAGTAAATTAACAATAATTCAGCCCAAAATATGAACTAATTGTAAATTCACCATAGTTGCTCTCTGACTTTTGTCATCGAAATTAGAACCAGTTTTTGCTGTTTAATCTTTTATACTTGTTTCTCATTGTATTACAATCACAAAAATAGCACGTGTTCAATGTTGCTACCATAAAAAGCTAAATCTAAAAAACATAATACATGAAATGGGCTAATGTTTTACAGATTTAGGGCTTGTATGCATTTATTATTGACAATTATTTGGTGGTGGCTGATAACAGACATTTAAGTAAGAATATATGGGCTTCCAAAACAATGGGCAGTTTCTGTACACTGACATAAGTGCTGTCTGATTGGTCTTCCAGGTCTCATGGTACTAATCTTTTATTATGTTTGGGCCCAAGTGTCAGTGTATTAATTTTGTTCCCTCTAGTGTATAAGCTTCCTATTGTCCTTAGACCTCAACAAATGTCTTTCTTGATAAAACTACATTGATAACATCCTTAGGGACCAGATTTTACAAGCGTTTTTTGTTCCAAGTCTAGGCAAGCAAAGAAATGGCTGGGAATATCATAGCTAATGCTAAAACAGCTATCCAGCTTTCTCATTGGCATGCATTGTCAGCACCATCACACCCAAGAGCCCCAAAAAGATCTAGCAGGCATTTGCTTTGATTTGATATAATGCTGGAGCTCTTGTAATCATTTGTAAGCTTTTCTAAAATTCAAAAATGTTATACAAATAATGTCCATATGTATTGTCTTAAGTTTGTCCTTCCTGAATAAAGTAACTTTTTACATAAAGCAACAGATCTGTGTAAGCCAAGCTCCTTACTCTTAAGGGCCAATTCACATTATGAACTGCTTGTGAATCGCACAGGAAAGCTGTGCGTTTCACACACAGTTCTGTGCATTACGATTTCATCCCATTCATTTTGAATAGGCTGAAATCGCAATGCACCAAAAGTAGTGCATTACTTTTTGAAACGCACTGCAACTGGATTGCATGGTACTTTTGTACTGTACAATCCAGTGCAGGCAAATGCACTGCATTTGGGGTGTTGTTAACTTTGTATTGACACTCGCTGCAGATTGCAAGGGCAGTGCCATTGGAATGTGGTGAGGGACAGAGTGAACGGGTCCTAAATGTCTGGCTATTGTACGCAGCGTATCAAACCAAGCAAAGAGAGGCAACAAACCATGACATATGCACTTAATTTCTACCCAGCTAAATCTATGAGAGTCAGTTCAGACCTATTTCCCATACTGATTGTTAGAGTTTCTTATCTCTATAGTTGATCCAGGTCAGAGATTCAGAAAGTATTGAAGCCAAAGCATCAGCATGACAGCCAGGGAACTAACATTCTCAAAGTACAGGTCAGCAATAAAAGCCTACCTACAGAAAAGCATACCACACTGAACCTCACAAGCAGCCCAGTTTTCCCAATAAAGGTAGCTGGGTATAAATAGGACCCTTAGCGTCGAATGCATGGACATGTACACATAGCACACCTGAAGTATTGCATCTCATAAAGTTAAGAAAGACTATGTTGTGGAAATACTTGTGGGGTTGATCAATTGTGGGGTTGCTGGGGGGAGGGGGTGTTGGTATCCTCGAGGCATGCTTTAAATGTGTCTTGCACAGTTTACAGTGAGGTTTTGAGATAAGTAATAGATACCTTTTGAAAACATTGGACCTCTTCATGAGTAATGTAGATGGGCTGATATTGCTGACCTGTACTTTGAGAATGTTAGTTCCCTGGCTGTCATGCTGATGCTTTGGCTTAAATACTTTCTGAATCTCTGACCTGGACCACTTATAGAGATAAGAAACTCTAGCACCTTTTAGACACTCATTTTGTAGCATGCATGTTCCAGGTTCAGACAGAACAGTATTAAAGCCAGAAATAGCCAGGCAACTAGCATTTTCACAAGAATCTCAGCAACAGCAGCCCTATACTTTTCTGATGATAGAGTGATTTGAAGTAGATCCTTTGGCAAAATACTTCCCTTCTGTTATCATCAGAACAAAGAGGGAAAAATCTCAGCAACTACACAACATACAAGCCCAGCATGTAATAGGGGATAACAGCCTCAGCCTAACTCCATCCAGGTCAAGCCCCACATAAGCTTTTATCACGATTACACTCTGGAATTGTATGGTATGCAGTGGCTGAAATTTTTATCTCCTTATTCTGCAGATTACATGGAGTCAGGGCGGACTCCTAGCCTGACCTGCACTCTCAGTGGAATACACCAAATGGGGATACGTAGATGCCAGAGTGGAGACTCTAAAGTCGGTTTACCATCTGTTATCATAATTTGATACAAACTATGGAAAAATCAGCAACAGAATAAAGCTGAAACAAAAAATAAACGTAGTGATTTTTTTTTCAAACCTGTAGCATAAAAAGGAGTATTCTTTGTCCTTGAGTTCATCGTAAACATTGACTTTTTCCAGGTACAAACCATTGCCTAGCAATAATAAAATAAGCATAATTATATTGTGTACAGACCATGAAAAGACCATTAATAATCAAACTTGATTTCTCTGAATGTGTGCAGGTGTTATGAAAAGCCTTTTAAAACCTTTTATAGGGAGTAGTACTCTTGGCACAAAGAACCACTTGCAATTGCAATATCAGTTCATTTGTTCTAAAACAACATCTGCAGAGCTGATTTAGTAATCTTGAATAAATTAGGAACTGAACAATTTTGAATCTAAATAATCTGCATCAAAATGACATTCACATAGCTGTATGCATAATATGGCTGGTCAAATGATACCTAAACTTCCCTGAGAGCAAACGTTCTAGAAAAGCTGTAATTAACTCTTTGTTCCCATATCTGTGCTAATTGTTTTAAGCTCTGGAGGTGTTAAATTAAAATAGCAGCTCTGGCTGCAGTACTCATCTCCTCTCCTTTGCTGGCCCCTACAGTAATAGTTGTCTCCCCCCTGGAAGTTCTCAGTCTCCCAGATTGTAGGATGTCTAGCCTTATTAAACTTTTTAGACTGAGGATATGCTGTGAGTACAGGATGTCATGGACATCACGACAGTCCTGCTCTCTGCATCATTGAAGACCGTCCAGCATCTGGAAAGATCTGAAATGGACCACGTGGGGTACAAAATCAGGTGAGGCTCTCTATAGAAACTAGTCAGCTTCCAAGCTTTATTGTCAATGTCAAAGCTTAATTGAACAAGCTGAAGCTAGAAGCTAATTGGCTACCATGCACACATGCACCAGATTTTGCACTCTCAAGATTTAGTAAATAACCCACAGAATAAAGCCTGGAGTGAGAGAAGTAAAATTAAAGATGGTGCAGGGCCGCCATGACAGGGTGAGAAGAGGAAGCAACTATGGGGTTAAGGATTGTAGGTGGAGAATAGGGAAGAAATAGGATTGGTTGAAGCAACAGGATGAGGAGGGGTTTGTTGTAGTTTATTTAAGGAAAAGGTGGGGTCTCCTGGACAGAAGAGGAGGGACAGATGACAAGCAGGCAGTTTATTCCATGCTGCTGCTTGTCACAAAATATCGGAGCATGGCCGAGGTGGACAAGATCCCGGCACAGCTGAGGCAGCTTCCACGGGGCCAGAGTGGCTTCTGAGCCAGGTATCTGCCCTGCTAGAGAACCAAGTGCCCAGGAAGGGTAGGACATCCCACGCGCCCAGGCCGCCTAGTACATATTGCTGTAACCCAGCACCTGGCTACACATCACATAGAAAACTGTCACCGGTGTCTTGAGGCACAATCAGGTTCTTTATTACAAATGTACTCAAAGATCCTACTACTATAATCCAACTATGCTGTACAAAACTGACAATACCGAATTTATCACTGAACCGATCCTTACCTGGTTCAAGTCCATCATGTCCTATGATGACAGTGTGCAACTCACCAAGATGAACAGCTTCCATAAAGAAAGTATCAGTCTAAACAAAAGCAATTAAGAAGTAAGTTTTATTAGGTAAAAGCTTAATATAGTTTGTATAACTGGGGATATTGTTTTAAAATATTCTGTAAATGTTTTGACATTCACTTGGATTATAAGAATGACTTTTTAATTTAATTACAATAAAAGCAATTTAGTTATACTACTGTAATCAATTATTTATAATGAAGTCACATAATTGCCAGACTTCATCATTCCAACAGCAGCACAATTTTGTCAATAGGATCTTAATCTTAATCCTGGAAGCCAGGGGAACCAAATTCAAATGACTGTAGTCAAAAGTTTAATAGAGGACTTACTGCTGCATTTGTCTAAACAATAGTCTGTAAGTAATTAAAAATGCTACTAGATACTTGTATGCATACAAATTATACATAATATGATAAGGGTAGTATGCGTGAAATGGATTGGTCAGGTACAGAGTTCTGCATAGATAGCATACCGCACACAGCTATCTGCTCACACTTTGCATTGTTGTCTGTCAGTAACACTTTTCTGTATATAAAGTGAAAAACTGACTGCCAATCCAGCTAGGTTGTTATTATTGCTGTCACAGTTTAGCAATTTGGTGGTAGGATAATGTATTGTTTATTTACAGTTCACTTACTCTGGTGCTGTACCCTTAGACTGGAACTGCTACCAGAGTAGGTCAATAGTTTGCCCCCTCTTTAGACATTCATTCTATGTGTACTGATTTAGAATAGGCAACCCTCTTCTTTCAGCCTGTCCACCCCCTGGTGCCTTGTGTAGCTTGTTGGTGTGATGGAACGGCATGGATGTGACACCAAACTTTCATCCTATACAAGTCTATGGGAATGCTGAAGCAGCTTGAAGCAAGTTGACACAGCTTAAAAGAAGGTCGACTGCAGCTCAAATTCACATGTAAACTATTTCAGAAGCATCTCAAATGCTTAATTTGCCCATTGACACAAAACCTTTAGCTAACATGTCAACTAAGACTTTTACGGTTTTGGTGTCATAAATTATATTCTTTGGCCAGTAGCCTGCTTCTAACCAGCAACCTGGATCTCCGGTGCTGGTGCAAGCAACTTGGGGCAGTCCTTGGCAGAGTAAAAGAGGTTGTAATCCTAAAAAAAAAAAAGAAAGATACTGTTTCTTTAAAATATGTTAAATCGCATAGTGTTTGTGTGGTGTCATTTTTCCCTTTATATGCTGTAAAAAACTTGGTTGATCCTGCCTTTTCCTGTATCTCCCTATGTGTGATGACCATGGTAAGCCACTGCTGAGCCATGATACCGTGGTCAGTTTACGGGCCTCTGTTATCCCACAGTCTCCCCCACTCCCCCTCCCCCTCTTCCTCCCTGCCTGTCAGCTCCTGTGTGTGAGCCAACCCTCCCCTCCTGCCGCTGTTCTGTGTGGCAGTAAAGTTAGTGTTCTCAATTAATAGTTAAGAGGATAGTGGTGCGCTGTACAAAAGAATACTCCAAAGGAGGAAATTAATAATAACCAGTGGCAGTGACCAAACTGATCCTAAACAAAGGAATCAGGTGATATAATCAAATACATTTTTCAGAGATGATATAATATGACTTGATATGCAATAAAGAAACTTATACATAAACAAGTACATTTCCATAAATATAGTGTATATCAAAAAGTATTAAGCGCTTAACAAAAATATCTTTGAGTGTGGGTGATACTGGACCCACGTGCTGGGGGGAAATAGTACAGTGCTGGTCTCCCAACGTGAAATCACAAGTGAAAAGCAGTAAATAAATACAATCAATAATAGACAAAGCTAAAAATATAAATAATAAATAAAATACATTTTTCAAAAAGCAAAAAAGATATTACGTGCCCAAAAATGTTTCCAATAATATAAATCCTAAAGTGCACAGTGCAGCGATATTCTATATCCAATTTATAAAGTGCTGGTGCTTGTAAACATAATTTGGTGTAAAGTGCTGTTAGAGGTGGGTATCCCGTGCAATCCTACGTGGTAAATATATGGGTATCCCCTTACCTTACTGCTGTAAGGTTAGATCGTAAATTTATATATCTTTGGGGTCCTTGGTGGTCGTTCCCTTTAAGGATCCTACTGTGGTAGCCCAGGTCCTGGCTGGCATTCCTATCCTGCCTATTACAAGCAACGTATGGCCCCTTTAAGGGTGGCTTAGGGATGCTCAAGATGGAGGGTCTCACCAAAGTACCATATATAGGGATTTAAGCAAAGAGGAGGGATGCCTCATAGTGTAGTATTTATACAGCATTTATTTTGATTAAAACAAGGTAAAGACAGGTACTCACAAAAAAATATACATCAATGAGTGATGTACAAACGAGTGGCGAGCTCGATTAGTGTCACTTCCGGTGGCAGCAGTCCCGACGCGTGTTCGTCACGGGTCATGTGACTTCATCAGGGGATGAGAGTGTTCTCAATTACTGGCAGACCCTCTGTTATAACAATTTTTTTAATTTCGAATCCTACAGTAAATACCACATTGCCAATGTGTGGTCACGTGACCACCCGCTGACATCAGAGGGAAATCTTAGCCCCTCCAACTGTACTCCTTAGGTTCAGGGGAAGGAAAGCGGAGGGTGATCACATGGCCGCACATCGGCAATATGGATTAGGGTATTTAGGATTAGAATGAAAAAACACCCACATACGCTGAGTTGTATAACTTGTTATAACAGAGGGGCTGCTAGTAATTGAGAACACTGACTTAACAACCACTTTAACTAAACTAGGTTGGGGCAGCACAAGATAACCAGCGTAGGGAGCAGGAAGTATAAATCTATCCATGGTCAGAATACAGTCTGCAAGTTTACAATGTAGGCCAAAATTCTAACCTGTGTTTTAAATACTATTTGACACTAAAATTAAGGCAGTTCCTGCACATACCTTCTTTAATTGTTATGTGTACCCTAAAACCATGTCTTCCCTAAACCGCTAGGGTCACAATACTTCCCTTCTCCACCAATTCCCAAGCAATACTTTGAGTATAAAAAAACGATTTACTTTTTTTTTGAGGGGAAGGAGAGGCAAACATAAAGCAGGGGCGCTAAAGTAAGATACATTGTATATTGTTATCTTTAGCTTTCATTTCAGGGGTTACACCGATTTAGGACTCATCACAGCCAATCCATATCATGTAGTGATGGCACTGTAGTGCCTGAAGGCTTCAAATTCTGAAATAAGGATGTTGTAAATAGCTAACTAGAGTCTAGAGTCATCATTTTATGAAATACCTGACATGTGCTTAGAGTGTAACTAATGGCAAAACTTTTTTTTTTTCGTTTTGAATAGAGTAAAGATGGGTTAGAATTTTTTTTTTATTTCTGCTGTTTGTGCCCCCATTAGGGAGATTTGCCCTGTTCCCTATTATCATCGAAATAAAAGAAAATCACAAATTTTGCGGCAACATCAAAAAAGTAATAGGGGAAAATCTTACAGTGAGCACATTAGATCTGGTGACCCTTGTGATACCCAGGGATTCCCTCATATTGGAAAGATTTCTGCTCACTTCCTGTTTTGGCTATGCGACAGGAAGTAAAGGGAAATCTTCCATGTAAAACACAGATGGCAAAAAGAACTGACAGGGATTATAACCCTCCCTTACTCTATCCAAAATGAAAAAAGTTTTAGGTTTAGTGACACTTTATTAGTGTATTGAAGCTACTTTGACATTCTCACTGTGGAGAAAAGAACACTGTGCTTAATGTTTATAAGAGTTTATAGGGGTGAGAATAATCTCCCTTGCTTTGGGTTGCAAAATATCTTATTTTGCTATGAGTCAGGCACGTGTGGAAGAATAAAATTATTTTAGGATCTGTGTGTGGCTACTCTATGTCTACAGCATGTCATAGCTTGGTAGATCTGAACCATGAAAAAAAATTGTAATTACTTACTTGTCCTTTAAGAAATGGGGTTGGCTTATTTGATCTCATCAATTGCCTTGATCCTGTGTCACCATATTGTCCACTGAGAGACATGTAGACATTCGCTTCTGTTCCTGCATTCCACAGGTCTCCTGTTATAACCTGGATTTTGTATTTTGTCACTAAAAAAAAAGCATGATATTCAATTCAGCAAACCTAATCATTAAATACTTCACATTGATACAGAAAACCCTTAATTTTATACCCGCATACCCTAATGTCCGGCTTACATCACTTTGATTTTTTTATTATTACAACCTGGTCCCACAACAGTTCCCTCTGTTAATGAATACTGATCCCATAATTCACATCCTCCCCTGCTCTACATCCCACCCACAATTTTGAGGTCACATGCTCCACACGACCGAAACCTGCAATGCTTAAAGAGGCTATGTCACCAGAACTGTTAATTCAACAAAAGTCTTCACACAGTATAAAACATATATGCATTCAATGTAGGTATTTTAGTCATATTATTTACCTGAAAACATATCTCTCTTGTGTACATAATTCAAAAAGGCCCAAGGCCAGTTCACACTAGTGTTGGGCGAATGGTTCAGGCGAAGCAAAAGTTCAGCCCGAACAATGCCTGTTTGGCCATTTGGTGAACAACCGCTGCACAGTGAATTAGGGCACAGATCCCTGTCAGAGCCCTGATTGGACAAAGTGATGATGACTTTGTCCAATCACCGCTCAGTGCTCATAGTCCCACCCACAATATAAAAAGGTTCTTTCCCATAGGAACCTTCTGCAGTAATGTTTGGAGTAGAGATAGATAGAACAGGGCTCAGTTTGCTACTAGTGAGTTAGTGCGTTCACTTATTGTAGCTCAGTGTTGAGTGTCCAACCTATGTGTGTGATTATATGTCAGTATTACCCTGTATGTTGTGGTCGCTCAGGTGCTTATCTAATAGTTTTTTTAAATTGTCGATGCTCCCCGCTGAAACCACCACCTGTGGAAGGGAACTCCACATCCTTCCCGCTCTTACAGTAAAGAACCCTCTAAGCAGTTTATGGTTAAACCTTTTTTCTTCTAATTTTAAGTAGAGTGGCCACGCATCTTATTAAATTCCCTTCCGGGGAAAAGTTTTATCCCTATTGTGGGGTCACCAGTATGGTATTTGTAGATTGAAATCATATCCCCTCTCAAGCGTCTCTTCTCCAGAGAGAATAAATTCAGTGCTCGTAAACTTTCTTCATAACTAATATCCTCCAATCCCTTTATTAGCTTTGTTGCCCATCTCTGTACTCGCTTCATTTCCAGTACATCTTTCCTGAGGACTGGTGCCCAGAACTGGATATAATACTCCAGGTGAGTCCGGACCAGAGTCTTGTAGAGTGGGAGAATTATCGCTTTATCTCTTACGTTAATCCCCTTTTTAATGTATGGCAATATTCTGTTTGCTTTGTTAGCAGCGCAGCTTGGCATTGCATGTCATTGCTGAGCATATCATCTACTAGGACCCCTATGTCCTTTTCATACCCTTGCTTCCCCCAGAGGTTCTCCCCCCAGTGAGTAGATTGCATTCATATTTTTGCCACCCAATTGCATTATTTAACATTTTTCCACATTAAACCTCATTTGCTATGTAGTTGCCCACCCCAATAATTTGTTCAGATCTTTTTACAAGATTTTCACATCTTGCAGAGAAGTTATTGCCCTGCTTAGCTTAGTATCGTTTGCAAATACAGAGATTGAACTGTTTACCCCATCCTCCAGGTTGTTTATGAATAAATTAAATAGGATTGGTCGCAGCACAGAACCCTGGGGGACACCACTTTTCACCCCTGACCATTCCGCATACTCCCCATTTATCACCACCCTCTGAACTCACCCTTGTAGCCAGTTTTCAATCCATGTACTCACCCTATGGTCTATGCCATACTTTGGACCTTACTTTGTACAGTAAACATTTACGGGGAACTGTGTCAAATGCTTTTGTAAAATCCAGATACACCATGTCTACTGGCCTTCCTTTATCTAGATGGCAGCTCACTTCCTCATAGAAGGTTAATAAATTGGTTTGGCAAAAACGATTCTTCATGAATCCTTGCTGCTGATTACTGCTGGTGATATCGTTTTCATTACTAAAATCTTGTATATAGTCCCTTATCATCCCCTCCAAGAGCTTGAATACTATTGATGTTAGGCTAACTGGTCTGTCATTTCCAGGGATGCATTTTGGCTCTTTTTAACCACTTTAACCCCGGAAGATTTTGCTGCGTGGTCGTTCGAAGCTGTACTCAAACAAAACTCAATTTTTTCCCACAAATAGAGCTTTCTTTTGGTGGTATTTGATCATCTCTGTGTTTTTATTTTTTGCGCTATAAACAAAAATAGAGCAACAATTTTGGAAAAAACACAATATTTTGAACTTTTTGCTGTAATAAATATCTCAATTGTTCTTTAAAAAAGCAAATGTTTTTCTCAGTTTAGGCCAATATGTATTCTTCTAAATATTTTTGTTAATAAAAATTGCAATAAGCGTATATTGATTAGTTTGTGCAAAAGTTATAGTGTCTACAAAACAGGAGGGTAGATTTATGGCATTTTTATTATTGTTATTTTTTTTTTACTATTAATGGCGGCGATCTGTGATTTTTATGGTGACTGTGACATTATGGCAGACACATCGGACAATTTTGACATATTTTTGGGATGATTGACACTTATACAGCAATCAATGCTATAAAAATGCACTGATTACTGTGTTAATGTCACTGGCAGGGAAGGGATTAGCACTAGGGGGCAATCAAGGGGTTAACTTTGTTCCCTGACTGTGTGTTATAACTGTAGGGGGAGGGGACTGACTATAGGAGATGACAGATCTCAGTTCCTAGCTATTAGGAACTCATGATCTGCATCTCCTCTACTCACAGAACAGGGATTTGTGTGTTTACACACCCGTGTCACAAGCATCGGCACCCCCCCCCCCCCCCCAGTGCAGCGGGCGCATGACGACCTGCCGCAGTATAATGATGGCTGGTTGGCAAGTGGTTAAAATATTGGTGCTGCATTGGCTTTTCTCCAATCAGCTGGTACAAGTCCAAAATTTAGGAACAATGGTCTGGCAATTACCCTCGGGTGCAAGCCACCTGATCCTGGTAATTTATTAATGTTAAGTTTTCCAAGTCTATTTCAAATTCTGTCCTCTGTTAGCCATGAGGGTG
Source organism: Lithobates pipiens (assembly GCF_037356315.1). NCBI lineage: Eukaryota > Metazoa > Chordata > Amphibia > Anura > Ranidae > Lithobates > Lithobates pipiens. The sequence continues at coordinate 448,636,332 of NW_027507764.1, read as the reverse complement.
CTTCCTGTGATGTGTCATGAGGATAAACACGGCAGTTTTGGTTACTAAAGCCCCCCGATTCCCTCATGAAGATGGAGGAGAAGAATAAATTCAATACCTTGCCCTCTCCCCATCCTTTGTAACCAGATTTCTTTCCTCATTTTTTATGGGGCCAATATGGTCTGTCCTCCCTTTTTTACTGTTTATATACTTAAAGAATTTCTTGGGATTTCTTTTGCTATCCTCCGCTATGTATCTTTCGTGTTCTATCTTAGCCGCCCTAATTGCACCCTTAGATTTCTTGTTGCATTCTTTGTAAATTCTGAATGCTGATGATGATCCCTCAGTCTTGTATTTTTTAAAGGGCTTCTCCTTTGCTTTTATATGCATTTTTACATCGGAGTTAAGCGATTCAGGACTTTTGTTCGCTCTTTTTTCATTTTATTTAATTTAATAGGATGCACTGGCTAATGCCCTTATTTAATATGCTCTTAAAGCAAACCCATTTCTCTTCCATGTTCTTTGTTCCTAAGATTTTATTCCAATTTATATCTTCTAGCAACATTTGTAATTTAAAGAAGTTGGCTCTTTTGAAATTCAGTGTCTTTGTATTCCCCTTATGTTTCCAATTTTTGTGATTTATACTGAAGCTAATTGACCTGTGATCTCTCCTAAATTGCCCAATATTTCCACATCCGTGATCAGGTCTGTATTGTTGGTAATCAGTAGTTCTAGTAATGCTTTGTTTCTCTTATAGTATTGTGTGAGTATAGTTTTTTTTTTTTTTGGTTGCTGCATGTTTTTTTTGTTTTTTTTAGTCCCCTGGCTCCCCCCTTTTTTCCACAGTTTTTCTGACTGAGACGCTGGTGTTCCCCCTTTTTGATATGCATTTATAGATATTACATTTCTATCAGCCCTCAATTTAAAGCGCACCAAACAGCACTTTTCATTCAGCTCGATGGGCACTGATAAGAATGGTCGGCACTGGTAAGCTGCATTCGGTGGGCACTGGTAAGCTGCATTCAGTGGACACTGGTAAGCTCAGTGAGCACTGGTAAGCTGCATTTAATGGGCACTGGTAAGCTGCATTTAGTGGGCATTGGCAAGCTGCATTCAGTGGGCAATGGTAAGCTACATTTAGTGGGCACTGGTAAGCTTCATTCAGTGGGCACTGGTAAGCTCAATGGACACTAGTAATCTGAATTTGGTGGGCACTGGTAAGCTGCAATCGGTGGGCACTGGTAAGCTTGATGGACACTGCTAAGTTGCATTCGGTGGGCACTAGTAAGCTGCATTTGGTGGGCACTGGTAAGCTCAATGTGCACTGGTAAGCTGCATTTGGTGGGCACTGGTAAGCTGCATTCAGTGAGCACTGATAAGCTGCATTTGATGGGCACTGATAAACTGCATTCAGTGGGCACTGGCAGGCTGTATTTGGTGGGCACTGGTAGGCTGTATTTGGTGGACACTGATGAGGCTGCATTTGGTGGGCATTGCACTGGTAGGCTGCATGTGCATGCATGTATCTACCTGTGTGTTCATTTTGGATTATGTGCGTGTGTCTGCCAGTCTGTAAATTTCATTTAATGTATCTGTCATGCAGATTGCACATATACAATGATATTGCATACAAACAAAAACCATCACAAACACACACAGAAATCATCATAAACACATACTGACATTACAAACACACAGAAACAATGACACCCAAGCAATAGAAATTACTTTCTCGAGATAGGGGTACTTAGGATTTTTTTTTTAGACCTGCACGGGTACTTCACCATAAAAGGTTGAGAAACACTGCTATACACAGTACAGATGTGTCACTTTACAGGCAGACTAAGGGGACCCCCCCCCCCCCCCCCCCGGCACTATATAGTTTTTCATTGTTACTGTTTCACTTTAAACATCATTAAAATCACTGCTCCTTTAAAAATTATCTTCTTTAAAAAAAAAATTGCATTGATACATGTCCTCAAGGGCAGTACCCAGGCCCCCATATCCTTTTTATGGCCAATAACTTGCATATAAGCCTTCAAAATAGGCACTCTTGATTTTTCAAGTGTGGGTCCCATAGACTTTAATGGGGTTCAGAGTTCGGGTCCGAAATTTTGCAATGTTCAAGAGTTCTGGTGCAAATCAAACCGAGGGGTGTTCAGCCCAAATTTAGTTCAAACATGTCCGGTGCGAATTTCCCATCCGTTTTCCCTACAAATTTCCAAAGCAGCTGTTCAGCTGTGATTTCCAGATATGGTTCAGATGCAAATTTTCAGAGCCAGCAGCCAGCAGCATCTTTAACAATAGCTGGTTGTTAAGGAGTGCGCCAGGAAGCTGGTCGCCACTTCCTTAAAGAGGAAGTAAACCCTGATGAGTTTACTTCCTCTTTCATTCCCTGCAAAGGTAAAGCATAATGGACTACTATGCATTGCATAGTAGTCTATTATGTGTCACTTACCTGACACAGGAGCCAGCGATGTCACCGCTGTCCCCTGTAGTCCGGCACATCCAACTTCTCGGTGGGTCTCGCAGCTCCGCCGCTGTGATTCGTCAATCCAGCGAATGCGCACGGGAGCCGCCACGCACGGCATATTCGCCGTAGACAGTGGTGCCTGTCTTTCGGCAAATATCTCCTAAACCGTGTAGGTTTAGGAGATATTTCTTGGACCTACAGGTAAGCCTTAATCTAGGCTTACCTGTAGGTCAAAGTGTGTTGTAAGGGTTTACAACCACTTTAACAACCGATGACTCGCTGAACGACTTCCCCGCTGACAGCTGGATGTTGACCAAAGAATTGCCGGTAATGACAAATACAAAAAAATGGCGTGGGGTCTTCCCCAATCCATACCAGGTAGTTAGGTCTGGTATGGATTTTAAGGGGAACTCCACGGCAAAAAAAAAAAAGACATGGGGTCCCCACAAAATCCATACCAGACCCCTATCCGAGCATGCAGCCTGGCAGGGCCTAGTATGAATTGGGGGAGACCCCCATGCTGTTTTTTTATTAATTTGTGTTCAAAACTGAGGACATGTGTGATTCAAATGCATTCCCATAGAAGGCAATGAGCTTGGAATTTGCATCCGAATCACATTGCAGTGCTCAGAAAATGCAGTGCTCTTTACGAATTCCCACTGAAATCACACTGCACCACAGATATGTGAACCGGCTCCATAAAAAGCCGGTGTGGTTCATGTCATGTGGATCAGATATGGTTAAATAAGCATCCAATTTGCATATATGTGAACAAAGCATAATGGGCCGTACACACGATAGGATTTTCCAACAACAAATGTTCGATGTGAGCTTGTTGTCCGGCCATGTGTATGCTCCATCGGACATTTGCTGTCAGAATTTCCAACAACAACTGTTCTTAAATTTTCCAACAAGAGTTGTTATCGGAAATTTCGAGTGTGTACACAACTCCGACGCACAAAAGTCCACACATTCTCGGAATCAAGCAGAAGAGCCGCACTGGCTGTTGAACTTTTCTCAGCTTGTCGTACGTGTGTACTTCACCAAGTTCTTGACGTTCGGAATTTATGACAACATTTGTTTGACCGTGTGTATGCAAGACAAGTTTGAGCCAACATCCGTCAGAAAAAAGGCCACGGTTTTGTTGTCGGAATGTCCGATCGTACATAGCATAAGACTTTGGGTTGTGCTGAGGATAAGGTCAGGTCAAGAATATTCAACTATGTTCAGATGAAGATCTGACGGAGCTTCCTGGGTAGAGTTTTGATTACATTGTTCCTTTCTGGCAGTTTCTAACTGCTGTCTTGGCTTGCCCAGCTCCTATGCCTTTCACCTCCCTTCATAACCTTTAATGCAGAAGCCAGGTTAGGAGCACTTTGGTGAGTTCATTGGCGGTGGCACCCGACAGCAGTTATGTTCACCTGTTCTTGCTCCTGCCAGATCTTCATTGTGAGGTCCTCTGGGAGTCATATAGCCATTGTTGCAAAGCTTCCTGGGGATACAGAGCCTTTTCTGCCCATGCCTACAACATGCTCTTTTAGTGTGATGGGGGGACCATATATTATACCTCTGAACAGTGGGTGGGTTCTCCTTAGCATTAAACAGAGTTTTTTTTTCCCATTGCAGGGTTACCCTTTAAACATACTGACCATCACCTTTTTTTTGCAGCACATCAAAATTGATGTATTAGTAATGGGCTAACACTCATTGTGTGCTTAAAGTTTACAGTAGCAAATAAATGTATTCAAATGTGTAATCAATCATTTAATTATAATACATACATATCTCACAAAAGTGAGTACACCCCTCACATTTTTGTAAATACTGTATATTATTATATCTTTTCACGTGACAACACTGAAGAAATTACACTTTGCTACAGTAAAGTAAAGTAGTGTACAGCTTGTATAACAGTGTAAATTTGCTGTCCCCTCAAAATAGCTCAACACACAGCCATTAATGTCTACACCGCTGGCAGCAAAAGTGAGTAAAATATTTACAAAAATGTGAGGGGTGTACTCACTTGTGTGAGATACTGTAAAGTGGTTGTAAACCCCAGACATTAAATATGAAGAAAGCATATGGCTCTATAGCAGGGGTGTCAAACTGGATTTCATCGCGGGCCACATCAGCAGTGCGGTTGCCCTCAAAGGGCTGGTTGTATCTGGGTCGCACTACATGCAGAGTGCAGGGTTCAGGATTACGTCAGGATTATGCTACGTACAGAGAGCAGTGTTGAACCATGCAATACATACAGAGAGCACGGATTTAAGGGTGGGCTACATACAAAGTGCACGGATTCAGGTTTGCGCTACGTACAGAGCGCTGGGGGTTCAGAGGTGCGCTACTTACAGAGCGCAGGGGTTCAGAGGTGCGCTATGTACAGAGTGCAGGGGGTTCAGAAGTGCGCTACGTACAGAGTGCAGGGGTTCAGAGGTGCGATACATACAGAGTGCAGGGGTTCAGAGGTGTGCTACGTACAGAGCGAAGGGGTTCAGAGGTGCGATACGTACAGAGTGCAGGGGTTCAGAGGTGCGCTACTTACAGAGCACAGAGGTTCAGAGGTGCACTATGTACAGAGCACAGGGGTTCAGAGGTGCGCTACTTACAGAACGCAGGGGTTCAGAGGTGTACATCTGTGCAGGCGTGCTCCAGAGTCCTTCTTCTGTGTACATTCACACAGAATGCAGGACTTGGCCTCGCGTCACTGGATTTAATTGATAGCAGCGGGAGCCAATGGCTGCGCTATCAATCTAGCCAATCAAAAGCCGAGACAACAGGCAGAGAGATAGAATGCGTCTCCGCCGAGGGAACGAATGGGCTCAGGTGAGTAAAACGGGGGGGGGGGGGGGACTGGGGGGCTGCTGCACTACAGGAGATGCATTAAGGTGAAAAAGCATGAGGGTTTACAACCACTTTAATAAGTCAAAGCTGTACACATATTAGTCTAATGATACTAAATGTAGAAGTTTGGCTTGAATTAGACTCCTTCCACAAGCCACACCACTCTGGCACATTTCACATTCATAAATTTAAGTAGTAGTAAACTCATTTTTTGAATTTGTACCTACAGGTAAGCCTGTAATAAGACTTACCTGTTTGTAGAGTGAATATGGGTACAGTGAGATATTCATACTGGATGCAGCCGGCGATGTCACAGGCACATGCACTCTGAAGGGACAGCATACCATGCTGGACTTTCAGAGCTCTACACCGGAGCTGAGGACTCCCACGCACCTGCACAGGAATGACGTCATGGCAGGCTCGCGAACCCGGAAGGAAGATTGGGAGAAGCCCTGTCAGTGGTAACAGTGCACCGCTGGAGGGCTTAGTTTTAAGTTAAGTAGTTCATAATGTGCTAGTATGCAATGCATACTAGCACACTATGCCATTGCCTTGCAGGGGATTTCTTTTTTTTTTTTTACGACCACTTTAAGTCTGTTGAAGGGTAAAATGTGTCAGGGGGACATGGCTTATGGGAAGAGACTAGATGAAGTCAAACTTCTACATTTAGCATTGCTAGGCTGACATGAGTGCAGCTCTATTCTATTTTGTAGTATTTTTTTAATATTGAGCTTGGCTTATACCACCATGCTTATACCATGCTTATAGTTTTGGAGTTTTGGAGTCATCATGTAATTGTGTAATAATCAGTGTCTTGCTTTTGGTGTATATTTTGTTTGTATTGTCCTAAATTTGTGTGAAATAAATTTGATAACATTTTATATTATCTGTGATTACTATATATGGGTACCGTAATAGTCCCCTTTACTATCTCTGCTCAAGGGTACTATCTGGAGTAGCCCTCCTATGAGCTTCCCTTCACTTTCTCTATACAATTATGGGATGATGGTACCTACCCCTATGTTTTCTTATAACCCTTTGAGGCGCTATCACTTTAATCATCATGTAGTCTGTGCGGTGCTTTCTTTCTAGTGTCACAGTCAAAGCTGTGTTCACTTTTGATACCCAATCATGTGTAAGAGAAATAAAAAAAAAAAACTGTTTTTGCTTGCACGCAATTGAATGATTGAAACGAACATATTTTCACTTTTTTTACTAAGCTAAGTGAACATAGCAACCTGTCAACAATCATTTTTGATTGTTCCAATTGTTTTAGACACGTAGACATTAACATTTGGTTTCTGTTAGTTATAACACTTTGCACATAATTGCTGTTCTTTTCCATATGTTAATAAATAAGCCCAGATGCAGTTTGCTTAGCTTAGAGTCTAGTTTTTATAGCAAGACTTATTTGCAGTATATTGCTGTTATTTAAAGTATCTGACTCTGCGATAAAAATGGAATACATTAGAAGAAGAATAGGGTTGGATGTATATGGAAATAATTAAAAATGACTTCAAGCCAAATATAAATGGAGAATACCACTTTAATTAATACAATTTAGCCATGTTCTACTTACCCTCTTCTGACTTCAGTGCTGTCCCTGGCTTCCTTCTGAGTCCAGCATTGCTGCTTCTCCTACTTGGGTCATTTTTCCCATTTTCTCTGAGTCTAGCCTCTGAGTCAGAGGAAAAGGAATCATCTGGGGGTAGGGGGTACATCAGGCAGGCTGAGCTAACAGTACTCATAGAATGAACGGTGCTCACATGGAGGTATGCCCTTGTCCACGCTGTACTACTTACGTTCTCTACCCAGTAGGCGGTGCTGTGCCACTGTACAGATGGAGCTGAGGCTCCAAGAAACGTTGTTCTTCTACAAACTTCGTAGGTCTCTCAGGAGAAGCAGCTCTCTGTCTGGATGCTGCAACTCCTAGTGACCTTTGCGGCCATCTCAACTCCTGGTGACCTTTGGTGGCCACCTCAACTCCTGGTGATCTTTGGCTCAGTGCTAATATTAAGAAGTGCCCTCCTGGGTTTAGCATGCTTTTGTGAGTGGATAGATTAAGAACAGGATTCCTGCTTGCTAGGGTGAGACTGAGCATAGGGAAAGATTCCTGTTCAAGGAGGGACAGAATAGGGAGACCGCTGACACTCCACTTCTGTCCAGGTCAAGGGAGCCACTGCTGCAGACCTATATCGAGCCTAGAAGAGCCATTAGTGTGTCTCTGGTCAGCCACCCCTCCAGCAAACACCATACTTGGTAAAGTAGGCCTGTGTGTCTTTGCTGAATGGCCTGCAGTTACAAACCAATGCCTCACTGTATGTCTTATGCTGCAATCTGTGCCATTAATGCCTGGACATTTGCACTACCTGAATATATACTGTGTAAGAATAGAGGACTAGTGACTCTACCAGTGTTGCTACAAGTGTTACCACAAGTACTACTGCAAGTTTACTTTAATTAACCTTGTTAACTACTTAGTAAAATATCTTACTCCACCACCTCCAACTTATACCACCATTTGGTCTCTTTGTGAGTGCTCCCTCTTTTTGAGTATCAAAATGCTTTGCCCTGTCCACAAGGTCTTAGCAATGAGTATGCTTTCTGGATCACAGAAATTAATTAGCTGAAATGTAATATGCTCATATTTTGTCTTCCCTATTACTCCTCTTTTTTCCATCATCAAAACAATAATGACATTTTTAAACAGATTTTTAAACAGACCCAGTGATGTCAAGTTTGGGTAGCTGTGCTTCTCTATGCAATGCAGGTAGATAATTGCTGGTGGGGGGGCTGACAGGGTGCTATACATTACCGCACTCTGTTTCAACACTCATCTCAAGAGCCCTTTAGGAGTTATGCAAATATAAAGATGCCGTGATGGGTGGATGTCAGTCTGGAGATATAGACATTCTTAAGAAGGCTGTGTTTGCATGCAGACTGTCCTAATGCCTAGTGCAAGACTGAAGATAAGGCTGAGTTCAGCTTTTATTTAAAATGTCTGAGTCTATAACACAATATATATACTGCCCGAAACTCCACAGAGATATGGCAATGGACATAGTGGGCACTTTCAGGACTTCCAAGGTAGAACATGACTAATTAAATAGTAGGTTTATTATACCAACGCTTCGGTAAATTGAACCTCGTGACTTGGTGAAAGATTGATATTGGTAGAATAAATCTACCATATTATTATATAAATTGATATGTATACAGTATCTTACAAAAGTAAGTACACTCCTCACATTTTTGTAAGTATTTTATTATATCTCTTCATGTGACAACCCTGAAGAAATTACACTTTGCTGCAACGTAAAATAGCAAGTGTACATCTTGTATAACAGTGTAAATTTGCTGCCCCCCCAAAACAACTCAACACACAGCCATTAATGTCTAAACCTCTGGCAACAAAAGTGAGTACACCCCTAAGTGAAAATGTCCAAATTGGGCCCAATTAGCCATTTTCCCTCCCCGGTGTCATGTGACTCGTTGGTGTTACAAGGTCTCAGATGTGAATGGGAAGCAGGTGTAAATGTGTTATCGATCTCACTCATACATAGTTATATAGTTACATAGTTAGTCGGGTTGAAAAAAGACCATCTATTTCACGAAGAAAAAAAAAAACCACAATCCCATATACACAATCCTTCACCCACAGAGGAAGGCAAAAAAAAACAGCAAAACATGCTCCAATTTGCTACAGCAGGGGCAAAAATTCCTGCCTGATCCCCCGAGAGGCAATCAGATTTTCCCTAGATAAACTTTACCTATAAAGGTTAGTACCCAGTTATATTATATACATTTAGGAAAGAATCCAGGCCTTTATTAAAGAAATCTATTCCACATTTTCACAGCTCTTACTGTGAAGAAACCTTTCTGTATTTGGAGATTAAATATTTTTTTCTCTAGACGTAAAGACGTAAAGTCCTCTGTGATGACCTTAAAGTGAATAACTCCAAGTTCACTATATGAACCACTTATACATTTGTACATGTTGATCATATCCCCCTTAATCTACTCTTCTCAAGAAGGAATACATTCAGTGCCTCTAATCTTTCCTCATAGCTCAGCTCCTCCATGCCTGTTATTAGTTTAGTTGCCCTTCTCTGCACTTTCTCCAGTTCCTCGATATCCTTTTTGTAAACTGGTGCCCAAAACTGAACTGCATATTCCAGTTGAAGTCTTACTAATAATTTGTACAGGGGCAAAATGATATCTTGCTCTCTGGAGTCCATACCTATCTTAATACAAGAAAGGACTTTGCTCGCTTTGGAAAATGCAGCTTGGCAATGCATGCTATTACTGAACTTGTGATCTACCAAAAACCCCAGATCCTTCTCCACTATGGATCCCCCCAGTTGTACTCCACCTAGTATGTATGATGCATGCATATTCTGTTTGACAACTTCTGTCTTTCATGAATCCATGCTGTCTGTTGCGTAAAATATTTTTTTCCAGCAGAACTCGTTTATGTGGTCTTTTATTAAACTCTCCAGTATATTCCCAACTGTATAAGTTAAATTAACAGGTCTATAGTTACTTCGTAAAGACTTGAATCCCTTTTTAAATATGGCCCTGCGCCAATCCAGTGGTACCATTCCACTCATTAACAAATCCCTAAATATTAGAAACAATGGACTTGAAATGACCAAGCTCAATTCTTTTAGGATCCGTGGGTGGATGCCATCTGGTCCAGGTGCTTTATCCACCTTTATTATTTCTAAATATTTCTGGACCATATCACATTTGAGCCATTGTGGATCATTTGGGGCTGTGTCACTACCATCCCCATTATGGACATGAGCTCCTCCATGCTCCTTTGTATACACAGAGCTGAAGAACATATTTAATAAATTTTCCTTTTCTTTGTCCCCAGTCACCCACTCTATATTATTTTGTAAAGGACTTACCATTAATATATTTGAAGAATCTTTTTAGGTTTGTCCTACTATCTTTTGCAATCTGTCGTTTGTTTTGAATTTTTGTGTCCTTGATTTCCCTTTTACATATTCTGTTATATTCTTTGTAACATTTAAATGATGATAGCGTTCCTTCGTTTTTATATTTTTTAAAAGCTCTTTTTTATTATTTATAGCCATTTTAACTTTGGCCGTGAGCCACATAGGTTTTATTTTTAGCCTTTTAAACTTAATGCCCATGGGAATACTTTGCAGTGAGTTGACAAACAGTCACTTTTATTTTTATTATTATACAGGATTTATATAGCACCGACAGTTTACGCAGCACTTTACAACATTAGGGCAGACAGTACAATTCCAATACAATTTGATACAGGGGGGAATCAGAGAGCCCTGCTCGTTAGAGCTTACAATCTAGGAGGGAGTGTCAAGTTATACAAAAGGGTAATAGCTGTGGGGGATAAGCTAATGGAGAAAATAGTGCAGTTGTTAGGATAGGCTTCTCTGAAGAGGAAAGTTTTTAGGGATCACCTAAAAGTGGATACATTTGGAGACAGTCTGACAGATTGGGGTAGTGAATTCCAGAGGATACTTTGAAGAATTTCCATTTCTGTTCTGTGTCCATTGATGCCAATATTCTGTCCCAGTCAAAGTCCTGGAGAGCAGCCCTCATTCTTGGAAAATTTACTCTCTTAAAGTTAAGTGTTTTTATCTTAGGCCTCATTCACACGAGGCGGATCCACTCAGTGCAGTGCGCCAGCTCAGCAGGAGATCTCTCCGTTGATCTCTGCTCACTGAGTGGGGAGGGGCCTGTCAGAGCGCAGCTGATTCCTATGGAGGGATTGGACGAAAATGGACAGCATGTCTGTTTTCATCAGATCTCATCCGATCCGCCCAGATGGATGGCGAACGTATCACCATATGTCTGATTTCAGCGGATCGGATGGCAGACAGATGTCAGCGGACAAATCTCCGCTGACATCCCTCTCCCCATAGGAGTCAATGGATGGCCCTCTCAGATCCACCTGAAAAATGGATCTGAGCGGGCTTGCTGCGTGAAAGGGGCCTTACTCTTATGTTTTTGTTGCTTACAGCTAACATCAAATGAAATCATGTTATGGTCACTGCTACCTTTTAGATGAATATTGGTAATAAGCTTTGCATAGTTTGAGATTACCAGATCCAGCAGAGCATCATTCCTAGTCAGGGCCTCAATAAATTGGACCATAAAATTGTCTTGTAATAATTTTATAAATGTTTGCCCTTTAACTGTCCCAGCAGTGCCATTACTCTAGTCAATTTCCGGGTAGTTAAAATCCCCCATTATTATCACTGTCCCAGCCCTTGGAGCCCTTTCCATCTGTGCAAGGAGCTGAATCTCCACCACCTCACTAACATTGGGTGGCCTATAACAACCTCCAATGACAACCTTTGTAGTATGCAAACCCATGCACAGTTCCACCCATAATGCTTCAGACTCATCACACTCTCCATCAACTAGGTCCTCTTTCTCATTTGTTTTGAGATTAATTCTCACATAGAGACAGACACCACCACCCCTCTGTTTTACCCTGTCTTTCCAAAAAAGAGCATAGCCGAGAATATTAACCATTTGCCGACCAGCCATCTTCATTATACTGCTGCAGGTCGGCACGATCCCGTGAACCATTATAGTTGTACGCCGGCTCCCTTAAGCAGGATAGCATGTGCACATGCCCGCTGGTGCCGATGCTCATGACTGCCGGGCTGAGCGATCGCAGGCACGAGAGGCAGAACAGGGACGTGTGTGTGTGTAAACACACAAATCTGTGTTTTGTTCTGAGAGGAGATTCAGATTGTGAGTTCCTAATAGCTAGGAACCACACAGTCAGCGAACACAGTTAACCTCTTGATCACCCCCTAGTGATAACCCCTTCCCTGCCAGTGACATTTGTACAGTAATCAGGGCATTTTTATAGCATTGATCGCTGTATAATTGTCAATTGTCCCAAAAATGTGTCAAAAGTGTCCGATGTGTCCGCCATAATATCGCAGTCACAATATAAATCGGAGATCCCCCCCCCATTTCTAGTAAAAAAAAGAACAATAAAAATGCCATAAATCTATCCCTTACTTTGTAGATGCTATAACTTTTACACAAACCAATCAATGTACACTTATTGTGAATTTTATTACCAAAATATGTAGAAGAATACATATCGGCCTGAACTGAGAAAAAAAAATAGCTTTTTTTTCTAAATTGGGGATATTTATTATAGCAAAAAGTACAAAATATTGTTTTTTTTTCAAAATTGTTACTCTTTTTTTGTTTATAGCGCAAAAAATAAAAACCGCAGAGATGATCAAATCCCACCAAAAGTGTGTATTGCCAGGACTGACAATTCATTGTAGCCACGAGTAGTTTTAAATTACTTTTTTTCCTTTAGAAATTTAATTTTGCTCTCAGACTGTTCGTGTCCCATAGACTTTAACAGTGTTCGCGTGTTCTGGATGCAAACCGAACTGGGGGCTGTTCGGCTCATCCCTACTCCTCCCCTGGTTGCCGCCACACACACTTGATACCATCTAAACCAAATAATTTTATCTTGGCCTCATCAGACCACAGGACATGGTTCCAGTAATCCATGTCCTTAGTCTGCTTTTGTCTTCAGCAAACTGTTTGCAGGCTTTCTTGTGCATCATCTTTAGAAAATGCTTCCCTCTAGGACGACGGCCATGCAGACCAATTTGATGCAGTGTGCGGCGTATGGTCTGAGCAGTGACAGGCTGACCCCCCACCCCTTCAACCTCTGCAGCAATGCTGGCAGCTCTCATATGTCTATTTCACAAAGACAAACTCTAGATATGATGCTGAGCACATGCATTCCACTTCTTTGGTTTACCATGGCAAGGCCTGTTCTGAGTGGAATATGTCCTGTTAAACCTCTGTATGGTCTTGGCCATTGTGCTGCAGCTCTGTTTTAGGGTCTTGGCAATCTTCTTATAGCCTATGTCATCTTTTTGTAGAGCAAAAATAATTTTTTTTCAAATCCTCAAGAGTTCTTTGCCATGAGGTGCCATGTTGAACTTGCAGTGACCAGTATGAGAGAGTGAGAGCGAACACACCTGCTCCCCATTCACACCTGAGACCTTGTAACACTAACGAGTCATATGATACCGGGGAAGGAAAATGGATAACGGGGGCCAAATTTTGACATTTTCACTTGTTGCCAGCAGTTTAGACATTAATGGCTATGTATTGAGTTATCTTGAGGGGACTGCAAATTTACACTGTTATACAAGCTGTACACTCACAACTTTACATTATAGCAAAATGTAACTTCTTCAGTGTTGTCACATGAAAAGACATAATAAGATATTTACAAAAATGTGAGGGGTGTACTCACTTTTGTGAGATACTGTATATATATATATATATATATATATCATACATGTGGATGGGTCCAGTGTGGTGCAGCAGTAATAACACACACTCAGTCCACATGCAATTAAAAGAACTTGTACTGAAATCAAAGTTAAACAGTTCACAACAAGACTTGTGAAAGGAAGCCCAATCGAGAACACTCACAGGTGACAGCAGCGTGCAACAGAGCAGGTCTCAGCCAAGCTGACAGCATCTGTCTTGAGGGGCAGAATGCAGCCTGGCTGGTCTGAGCCCAAGTAGGGAGGTTTCCAGAAAGAGTGGCAGGTCCCTATGCCTTGCCTACTCATCTGGAACCTTTCCCTGCCTTTAAAAATGTCCCTGACAGATGGGTGACCTGTTCCTACACTATACACATGCTAAATGTATGCCAAACCCAACAGCCAGGGTCTTAAATAGACTCTGCCAGACCCAAGATGGCCACCAGAGTCAAATGGCTGTGAGCATCCAACCAGATCGCTGCCCCAGTGACCTAGGAAACCACAGAGGAACCATGTACCTTCTGACTTCCTATCCCTCTGTACTGCCATTGGAGTTGAGCGCCACCTGCATATATATATATATATATATATATATATATATATATATATATATATATACATATATATATATATATATATATATATATATATTTTATATATGTATATGTTATATGTCTGCTGTTTCTGATAGTGTTGGTTTAACTAGAGTTAATTTTCAATGTAGTTTAACATGGTTTAATATAAAGGGTGGTCAAAAAGCCTGTGAGAATTGTATAACAGTTTAACAGTAAAACATTTTAGAGTGCATTTTAAATAGCCGGCATCATCAAAAATAGAAAAGTATATATAGAATTGCTGAACCACCTAAATTTTTCGCAGAGCCTGCTCTCCTGTATAGCCAGCTTGAAAGCTTCTTCTTCTTCTAATACAAGTGTGCAGTGAACGAAATTCCAATTAATGGTTAGGCATACAAATCAATACAGACTCATTTAAAAAAATATATATATATTCCAGGGTAGCCCATTTTAGTGCACAGGTCACATGTAAAAATAACCTTGTTTTTGCTTTTCTGGTTTTCTGGAGTTCTTTGCTACTAAACTGGCCACCTTTAAAAAAAACAAATCTACAGTGGAATTCCGGAAGTACATTAAAAAAATCCTTCAAAGGATCACTTATCCCAGCAAATACTTAAAGCGGTTCTGCACTCATAATAATACATTTGCCCATTCTGTTGCCTCTAGACCGTACATTTGATAATGCCACATGTTTTTTTTTTTTTATTAATCTACCTTTTGTAATTCGTAGTTTTTTATTTTCCTCCCCTGCGGCGATGGGCGGTCTCTTGCGGGGATCAGCATCATTTCCTGCTGAAGCCCGCACTGTCTCCTGGGATCTCGTCCAAGTAATTCCAGGAGACATTGCGGCTAATGCACCCGGAATCTTGCGAGATTTCGGCTAATACACCCTAAATCTCGCGTGATTTCGGCTATTACAGCCGAAATCTCGCGAGATTTCGGCTGTAATAGCCGAAATCACGCGAGATTTAGGGTGTATTAGCCGAAATCTCGCGAGATTCCGGGTGCATTAGCCGCAATGTCTCCTGGGATTACTTGGACGAGATCCCAGGAGACAGTGCGGGCTTCAGCAGGAAATGATGCTGATCCCCACAAGAGACCGCCCATCGCCGCAGGGGAGGAAAATAAAAAACTACGAATTACAAAAGGTAGATTAATAAAAAATAAAAACATGTGGCATTATCAAATGTACGGTCTAGAGGCAACAGAATGGGCAAATGTATTATTATGAGTACAGAACAGCTTTAAAAATCTTTGTGATGTGAATGTACATGCAACACACATACACGTACTTTCAATGCTTCAGAAAATAGGATTTCTGACCAAAGTAAAAAAAAAAAAAAATCTCAGGAAGCAGCGTGGGGGGAGTAAGAGAAGGTTAATCTAGGTAAGTTGGGGTGAGTTATATTTTTGGGGCAAAGTTGGGGGGTGAGTTATATTTTTTGGAAAGGTATAGTCTTCCCTTAAATATTGACAGTACTTATTTTTTTGGATACAGCCATATTCCAACAAGGCTTTAAAAAAGCTATCCAAGAACTACCGTAATTATGAAAAAGTCAGATCAAGCTGAGATTTACATGATTGCCTCAGTCAAAAGATTTTCCCACTGCCCCTGTGGAGGGTTGCAGAAACATTCTAACATGATTCCGTGCCACATGCATATTTAAAGATGAGCTGCACACTGATTAAACTGTTATGGGTGAAACACATTAGTGGTGTGGCCTCGGGTGGGAAGTCTCCGGTGTGGAGTGGAGCTTGAGGACACCATCAGTGTGAGGCCCATCTTTCTTTAAATTTGCATGTGGCATGGAGTTGGAGCGGACTCCAGGGCTTTTGCACCCAACCGTGCCACAGGACTGAGAAGAACCCGGGAGGATTTGGAGCGCCATCCTCTTTCTCCGAGAGGTATTGGTTCAGAAAACCAGGTTAGGCTCAGTACCCCTACCAATCCAAATATAAAAGATCGGCAGCCACAGGGATTCAAGAAGCAGGGAAACAACTGCACACAATGAAAAATTTTAAATTTGAAGAACGTACAAGTAGACTGCATGTAAACAGCAAGTAGAAGTGTAAAATGTCCTAAAATATTTTCCTTCAGGAACGAAAGATTTCATAGAATCAGACAGTTTAAGCTTAACAGAGATGACAATGAAATTACATTATTACCTGGCAGTTTGGCCTGGCCATGTCTCAGTACAGGAAGCTCTCTGCAGATCTCCCCATCATCCTCATCTTGAGAAAGCCAGCGTTTTACTTTAATACAGAATTGTTCATTGGAGAAACCGTTCAACAGCTGAACCTGCAGAGAACAACAAGATGAGCGGATTTGATTTCATGTGTTAATATTGTGATTCCTAAACTATTGGCTAAAATTTCCTCTAATGTCTACCTGCTGTTGTTGAATGTGCAAGCATAAAACTGCATGAAGTATGAACTTCTATTATTAAAGGAGAAAAACGTATTTGTACAAATAATCTTTATACAGAGGGGTCTTGCATGCACATCTTTGTGCGCATGCACAATATTTTAAACTGGCCAGAGTATGAGATTTTTTACACTAGTGCTTGGAATAAATTGCTACATTTCCATACATACATTTTTAAATGTAACATTAAATCATTTTAAAATAAAAATGTTGATATATGCATTCCACAGTGTACCGTTTCCAATACTGTATGTCCAATACTGCAATTAATCTCCAAATGTATAATTGTCAGATAACTTATAATTAAGAGATACAGGGACATATGCTACCATATTCTGCCTGAATTCAGTTTGAGACTTGTTTCAAGTGGGAAGCTCCCAAAGTTATCACCAAACCCCAGTGAAGTCTATGGAAGGTGAAACTAGCTATTTTTTTCTGGCCTTTTTTAAGGCTAATAGGTTAACTATTGTTGAAAAAATGGTATGGGTAGCTGTGCACTGGCATGGGAGTCATATATCAGTGCAAAAAATTATATCATTTAGCACTGAGAGGGTTTTTAGATGTGGACAACATTAAAAATACACAAATCTATTAAGTAACATGCTTGGGGTGCCTTAAAGTGGAAGTAAACCCTCCTATCGTTTTCAGCCAAGGAAGCTGCCATCTTGGCCTCCCTTTAATCTTTAACTGCCATGAAGCTGCACATGTGATCAGTTATGACACCAGCCATTGGATGGTTTGACAGTTTGGCTGAGAGCACAACCAATGTGACAGTTAACATTTCCGGCATGCCATGTTTTTTTCAAACTGTTAGATCAATGGGTTTACTTCCGCTTTAAAGTTGCACGTGGTATTAACAAACATTACAATACAGTATTTGAAAAGTGACATAAAAAAAAAAAAAAGAAAAATAGCATGGGGTTTACTTTAGTGTTCTAATTGGACTCCTATCCAGGCATGCAACCTGAGTGGTCAGGAAAAGTAGGGCAATGAGTGTGTGCCTCCCCTTCCTATTCCATAGCAAGTCACATGTCTTTCAACAGTCCCTCATAAAGGATGTGGGTGTTATTGGGAGGAAAAAGTACAGGGTACCATTAGTACCATTCATTTTTCCCAGAAAGTGGCAAATGCAAATAAAGACACCCACATAATAAAAAAGTAATTTAATTGCATTGAAAAACAAAAAAAACACAATTAAAAAAGCCAATTATGTAACATTAGTGTATGTATTGTTTAAACATGTTTTGTATGTTAAATGTATTTTAATGCAAATAGCGTAGCTAGAAGGGCGCTCTGGTTTAACTGGTGTAAAACTGCTGTGATTTTCCAAGACCTGTCTCATAGGGAGACTTGATGACAATAACATAGTTAAATATCTTTAGGTAATAAAGAAGAGTCTTGCATAGACTTTAGATTTAACTACAGTGATACATTATGTGAAAAACACATGTAGAAAGAAAACACTATGTAGTAAACTATCACGTTTTTAAAGCTGTAATGATTACAGAGAAGTTACCTCTTCACAGTGCCAGCCAGGGGATGCCCCAGAATTGGTGTGTCCAATGCGTATCTTATAAACCTCCCCAACATCTCCAATGTTAATCTGAAATATAGAAATAGCATTTTCTCTTTTGTTATAAACCAAAGATCTTCTGATTCAGTCAGCCGATGAACCACAGTAATATATAAAGGCAATAGCTATACCAAGAATAACAAAAGCAATTAAAATACTTTCCTTATCTTTAGCCAAAAATGTTGCTTTCTTTTAGCTTTGAGTAGATTAAACCCCTACTGGGGAAATGGACCCTCTTTATTTGTCCTGATCACAATTGTCATCAGAACAGAAAGTGGTGAGGCAAATTTTCTCCGAATTCCTTTGCCCAGAAAAAAAGCAAAAAGATTGCACACTAACTGGGGTTTTAATCATTTCCTACTATAACCAAAAAGATTTTGGATAAAAAACTTTAATGCATAAAATCAAGCACTCTCTCATACCTTAAATGTTATCAGAACCCCAGTGTAGGAGATCTCTTCCACCCTTATATGACATTCACACTATTGTGCAGGGTTCTGCATATATTCTTGGAAAATGGAATACAAAAAATTATTCATGGTCCACCATATCTCTTCTACTGTATTCTCCATAGAAATATATGGACTCACTTTGCCAGTTGACACAGCCATTATGACAGTGGTTTATTTCTGTCAGTGTTCTGGATAGCCCACAAGCAAAACAATATTGACTATAATTATTATTTATAGAAGAGCTGCTATAATGCTGTAAATCCAGGAAGTATTGTAGGAATGCATGACTTGCAACTACCCCGCCACTGGCTGAAGACATGTAGGTTACTTATATGATACATACATCAAAAGTATCCTCGTGACCTCTCTGGAATGCATCGTCTTGGCTACTGTACAGAAAAACAGGTGCTGATGCTCTGATATGACCATAAAACATGATGTATACTTGAGATGTTGTCCCGGAGGATGGAATATCGCTAGTGAAGATAGAAACTTTCCATTTTCCTGCTGAAAAATTAAATTAATAAAGAGAATAACAAATTGGTCAAATATAAAGTGACATCAGTTTAATGTAGTCTAGGCCATGAATATACAGTAGCCTTGTTGTATAAACCAGTGCTGTAGGTATTCCCTTTTGCTGCATTCTTATACTGCTGGCCTTTGGTAAGACTGTAAAACTGGCGGCACATGTCACTGGAAAGCTTAGGTAAGTATCTTTCTTCTGTAAGTACCAAATAAAAACAAAAACACTAAAGGAAGAAAATAGCTGGAAACTTTTGATTCTGTCTATACGTGTTTATAAAATGTGGATTGTATTCCTGTACTAATTTTTCTTTCAAAAATGCTAAATGGTTGATGAAATCTGTCCTTCATCAGGGCTGAGGGAACATAGTAGCTTTCCTTTTGGGCTTGAGTTATGCCAGGTAAATGTCTCTTGATGTTACTAGAACTATGATATAGTATATTTGAGTGCAATAGCGAAGCTGTATTGAAAGGAACGGAAATATCATGAAACTCCCTGTCAATGGTGACCAATCAGGTTAATTGGCAATAAAAATTTTGATTTAAACATTTACATAAAGATCTGTCTGAACTATAGAGAATCATGCAGTTCATGAATCCAGGCAATCATTATTTATTATAAGGTCTTTCCCTCTAAATAGGATAAATATGCATACATATTCAGTATATAGAAAGAAAAACTAATTGCAGTTTGCCTCATTTGATACCAATTTATTTCTGCACTTTTACCAAATTACTTCTGCATGTATGCTCTCTCTAATGTAATGTTTTTTTCCAATTGCAAAGACTGTAACCTATGTGATTGCCAGCCTCAGCCATTGCTAAATATTATATTACATAGACATGTGTGTAGTAGGTTAAAATGGTGTCCCCATTGTAAAATAGTGTAATTATTTAGCAAAGAAGAAAAATCAGCTTTTTATATAATTTCTTCAAACAAGGATCAGTGGACCGGTTCATCTTTACATAGTATAAGCTTACAGACATTTATGAGAAATTTGAAAAGACCAACAGTTCAATTGGCTTTACTAGGAACTAGAAATAGGAGCTCTAAGAGGCCAACTTACATACTATAATCATATGTCCCCACTAATTCTTGTGTCCAACACTTATGAATTCAGAAAGAGATCTGGAGAAGAGTTCAGTACCCAAAAATGTCCCCTTTTATTTGCACCGGGTCACATACATTCCCTGTTTCTCATGTCTGATGGAATCAGAGCTGTTTAGGAGATATTGCATGCTCCATTCATTTATAATTATGAATACGCATAAATGAGCCCCATTATTTTGGCATTTTGTTCTTCAGGGCATTTATATTTATTTTCTGTCTCTCGCATTTTCCCTCTGGGGTGGATGGGCTAATATTGTGTATGTTGTGTTGACTTTAATATTTCAAACCCAAGAGTTTAAGTCCCATCTAAAATACCATCAGAAGTAAGACTACATGGGCTGTCAGATGGTAAAAGATTAATCTGTTACTTTGTAAAGCTCTAAGCAAATTGATGCCATGTAACACAAATGAGAAAAAGAGTAATTTCTCTGCAGCTTTGTGATATTCTAGTGTAATGGATGTGATCATGAGTGTTATAAGTGAAATGCCTATTTCTGGTACTCTTATAGATATAAGTGCTTATCTTTCACTATCAGCTATCAACCTTAATCATACTCAGTTAAGATGTCTGCCAGCTTCTCCCTTCATGTGGAACGAAACTGCAAGGGTTAAAAAGAGAAAAGTTAAAAAGAAGATTGTGCCTGTTTTCGGAACCATGAGACTACACCCAAGAGGAAGAAGGGGCTGAAAACAAGACCCTATATAGCTACAATAGCCTGCTTTTCCCTTTTTAAGACATAACCCAGCTAAAAAGCTTATACTTCATCACAATAATGAATATGTATAATTTGTGGTTTGTACACGCTGTCTTTCATCTAATTTTGGATTTGATAGTAAGATATCCGGCTCATTGTATATCAGCCGGAGTTCAGGAAATAAAATAGAGAAGTATCTGAATACTGAACTGTGTCTGTGTCAGTGTTTGACTTCAAGTGTGCACACTTTTATATTGAAGATTAATTTGGCCAGGGGGGCAGAAACAAAGGTACTGAGCGGTTCTGGTTCGGTCCAAAACACTAGTTGTTTATGGAATGGAAACAATTCCATTCATCCTTTGTGTGCAATGCAATATAGCATTTTTGGAATAATCTGTTTGGCCTGTTAACTTGGAATCCTTCTCTTCTAATACAGCAGATATAGGATGGTGGCATACATGGTAAACTATAGCTACAGTGCCTTGAAAAAGTATTCACACCCCTTGAAATTTTGCAAATTTTGTCATGTTACAACCAAAAATGTAAATGTATTTTATTGTGATTTTATGTGAGTCAATACTTTGTAGAACCACCTTTTGCTGCAATTACAGCTGCAAGTCTTTTTGGGTATGTCTCTACCACATTTGCACATCTAGAAAGTGAAATTTTGCCCATTTTTCTTTGCAAAATAGCTCAAGCTTTGTCAGATTGGATGGAAAGCGTCTGTGAACAGCAATTTTCAAGTCTTGCCACAGATACTCAATTGGATTTAGGTTTGGACTTTGACTGGGCCATTCTAACACAACATGAATATGTTTTGATCTAAGCCATTCAATTATAGCTCTGGCTGTATGTTCAGGGTCATTGTCCTGCTGGAAGGTGAAGCAGTCACCCAGTCTCAAGTTTTTTGTACTCTAACAAGTGTTCTTCTAAGATTGCCCTGTATTTGACTCCCATCAATTCTGACCAGCTTTCCTGTCCCTGCTGAAGAAAAGCAGGCGATCAAATACCACAAAAAGAAAGCTCTGTTTATGGGGGAAAAAAGACAACATTGTATTTGGGTACAGTGTCGCACAACTGCGCAATTGTCAGTTGAAGTAACCCAGTGCCATATTTAAAAAAATGGCCTGGTCATCAAGGGGGGTAAATCTTCCGGAAGACAAGTGGTTAAAAAAATCATACTGCTCTGTGAAACCTCTCATCAGGGTACCCTCTATAAAACACCATTTAAAAACCTTATTGTTTCCCTTTAAGAAGCTATTGAGTTAAAGTGATCAGTGCAACCAGTCATCACAAATTCCAAGATTTCTTGCACTGGAAAAGTATACAGTTAATTATTTGACACACTAAAAATGTGATATCTATGCCCTTTGCAATGCATCTGCTAACTGACTACACGGTATACTGTATATAAATACAATTAAAAAAAAAAAAAATCTGGGAAATTCTGTGCATTTTGGAAGCACATTTTCCCCCTGATTTAGGCCGCGTACACAGGGGCGGACTGTCTGTCCAACTTAGTCCGCTGAAACGTGTTTCAGCGGACAATCCGCTCGTGTGTGGGCTTCAGCGGACTTTTTCAGCGGACAGTCTGGCGGACTAAGTCTTTCGGAATTTCCGTAATACAGTCCGTCCAAACTTGGTTTCAGCGGACAATCCGCTCGTGAGTAGGCTAGTTCGACGGACTAAGTATGGCGCATGCTCAGAAAGGATTTACACGGCCGAAAGTTGCATTGCAGTGTATTGGACGTCGAATTTCTAGTCCCGTCGTACGTGCTGTACACGTCATCGCGCAAGCTTTCGGCGGACTGTCTGCTCATTGTGTGTGGTCAAGTCCGTTCATTCAAAAGTAGGACGGATTGTCTGTCGGATTGTCTGACGAACTTAGTTGGCCAGACAATCCGCCCGTGTGTACGCGGCCTTAGACTTCCTCAATCTGCTTTGTGCAGTACCCAGTAAAAAAATGTTTATCAAGTAAAATAGAATGAAGACCAAATGAAAGTTCAAGCATTGTTAAGAAAACACTACCTGATTAAAGAGTATATAAAACTACATAAAAACCTTGCTTTTTAAATAGATAAGGAAGGTCTTCTTTTACCTTTACTAAAAGCTGCTTGACCTTTCTCAGATTTTTAGAGAAATGTTCATCTTTTATTTTATATTTAGAAAGTCTCAATTTTGGAATAATATTGAGACAATCTGAAATACTTCTATGTCATTTATGTACAACTACTAATGGCTTTTGATAAACAGAAAATATTCTGCTGCAGGCACTGAATTCCCCCCCACCGATGGCAGGAGCTGGTTCCTATCGGCCACTACTACTCTAGTCTCTACAAAGGCTCCAAAAATAGAAAGGAAGGGTGGAAACCATATTAAAAGCCTCGGAATCATTTATTGAGTCATCCAACAAATATGACTACTTCATCCGATGCACGGACCCTTTAATGAGTTTTACTCAATTAGGAGCTTATGTATTGGGTCTAATGACGTTTCTGCAGTCCAACTTTGTTTTTTTATCGTAAGAAATTTTGTCGTAAAAGCTATGACAAATTTTATAAATGTTTGTTGTTTCCTCTAACTACTACATGTTTTACTCTTTCTTGCTGTTGCTGAGTGTAAAAAACATAATGTAAAAAACATAATGTAAAAAACATAATGTAACTGGGAATTACACCACTAGTTCCACCACTGA
Source organism: Lithobates pipiens (assembly GCF_037356315.1). Lineage (NCBI taxonomy): Eukaryota > Metazoa > Chordata > Amphibia > Anura > Ranidae > Lithobates > Lithobates pipiens. The sequence continues at coordinate 448,612,664 of NW_027507764.1, read as the reverse complement.
TATTTTCTATATGTACTTAACATATAGAACTACATGGAGCGACATTAGGTTACTTCATTTGGTGAGTTTGTCTCTTTTGGAGCAAAGGGACAAGCGCCAACAATTGTTTTGAGTTGTGTTTCAATGATTTTGTTCTTTCCAGTTTTAAAAAGTGTTTCATTGATATAGCACTTTATACAATACACAGAATAGAAGGGAAGAGATCAGTGAAAGAGTAATGCCTGTGATTGATTGTTTTAAACAAATTTGTGATTTTTACTTTTTAATAAAAATTACTCTAGTCCTATGAAGGACCCTGGGAATGCATTATAAAATGAGATAACTATGATGAAAAATGCAAACATTATAATACATCATAAAACATAATTGAAATGTAATGTGGATGGATGTATTGGGAATTTTAATATATTTGCAGTTATAATGCATTTTGTTTGAAAACTACAGCAGGGTAACCACTTACCGACTGGGCTTTTTCTGGCACTTTTTATTTACAAGTTACAAGTTACAGGTTAGTATTTTTTGATAGAAAATGACGTATAACCCACAAACATTATACATTTTTTTTAGCAGAAAACCTAGGGAATAAAATTGCAATTTCGTATGCCACACGGTATTTGCACAGCGGTTTTGCAAACGCTTTTTTTGGGGAAAAAATACACCTTAATGAATTTAAAAAAAAACACAAGAGTTATCCCAATTTTTTTGTATAATGTGAAAGATGATGTTAAATAGATACCTAACATGTCATGCTTTAAAATGCGCACGCTTGTGGAATGGCGACAAACTATGGCACTTAAAAATCTTTGTAGGCGATGCTTGAAACTCTTTACAGGTTACCTGTTTAGCGTTTACAAAGGAGGTCTAGCACTAGAATTATTTCTCTTGCTCTAGCGTTCACGAGGATACCTTGCATGTGTGGTTAGAATACTGTTTACATATGCATGTGCTACTTACGTACGGGTTCGCTTCTGCGTGCGAGCATGGAGGGATGGAGGTGCTTTACTTTTTTTATTTTTATAATTTTTTTACTTTTTATTTTTACACTGTCTGTTTAATTTTCTTTTTTTTAGCACTTTTATCCCTATTACAAGGAATGTAAACATCCCTTCTCTTCTTTACCTTTAAAATCAAAAGCTCAATTAAAAATATTGATCTTTCACTTTATTTTTTTTCCTTCCAGCCTGAACCAGAAGTGAAGTCATGACGTTGCTCTGGTCCTCCAAGGCCAAAATGTCCATCAAAGAGTGTTAATTCTGTGTTAATAATATGGGAGCAGACGGCCACACCATTGGATTGTTTCACAGGTAAACTTCCGGGAACAGTTAGCTTGCGAAGCACAGTCGAGTGGCGGGAGGGGGGACATCTCCTTACATCACTTGATGAACCGCTTAGATTGGTTTCACGAGAAAGCTGGCTGTCTGCTGAAAAAATGGTGCTGGGGTTATGACTGATATTTTCAGCCAATATCCCGGTAAACCACTTGCAAACCACAATGTATATATATGTATTGCGGTCGGCAAGTGTGTAAAATTCTATTCATTTATTTGAGCTTGGCCTTCAGGCACCCAAAGCATTGATAATGTCATAATGGTTAGCAACGATCCTAAAGTTGGTGGGTAGCAGCAGCCATTCCAGGCTAATAATCGCCTAGGGTACTATCAATCAAACTGGACTGAGTTTTTTTTTTGTTTACAAACACTGGACTGAGTTTTTAAATCGAATTCTGGAACTAAGCGGTTATTCTGAAATTGGGACATGGAGGTTGATGTACCAAGTATGTGTTTTTTTCATGTTAACCACTTAAGCCCTGGACCATTTGGCTGGCCAAAGACCAGAACACTTTTTGCAATGCGGCACTGTGTCCATTTAACTGACAATTGCGCGGTTGTGTGGCTCCCAAACAAAATTGATGTCCTTTTTTTTCCCACAAATAGAGATTTCTTTTGGTGGAATTTTATCACCTCTGCGGTTTTTATTTTTTGCGATTTAAATAAAAAATAGCAACAATTTTGAAAAAACAACGCATTATTTTTTACTTTTTGATATAATAAATATCCCCAAAAATATATAAAAAAAATTAGTTTTCCTCAGTTTAGGCCAATACATATTCTTCTACATATTTTTGTTAAAAAAAAAAAATAGATCGCAATAAGCATTTATTGATTGGTTTGCGCAAAAGTTATAGCATTTATAAAATAGGGGATAGTTTATGGCATTTTTGATTTTTAATTTTTTTTGTTTTTTTTTAGTAATGGCAGTGATCAGCAATTTTTATCATGACTTCAACATTATGGCAGACAGACTGGACACTTTTGGCGCGATTTTGGGACCATTCACATTTATACAGCGATCAGTGCAACTAAAAATGCATTAATTACTGTGTAAATATGACTGGCAGTGAAGGTGTTAACCACTAGGTGGCACGGTAGGGGTTAAGTGTGTCCTAGGGAGTGCTTCTAACAGGGGGGAGGGGCTGTGTGTGACACAACACTGATCACCGCTCCCGATTACAGGGAGCTGTGATCAGGGACAGTGTCACTAGGCAGAATGGGGAGATGCATTAGCATTTCACCATTCTTCCTCTCTGTGAGATGATCGCGGGTATCCCCGAGGGACCCACAATCATGCTCACGAAGCTCCCGGCGCGCGAGCCCACAACCCACCTCTTAAAGGTCAACATACAGGTAGGTGATTCTAATTGTATGTGCCCTTCTGCCGCAGTATATCTATGTGAGGCGGTTGGGAAGCGGTTAATATGTGTCACATTAAGCCAGCCTATTCAAATGATTGGGCTGGTGACACACATCAAAATGTCAAGAAACGGACATGCACAATTTTTTTGGAGTACCTTTCTTTTTAAAATACAGTACGCCACAATGCACCACAAGTGAACCTTAGCAGTCTAAAACTGTTCACTTAACACTTCTTGCTGACTGCCTTTCCGGCCCTTTAAGAGTTCTAAAAGCTTGGAGGTGGAGGCTGGCATTTGGGTCATGTGACCGCTGAGATTGGCTATCACAGCGGTCACATGATTGGAAAGCTTTCAATGAAAGTATGCATCGGGAGTATACTGATCCCTGCTGGCTAAAATGCTGGTAGTGTGCAGGGAGTATGCTCTCAGCACCGTAAGTTGTTTTAAAAGGGCGTTAGGGTCAACAGAGTGGCTGCATCAAGACTTTAAAATACCCAATCCTGTGTGAGAGAACTGTTTTTCTTAGGCTTTTTGTAACTTTATCTGTGGAAGAGCAGGGTTGTTACCTAGGACAGTAAGTGTGATAGAACTACAGGACAGCTTCCCTTCCTCTTAGTTCAGTAACATAGGGGAAGGTGTTCTGTAGTTCACGGAGACAAAAGGGCAGGGTGGATAATATTGTTTGAGTGCAGTATGAGCCCAGTCCACAGAAAATTAGAAGCTCACTAGAAATCTGCCAAGATCAATAAGTGTTATTTTTTGCACTGATCGGACAGATATAATAAAACACTTTCAATTGTACATTTGACAGACCAAAATGGAAGCAAATAAGAGAATTGCAGGGTTTACATACAATATGCTTTAAGGGAGAATTTAAAATTTCTTATCACTTTAAATAGTTCTTTTTTGCCAAGCTGGTCCAAACCAACTATTTCTAAAAAATAATGATGTGCCCACTGTGGCACTGTAAGCAGTTCGACAACTTCCCATCCGCTACCAGAATTAAAAAGAATCAGGCTGAGTGCTCTTCAGCCATCCAGGAAAAGCCTTGTAGTTGTATCAACGAATACAAGGCTTACTCTGATTGGCCAAATGGAGAGATGGGCAGATGGCATCACAATTTCCACTTTGGCCAATCATAGGAAACCTTGCTTTAATTGAAAAGCAAGTCTTCTCCTGAATGGCTGAGGAGCCATTCAGCAGTGGTCAGGAAGTCGCTTGCACTGCTGCCTGAATACAGGGCCACTTACTGTATGTAGATAATGCTACAACAGTATGTTTCTGCACACAGGCTGAGGTATCTTTATGTACTGGAAATAGTTGGTTTGGGCCAGCTTGGCTCAAACAAGCTCTTTAAAGTGAAAGCGAAGATGGATATCTACTTTATAGTGATGTTAAAGTCTTGGGGTTTTTTTGTTAAAAAATAGCAAACAATGTGCAGTGGTTTTGCATAGAGAAGCCCCAATCCTCCTCTTCTCTGGTCCCTTGCCGGCACTCCTGGCCCCTCTCTACTGTCGAATGACCACACAGTGTGCAGCTTGTTATGGGGGCACCTGAGCCGAGGAGCTGCTCCATGTGCCCATTCAGACACAGCCCCACCTCTCTCTCTCCTCATTGGCTCACTGACTTTGATTGACAGCATTGGGCACCACTGGCTGTGTCTCAGCCAATTAGGAGGGAGAGTCATGGACAACCGCGGCTCTTGTGCAACATATTATGCTGCGTACACACGACCGGGCTTTCCGGTAGAAAAGGTCCGACGGTCTTCCGATGGACTTTCAATGGAGTTACGACGGAATTACGAACAAACGGACTTGCCCACACATGAACGGACTAAATTCCGTTCAAAAGTCCGTTCGTTTTGAACATGATGATGTACGGTGGGGCTAGAAAAGGAAGTTCAATAGCCAGTAGCCAATAGCTGCCCTTGCGTCATATTTGGTCCGTCAGACCAGCATACAGATGAACGGTTTTCCCGATAGGAATTGAGTCAGTTGGACAGATTTGAACATGTTCTATTTCTAGGTTTGTCGGAATTTTTAAAAGAAAAGCACTCGGATTATTCCACACACGATCGGATTATACAGCGGAATGATTCCGACGGACCTATTCTGTCGGAAAGTCCAGTCGTGTGTACGCGCCATTAGGGGCGCTGAGAGAGGCTGCTGCACACTGAAGGTTTTTTATCTTAATGCATACATAGAATGCATTAAGATAAAAAAACTTTCTGTCTTTAGAACCACTTTAAGTGCAGTGAACATTCATTTGCTAGATGAACAATCTTTACCTGTTTAGTAAACCCTTCAAAAGTCCTTGGAATCAGTTTTCAGAATGTGCTTCTACTTTCACACACCATCAAAGTCTATAGCCAGCTTTAGAGTTTGCAAAGACATATTTGCACATAAAACTTTTACAGTACAACTCTCTAATAAACATGCATCCTATTATTTTCTCCATACAGATATTTAGACATTTAAAATCCAATTGACCATGGAATAAATGGTACTCAAGTTGGTAGCAATAAATAGGTTTATACGTACCTTTCTGGAGGGCAAAAGTTTACACACCAGTGATCTTTGTACCGCACTGCCTTTTTCCTTGAGCTTTTATTATAGGGAAATGTAACATGAATATTAATCTGCACCATTTTACTAGCAGCGATTAATATTATCATGCTTTACGATGGCTTATTCTCATTCACTGCTCCCCTATGCTAGTAAAGTTAGGAATTGTTTTAAACTAGGTTATTATGAAAAAAAAATTCAATTTGCAAGAAACTATACGTGTGACAATTACTTGTGTTGATGAGTGCACACAAAACATTTATTTGCACGCATAAAGACATCTCGTAATACATGTGTAAAATTAAACAGTCCGTACAAATATCATTACAAGCCCCAATTTAAAAGGAAAATGTTTCCCATTATCTTTGGAAAAGTATGTCGGGAACAGTTTTAGGATGCAGTGTAACGGGGCAAGTATAATTTTATAACTATGCAATAAAAGCAAACTTTATTACTGGTTTGTATGGTAAAGCACTGAATGTATTGGTGTGTTGAGAGACAAATGGGATTATAAGACTGAAACTAGGTGTTTTCTGTTTCAACCAAGCAGCTTTTAACTGTAATTTCTCCAATGTAGGATGAGGAACTTTAAAATGTATCTAAAACCTAGAAGAATATGTACATATATTACAGCCTACCAGTCCTTAGACGTAGTGATTGCATTCGTTTTTTTTTTCCCTTGCGATCCAGCCAGCGACTTTACTTGTGATTTTTACCTGTGAGCTTACCAGTAACATACTTCCTACCCTTGGGTGACAAGGCAACTTACTGTACTGTATCTATGGTGGAGCCACTAGGAGAGGACTACAAAGCACTTACCTCTCTCCTCTTCTCTATAACACTTCTGGGGGCACATGGATCATCTCTATCTTTCCCAGCAGAAGTGAATCCTGCTTTTATACTATATACAATTGTATCAAATTTCGCTCATTGTGAATGGTATGTAATTGCTGTGAAATTCAGTAGCAGAATTAGGGCCATAATGATGTGGCTAATTCTAATGAATGTTATGCTATAGAAACAATTTTGACATCTCCCTTCTATAATACCCCTAATGAAAGGATTGAACTCTTCCTGAAACACGTCGGGACGAAGAGGTGATGCTGTCAATTATTGTATATATTTGTATATCCAAGGATTCAGCTGTTCAATCTTTCATTACAATTTTTATGCTTGTACTGCTGCTATATATTTTAAATAGAGTAATAAATTCATGCTTTTATGCATATCTTCTAGCTGGTTTTAAAGTTGTCTTTAAAGTCCTATTTCGTGTTTGTGAGTTTCCATTTTTTTTCCATATAACAAAGGGGTGGGATATTTTGTAATCTAATCTATAGAGATAGATAGAAACAATGCAACTGAAAATGCTGAAGCACAGGCAGAAAGCATAGGAAATGATTAGCTTACAAGATTTCTGGCATAACCAAGAAGTATTTTTATTCAGTATTACTTATCAAACAGATACAAGACAAATTTTATGGTATGTTTGAAAAATTAAAAGGGGACAAAAAAGAGTTCACATCTGATGGAAACATAGGGTGGGTATACTAAATGCAAGTAGTCTGTTAATTTTGCAAAATAATTTCCCCTTAGTTTAGTGAATGAAGCACAGCTCTGTTGACTTGGCTGTTGACCATTATCCAATCATGTGCAAACAAAGGAAAATTGGAAGAGAGGTAGCAAAAGAAAATATTTACCTCTACTGTTTGCTGGATGTACTGGTACCACCTCCTTTACAATATTACACATCACAGAGAACCCCTATACCAGGGGTAGGCAACCTCGGCCCTCCAGCTGTGGTGAAACTACAAGTCCCATGAGACATTGCAAGACCCTGACAATCACAGGCATGACTCCTAGAGGCAGAGGCATGATGGGGTTTGTAGTTTCAAAACAGCTAGAGTGCCAACATTGCCTACCCCTTCCCAATACAAAAGAACTAACATAGGATTTTAAAGGTACCCCACAATTATATACGTTAAAAATATATAATTTTATTAACAATTCCATAAAAACTGTAATTAAAAAACCCTAAGAAAAAGGGGCAATCATTTTCATGCTACAATTTGCACATGAACATAATATCACATTTAGCAGAACATATTTTAATTTGTATTGCCCCAATATGACATTTTCATGGGGACTCCATGAAATGGAAGTCTCTACGTGTTTTGCAGGATAACGCCCGCTTCTTTAGTAAGGGTCTGCTATTGTGTATCTGTAGTACATGCAGAGAATGAACATACACATATCAAAACACAAATGGGGGGGGGGGGGGGGGGATTGATCGCTTGAGTAAAATATTAACATGATAATGATAAAAAAAATTATGTTTGTATTTGATATTATGGAAAGTACTGCAGATATAATACATTTTTTTTTAAAGGCATGTTATAAAACATAAATTGCTTGAGCAGATGCCACTCATCACCTTTCTGAAGACAATGAAGACTACTAAGTATAAAAGTCAATTTCTGTGAAGACTGATAATCACAAATAAGGGGCAGGAATGTGCCAGAGTCAAAAAATGGTACAAAGTGTTGTCTTCCTAGTCCCAAGAGATGTGGGCAACATAACAAGAAATTCCACTGTGGTCCATTGCAGCTGTGAAACACATAGAAATTTTCCATTTTAAGGAGTCCCAATGAAAGTGTCATATTGGGGCAACACCAATTGAAATATATTCAGCTAAATGTGATATTGTGATCATGTGCGAGTTGTAGCATGCCAACTTCCTTGCTATGAATAAGCACTACAGCTAGTGCGAAACGTCAGCAATTTTTCCTTGTTCGCTGTGTTTGTAGAGCTGTGATTTGATTTTTCCAATAAAAGAAAGTGGTTTTCTGAAGAGTGCGGCAGTCCAAAGCTTGTTTTTCATCTGTAGCATGCCAATTTCCCTTAGATTTCTCATTCTTCTTGGGCTTTTTAATTACTATTTTTATGGAATTGTTCAATAAAATTATATATTTTTAACATATATAATGGTATGGTACCTTTTAAATCCTATTCTAGTCCTTTTTTATTCAGGTTCTCAGTGACATCCAATCATGTGCAAGTAAAATATATATTTTTTATTTTCTTTGCACATGACTGGATATTATTTGCAAGTGATATTTCCCCCCACCCCCCTACATTCACAAAGTTCAGGGAAAACTACCTTGCAAAGTGAACAGCCTACTTTCCTTTTGAAATGTAACCCCATAAGCTCTAAACTGTATATGGAGAATGATGTCACAACACAATGTTATGGAATTAGGGAAAAATGCTGTTTGTTACAAAAGGGGATGAGCTCTATTTATAAGCGGTCATGTAATTAGGAACTGCCTGTTTTTGTTTTTTTTTCATATATGAAGCAATCAGATTTAAATCTAGACTGAAAAAAAAGCTGGAATAAAATCAGAATATGATTGGTAGCTGTGTGGCAACACATAGGCCCCTTTCACACTGGGGCGGGGGCGTCGTCGACGGTAAAGCGCCACTATTTTTGGCTGCGCTTTACCATCATATTTATGGAGGTATTCGGGCACTTTTAACCCCCACAAGCAGCCGAAAAACGGTTAAAAGCCCTGGGATTTCACATTGGAGAGACAGCAGCTGCTCTTTCAGGGCAAGAGCCCCAGTGTGAAAGGGGTCAAACAGTTTTGACAATAGCAGAACTCCAGGCAAGCATGTTTCTAATTGTTTAAATAGAGAAGAGAAATGTTAGATACAGAGAGGAAATAAAGGCGAAAATGTATTTTATCAGAGTAATAAAGCATTAGAACCTCAGCTACATTTTTACTGATGTGTCCTTCATTTGCTGTCTCAGAAAAAGGCAGAATTAACACAGTAGGGATGCAGACAACAATAAAAGCCTGACTCCACTCTCTACAATCAACGAAAATATTTCAGCTGGAGTTAAAAAGCCATTGCCATTTGCCAGTATGTTTTTGAAGTTGAAAACTATGGTGCTGGCTTCCCTATCCTGATTTGACTGGGTATAAGGTGCTGGATCTCTGCGATATTAGACAATAAGAGTGCCACACCAAAGACTGTGCAGTCCAAGCTGATTAATTATTTAATATTAAAATGAAACCATAATCTCTGTTATCATTCATCAAGGCCCATGGGGCTTTGGGGGAGATCTGTATTGGTGGCATTGGGGCTGTTGGTGGAGATTAGTACTGTAAGGATTATTGTTTTTTTGTTTTGTTTTATGCACTCCACCACATCACACTGCTCTCTAGCCAATACAACAGACTGAAATAAGGCTACGCTGCAAAACGCTCTTTACAGCTCATCAGCACCACTGCATTCACATCACTTACCAGAGGTGGAATCAGCTGTTAGTGTATAGAATAGTGTGCATAGAAACAACCAGACTTATAGAAAGTCATAGAATCCACTAATTCAGACAAATAGGATAAATGAAGCTGTTCTTTGTAGAAGAATGGCCACAAGCATATTCAGGAAGAAAATGTGAAAATGAGGACAGATTAACCCAACAAGCATAATTCAGGGAAATCCATAAAGGCAACTTGTCTTGAGATAAACAAATTACCTGTCATCACTGACCTCTTAAAAAGCTTGTTCCTTGACTATCATGCTAATTCTCTTGCTTCAATATTTTCAGTCACTGAACTGGAATCTGAATGCTGATCATAATTTTTGTCTGGCTTTCCTGATCTGCAGATGGTCTCATGTCAGTATGTAAGAAAGTAATGCAACTAGTAGGTCAACAAAATAGCCAGACAACTAGTATTTTCAGAATGTCAGCAAAGATAGCTTGTGTGTTTATCTCAAGACAAGTTTGCTGTAGGATACAAATCTAGCTAAAGGGGTGTATTTTATTAAATATGTATGAAATAGCAATCGGTGATAAAACATATCCTCTACTAACTCTAAATGCATGTCGTTTAAATACAAGCCAGCATTCCAAATGTCCAAAAAATAACCCCGGCACTGGCTGTTTAGCTCCACCTAAAAGGAATTACACCTTTTTTCCTGGTATCTAACCTAGAACGTTTTTTTTTTTTTTTTTTTACCATCTTTGCATCTTGTACAACAAATACGTTAGTATTAATTACATACTTACAAACAAAACAGGTATACTTTAGATACAGCGGGGAAAATAATTATTTGGTCCCCTGCAGAATTTGTATGTTTGCCCACTTAAAAATTATAGACCCTTCATTTCTTTGTATCATAGGTGTATTTTTAATGATAGAGACAGAATATCAACCAAAAATCCAGAAAAATAAACATAAAACAAATGCTATAAATTAAGTTGCAGTTCAGTGAGTAAAAAAAGTATTTGATCCCCAAACAAAACATGACTTAGTACTTGGTGGAGAAACCCTTGCTGGCAAGCACAGAGCTTAGATGTTTTATGTAGTTGGTGACCAAGTTTGCATACATCTCCACTCTTTACAGATCTTCTATAAATCCTTAAAAAGTGTAGCTGCTGACTTTTAATAAACAGCCACTCACCTGTTCCATGGTCCAACGATGCGGGTGCACAAAGCCTCGCTCCTCTCCCCCTCCTCTCCGCAGTGCCAGCATTGTAACTGTGGCCACCCAGCTGTGGCGAGCAGCGATGCGCGTTGTTAATGGCCGGGCAATTTTCTAAGACCTGTGACGTGTCCCAGAAGAGGGAGGGAGGGGGGATAGTGAACTTCCTCCACCAGGGGAGGAAGTGGGAGCTGGGTGCCTGTCAAAACAGGGTTCCGACTCCACCCCCCCCCCCCCCAAAAACAAATGACATGCCAAATGTGGCATGTCAGGGGGTCACCAGTACTTAAAGTGGAAGTTTCATGGCCAATGGATGGGGCCATGTATTGTAAAATCTTGGATGAGAGCCTTCTTCCCCCAGCCAGAACATTGAAGATGGGTCATGGATGGGTCTTTCAGCATGACATAAAACACACTGCCAAGGCAACACAGGAGTGGCTCAAGAAGAAGTACGTTAAGGTCATGGAGTAGCCTAGCCAGTTCCCAGACCTTAATCCTATAGAAAAGTTATGGAGGGAGCTGAAACTTCAAGTTGCCAAGCAACAGCCAAGAAACCTTAGGGATTTAGAGAAGATCTGTAAAGAAGAGTGGACCAAAATGCCCCCTGAGATGTGTGAAAACTTGGTCACTAACTACAAGAGACGTCTTACCTCTGTGCTTGCCAACAAGGGTTTCTCCACCAAGGACTAAGTCATGTTTTGCTTGGGAAACAAATAATGATTTTATTCACTGAGCTGCAACTCAATTTATAGTATTTTTATGATGTGTTTTTTGTTGGATGTTTGGTTGATATTCTGTCTCTATCATTTAAAATACACCTATGATAGAAATAGACCTTCATTTCTTTGGAAGTGGGCAAACTTACAAAATCTGCAGGGGATCAAATAATAATTCCCCCACTGTATGTAACACATAAAGAAATCTTCTGCAAGAATCCTACTTTTTTTTGGTAATTACAAATACAGAGCATTTGTTTGGAGCTACAGAGACAATTATCATAAAGTATTTAATATTAATGCATGGCTTAATACTTTATTGACCGCTGCTCATTAAATATATTCCTAATAACATATTTTAATATAGCAGATGAGTTACTGAATTTATTTCTTTATCAATAGGATTAATAAATCTTGAAGGACCTTATTTTATAAAGCAATGCAAAGAGCATGAGGTTTAAAGAGTAGTAATGTGTAAAGAGTAGTAATGTTTAGGAACCAATCCTATTTCAAATTGTTGTAATCAAATCAATGTTAGATTAATTTTGATTAGTTGGTTTAGGTTACAAGATTTTGCATATTGTTCATTTTCAAGCCTGAGAGATGATCTTGACAAATCACAATATAAATGTAGGTGTATATCTATAAGAGCCCTTTCACACTGGGGCATGGCCGCGTTAGCGCTGTGCGGGTGGGAGCAGGGGCGCATTTAACCCCAAAGAAGGGGTTAACAAGGCTTTACAAACACCTGCAAAGCGCCGCTGCCGAAGCACTTTGCAGGTTCTTCGGCAGCGCTGCCCATCGATTTCAATGGCAGGGGTGGTTTAGAAGCAGTGTACACACTGCTCTCGCAACCTCCCCAAAGATGCTGCTTGCAGTATTTTTTTTTTCCGGTCCTGCAAGCGCACCGCCCCAGTGTGAAAGGAGGCTTGAGAGGCACTTTTCAGTCACTTTACAGGTGCTATTTTTAGTGCCAAAACACCTGAAAAGAGCCTTTCGTTTGAAAGGGGTCTAAAAGATAACTGTTCAACCATTCAAACTGGATGTAAATTATTTTTGTGCAAATGGGAAAAAATGTTGCTGTATCCCCTACAATTCAAATGTGTAAATGCAGCATTATGGATATAGCATTGACTATCACCTGAAAAAAGTATGCTCCCCATCACCATCTATTGGCCATAATGTGGTATCTTCATCATTCATACATTCATATTTCAGAGAATAACCTATTTAGCTCCATTTGCACACAAGGAATTTACATGCAGTTTCAAAGGACAAACAGCTACAGCTGTCCTCCACCAGCTCTACACCCAAGAACTGAGCAATCACATGACCACTAGTCGCTCAGTTCTTGGTCCACTCTGAGCAGAGAGTCAGTCACTGCTCTCTGCTGTACCCCTCCAGTGCTCATTAGAGAACTGGCCTGGGGAACAGGCTAGGGAGCAGCATACTGAGAGGAAGCTAAGCCAGCTGCTGATCAGGCATCTGGGTTGATCCTGGCATTATTGTCAGAAACCTTACAGAGCCTGAAGTGGTTTTGTGACATCAACCAACAGCGAGCTGTAGCCTGCACCCCCCTTTCTCTCCTAGTGGACTACAGAACACCCTCTCTCTCTGTGTCTTCAATGAAGAAGGTGTTCAGTAGTATAGAAGAGGTGTACCAAATATGTGTTTTTATTGTTTTTAGCCCAGACATACAATTTAGGTGCACTGATTATTTAATTTAGATGATCCAGGTAGATGTATGATATGTAGTAGTCTTTGGTAGTTCTAGAAACTCCACTAAATAATAAAGTACAGGGCTAGTGATGTATCTTTAAGCTGAATACATGTGCATTTTACACAGTGATGCCCCCTAGGGTGAAAAGGGCATTTTATTTAAAAATACATAAAATTCTATTTACCATAGCGCTATCAAATATGAAATGAATCTCTAAATAGCACCAATGAGAGAAGAAAGCACTTTACATTTACAATCAGTAAAACTGGAATTGCCATCCTTTGTGCCTGAACCCTTTATGATTCACCCAACCATACGCAGTTTTAATTGGAACTATTTCTAAGATGGGACTTATATGACAGTCCTGCCAAAATCATAACCCTTAAAAGTATACCATACAATGAAGGAACACTCGGCACAATTTTGTGGTTAAAGTGGGCAAAAGTCAGTAAAATCAAAAGTGGTCATTTAGATGATCATAGAAGATCATCTTTGGATGATGTTTTATGGGTTAGTAAACACATATATGTTTTCTGTTCACATTTACATTCACATTTGCGTTAACATTTCTGTACTGTCGGCATTTATTTAAAATAAAGGATTAAATAAATGTCTTTCTCCCTGCTGTGGTGGATTGGACCCAGGGATGTGGTCAAAGAACTAAGAAGTAAACTGGAACTCTACATCAAGAACACATGCTATAAGTTAAAACTATTTTTTTAAGCAGAATTAGGATAGATTAAAATTTCAGTTGGGTTTATATTTCTCTATGTATTGCATTTGTGAAAATTCCCCACAGTGAACAGTGGAGAGGAAGTTATGGGACACACCTGGGACCCAGACAAAAGAAAAACATGAGATTTGTAACCACTAACAGCTCTTTCCAAAACTAAAAAAAAAAAAAAAAAAATGTTGGCTGTAATTACATAGTTACATATTACATAGTAGGTGAGGTTGAAAAAAAAGAGTCCATCGAGTCCAACCTTTTTAAGTGCATAATCGAAAGCAGTAAATGCAGCACCAAAGAAAACAACTGACTTTTCCATATTCTTTAAGTTAAAAAGTCAAACCCATCTAAGATGCTACTATTTGAAGTCTAATGCCTTGTACACACGGTCGGCCTTTCCGATGGAAAATGTGTGATCGGATCCCATCGCGTGTGGGCTCCATCGGACTTTTCTGTTGAAATTTCCGACACACAAAGTTTGAGAGCAGGATCTAAAATTTTCCGACAATAAAATACGATTGTTTAAATTCCAATCGTGTGTAGACAATTCCAACGGACAAAGTGCCATGCATGCCCAGAATAAATTATGAGACGAAAGATATTGGCTACTGGCCTGTTTATAGTCCGTGACTTACATGGCCGCGTTCAGAACGATCGGATTTTCCGCCAACTTTGTGTGACCGTGTGTATGCAAGACAAGTTTGGGCCAAAATCCATCGGAAAAAATCCGATGGGTTATGTTGTCGGAATGTCCGCCCATGTGTACGGGGCATATGAAGTGTATCTTCTAATGGGATGGTGGAACAAGAGAGCATTCAAGAGAACTTCACTCAAAGAGAGTACAATCAAATCTCCTCCAACTAAGGAGGTACAAATATATCAATCAGGTTAATAGGTAATTAGATACAAACTCCAAAGCTGAAAGCTATTCCTCTGACTTCTTTATGGAGGTGATATGTGGAATGCAGCCCTCATGTGAGTCTTAGAGGCACTTTTAAGGTCACAGAAAAATGTTGTCCACCATTTTTATGGACTTGTGTGGTGGCACCATTTCTACATACATAGATACTATATATACTCCATGAGAATGTTAACATATGTCTATACAAGGATCATAACAATGGGCATAGCAGGTACAGATTAATACAAATTAGAAGAAAATAATAATGAGCAAGCTCAAGTTAGGTTTGAAGAAAGGGTAGAAATGAAAAAACGAACTAAAGAATGAAACAGTGAACACAGCAGTTTCTGATCATGCATGAAGGTGATCTGTTTTGCCATTCCCAAGATCCACTCCTGTGATCCACTTTTGTACATTCTCAAAATGTTATCCTAGAACAGACTAATCCAAAAGGTTTGATCTTCTGGTTCGTGTCAACTTTTTAGTGCTCTTTTTATACCTTCACATGATTACATAGTCCACCCTAAACAAGACTGGCGCATAAAGAACGTATGATTGGAGGGTGATTGATATGTGGTCTTCTGCCATGCTGATATCAGTCCATATACCCTTCTGAGTTGAAAGAGTTCTTTGGAGCCCAGGAGGAGGTCGCAGATTTGTAGATGATTTGTTTGCAACTTTCCTACCTGATTCCTGTTCTTTGTATTGGTAAAAGTATTTTTGGTTTCTTTTGTTTTTATGCAATGTTAACCCCTACTGTGGACCTCTCTTAAAGCCTTCCCTTATGCTAAAGAGTATACAGGCTTCTACCATCAACATGAAGGACCTGCATGCTTATATTTATTCAGCTGTAGCATACCAGTCATATTCCTGGTGTGTTGGGATGGTAGTCATCAGGGTAGGTTTAAAATCTTTTTCCTAATTCTAACAAAAAATATTTTCAGATATGCAATGTCTGTACAAACTTGGATTAGGCAAACCAATTCATTTATCTGCAAAAGTAAATAATACTGGATGGGTCTGGCATGAGAACAGTGACATGTATTCTATTTATAGGAACAAAAAATATTTTTTGGTTTATGTACTGCAATAAATATTATTGTTATTTTCATCATTTTCATTAGAATCAAGTCCTGCAGACCAGGAAACTGGATAGAGATTTAATAAGCATTGCCTGTCTTTACTTCCATTTCTCAGTAGTTTTTTACCTGCAAAATTGTTGATATCAAAAATGAAGAAGATATTAGTATAACTGTCATTGTGGCTTTTCATAGGGTTTGTGAAGTTCATGTTGTGTATGTTGTTATTTTCATCTGTGTATACATAATTTTTTAGCAAATTACTATGTGTGGTGTCTGTCAACAAAGATTGCAGCATTTGATTTTCTATGTCATAACGACTGCAATAAACAAATCCTCTGTCTTTCTCATTGACATGATTAATCAAAGCAGTTAAAATAGGACAGTGTTGACCACAAACAAGCTGGAGCTTGTCAAGTGAATCTTGTTCCTGTATTTGCCTTCGGTTTTCACGGGAAGAATTGGGTTTTTGAGCATTATCTGCCTTTTCAAGATCTGATTGTGTCAATGGATGTACTCTGTTATCTGAAAAGTTGAAGTCAACAGTGGTAAATGATGGTAGACTCCCGCTTATTGCACCACACTTCTCTACAGACTCTGATGAGTAGTTTGTTTTGCTTTTAACAAACCCACCAGATGATTTAGGTCTGACTTTGGACTTGGAAATATGAGTATCATTAAAGGGTTCGGAGTCACTTCCATGGGGCATGCTAAAGTAATGGCATGTGTATGTCTGAGGTTTCGCCATATCTTCTAACTCAGAAGAAGAAACCTCAGCTAATGGCTGACTCACTTTGCAAGCAGGATGTAGGTATGGAACATCATCACTTGAATTGTCAAGAAGTGTGTCTGCAGAAGTTGTATCTAGATTTCCATACATTCCATTTGCTTCAGGTGGTGACCTCCTTACCAAATGATTCTCTTTCAGCAACCATCGACCTTTCTCTATGAGAACTTCTCCTTTATTAGGCTTCTGAGAAATCAAACAATCATGATTATTATTATCCTCCAGTAGTGGCACTGATAAACTTTTCATACTGTTTGACCCATCTTCTATTTTTTGGGTAGGACTTGATAAGGAACGTGACATGCTTTCTTTTGATAGGCACTGGTGCTTTTGGCTGGAACTTATGTATTCAGCGTTGTCATTGCTTGCAAGTTGTTTAGTCTGTGTTTGGACTGCAGTGCTTGGTGATACATAAGTCTTAGGTAGTATGATCTTAGTTTCTGTCTTACCGTAAAGTCGTTCAATGGTTCGTTTAACAAATCCTGTCTTAAAGGGCTTCTCATGTATTTGCTCCTCTCCGCTCTCTGTCATAATTTCACTAGATGCCCTCAGGGTATCACTATCCTCACTATCTTGTCTGTAATCTGACCAATCAGAAGACATAGGGCTTTGTAAAGACTTTGGATACTCAGAACCACAGAAAGAGTATTTCTTTTGTTCCATTTCTTGTACCATCATTTTAACTTTGGACACCATTTTTGGAGAAGTTGGACTTCTTTCCATGTTGACATTTCCATTTACAACATCTGATTTAAGTGAAGGCTTCTCTGACCAATCAACAGGATGTTCTTCAGAATTCTGTCTATCGGTTACTAAGGCCTGGTCGACATTGTCTAATGAACTAGCTGATTCATTATTGAGATTATTGTGCATTCCTAGCAAACTGCAATCTTCTGTTTTGTCATTAGCTTCATTTCTACAGAATTCCCCAGAAAGCTCCCTGTAAGGAATAGTTGAAAAGAATCTGAAGTCATCCATGTCATCAGTTAAAACACAGCAGTCTACGTCATTTCTCAAAAGATCTGGCTTTTCACAAGATTCAGTTATTAATTGTGTACTATTTGTTTTGTCAGCATCCATATAATTGACCTGGACACTCTCTTCTGAGTCTTTAGGATATTCTTGTGTAGGAATAAAATCATCTGGGAGAGTTTTCATTGCTGTATCAAACCTTACTGCTGACTCTTGGAGATGTAGAATAGCAGCCTTTAAGTCATCAGCATTTTCTGTAATGGCAATTTTTTTCAGGGACTGAAGCAGTGTAAATATTGCTGAGAAATTGTTTGTGCTCTGTGATAAGTCTTCCACCATATGATACATACCTTGTTTTAGATGTAAAACTATCAGCCAGGCAAGCAAAAGTTGGGGAGAGGAAGAAGGAGAAGCTTTAATTGGTGTATTTGGAAGACTCACTGACTTTTCTAGGTGTCTTTTTTTAGATCTGCTAATGTACGGAGGACACAAATTGAACTGTTCTTTCAATACATCTTCCTTGTAATCACCATTAGTACAATTTGTTGATAATTTTTTAATTGTGTCATTTTCAACCTGTATAGCAACATCTGAGCTTGTTTTCCTTTGTTCTAAGCTCATGATCTGGTGACTTGCCAACTGCTTGAATAACTCCTCAAATGTACAGTTGTCATAACTGTTGTTATGCTGAAATTCATCAAAGCTCTGTGCAACTAATTCTGCTATATCTTTACTCTTTTCCATAAAAACAGAAACATTATCTTCAAATGATTCTGGATGTTCAACCAAAGATTCTTTCTTCTCATGAATTCCCTTGTCATCTGGATCTTTCAGACTTCTGTCTATAACAGATTTCCCATCATCATTGTGGGTCTCACTACTGTTTGCATTGCTGCCTACATCTCCACTATTTATATGGGTCTGAGTACATGTGCCAGCGTTGACACATATAGTGTTATTGTCTAATTTTGTAGAGGAGATCATCTGAAGTAAAGGAAAGGTTGCATTTGGGAAAATGTTCTTCAGCCAGTTTTGCACATAACTTTCAAGCACAGCAGGGAGCGTTGTGGAATCCACATTTTCTGACTCTAAACTGTTTGAGTCACTTGCCATTTTACCATTTACTGTTTTGTTGTTTTTTGTTTTCTTTTTAGGATTCTTTTGTTTCTTTGTTGTTTTCTGGGATCGTTTGGATGTTTTTGAATTCATTTTAGGCAACTGTACCTCTGGAACAAAGCTATCTTGTGTGGGGGAACTCTTTAATTGATCTTGAATGTAAAGCACAGAACAATTTGACACATTGATTCCCCCACAGTCTGTGCAAAGGTCTATTTCTGTTTGTGTATTCTCTTGTTTTATTTCCTTACAGTTTTCAGTTGGGGCACTAAGTAATTCATTGTGTGCCTTAACAGAGCTCGGTTTTACTTTTGCCATTTTCTTATCACCCTTTACTTTCCTCAGTTCAGGTTGTGATGGCACAGAAGGAGGAAATATGTCCTCAAACATAAAATTCTTTGCTTCAGGATTAACTTCTCGGTATGATACTTCATCCATCAGATGCTCAGGTTCGATATTTTGAGAATCCAAAGCCGTTGAATTACTTTTTGGAATATTTGCCTTATCACCTGCGGTCTTCTTTTTTTTCTTGTTCTTTTGTTTTAGTGAAGGTGCACAATAACTGTCATTGCTAGCACAGGTTTCATTTTCTGACCCTCTGTCTGTTTTGTCCCCTAAAGTTGATGGTGGTTGACACAATGAGTTATGATTTGTAGTTAAATCCTTATTAGCTGGAACATTCTCCATTAGTATTGCAGAATGTTCTGCATCTCCTTTATCTAAATACTTTTTATTAGTGTCTCCAAAATCTTCATTCCTGTATTTTGAGTTTCCATTCAATGTTGAGGGCTCAGGGAATGTAACAGAAGTGCTCATCGATCTCTTTATTTCTTTAAATCTAAATTGCTCCTGCTGGTATATGTGCTTACCTGCTGTGCTTGGTCTTTCTTGTTTAGAAGATCCAGAGATACACATGTAATCACTTCTTAAAGATTTCCTAACATCTTTCTCATACACAGTATCTCTTTGTGACAGTTCCATAACAGTGCTCTCCAGCATCTCAAAACTGCCCTCTCTTAATTTGGATAAGTGCTTTGCATCATTGTGATCAATTGAATTCTGACTTAGATCAGCTCCAATGGCGTCAACATTGTCTGCAGTTGTTAACATCTGTGTATTACAGTCATTCTTTATACCATCAACAGACGGAGCAGTTTCATGCTCTATTTCCTGGTAAGTGAACATCTGTTTCATGTGTCCGTGCAGGTTTCCTTCTGATGTTCTCCTCATTGAAGCCCTCCTTTCTTGGCTTTTTCTAATCCCCGGTGTTGGAGGTCTGTAGAAATTAGATTTCTCTTTTCTTGATGATGATGTTTTGGCTTCCTTAGTGTTAACATCATTGTCTATTGGTTCTTCTACATGAGATTCATATCGAAATTCCATTGAGTCTTTACATTTATCATGGATTTTTTCATCCAGAAAAGGACTTCTCGTTGGTGAGTCCCTAATACTTACAGCTTCATTTTCTGGATTTACAGAAGAACGGAAAAGTCTATTCTTATAGTATGACATATCAGCACGACTAACTGTGGTTGACCAATTGATTGTTTCTTCTTGTCTTATCTTAAAGCAAACTTTCATTTCTACAGTCATTGTGCCATCAGAATTTAAATGGACCGTCTTTTCAATATTGTCTCCTGGAGAAATGATTGGTATTTCCTCTCCAGAATGGGGCCAGCGTTCTGTTAAACACATTTCATTGTCTTGTAAGTGAGAGTATTCCACAAGGTTATCATCTTTATTTGATACATTTGTTGATGATTGGAAGTATTCCTGACCACTGGGACTTGTGAAAACAGTCTCATTAGCTTTCCGTCCTGATGTTCAAGAGTAATTCAAAGTGACAACCATTAATGAGAAGTAAAAGGTAATTTAAGAGTGTGAGTTATCCAAGTGAGACAACAGCTCACAAAGGCAAGCAAAGAAGGGAAAGGAAAAGATAAGAGCAAATGTTAGTAAATAGAGTTAAAAAGTCTACTATAATTTATCAAAAAATATAAAGGTGAAATAAGAAATGTAGAAAGAAATGTTAGCAGTGCATGTTAAACCTGTGTTTATATACAAGAGTTTATTAAATTAATAATAATTGTTTAATATTACTGACATTTAATTGGTTCCGATTTTCAGAGGAAAATATGGAACACCTGAACCTAAAAACAGATGTGGATCCTAAGTACTACAGCTAACATGTTATTAAAGCTTGCAGTACTTCCTTAATACAGTGATAACTGTATATCTCTCCTCAAATATAGCATTTTATATGTTTTTCCAGAATGTTTTATATGCTATCCAAAGCTTTCTATTTGTATTCTGCAGTTTTTGCAATTTTTCTTTCTTTTTAAAATAATTTATTGAGAATGATACAATACAAGTTAATAATACAAGTTTTAACATTGTATATGGCTATCAAACTTGAATAAAGGAACTTCTCAGTTATTAATTTGGAACAACAATAGTACAGTTACCGTATAGAGAGTTATATGGGAATCTTTTTTCAGTAAATATATGTGAAGAATGTAATCATAACATTAATAAACCTGGTACAATTTGCATAAAGGAAAATTAATAATATGTCATATATTAAAGAATTACACATAGAGATACAACTATGTTGGATACGTTTTTGCAATTTTTTATACACACCCACTAAAGACAGCCACTTTGTTAATTTTTGAGATTGAACTACTAGAACCTTTTATAAATATGATTTTTTTATTGTACAAACTCAATCGGGAACCTTATAGGTTAACCCTATGTTTAGCAACAAAGATTATCTCTATCACACACCATTTTTAAACAAGGCCAGTTGGCTGCATATCTGGCTTTCACCAGCACTGAGCTCTGTGTAAAACCTGATCACTGTGCCTGATCTTTCAAATGTAATGACATGAGACCTACAAGGGTACTATATGTTTCATTGGCTGGGAGGGGAGAATTAGAAAATAGCTTGGTCATGTATTGAATGCCATTTTTTAGTATTGTTCAAGTCAGGCTATCCAAGGATATTATTTAAAGCTCATGCATTAATGCCACCCTCTCTAGCAGTGTATATTATTTTTTCCTTTTACCCCGATTGCTGCCAACAATATACCTATGCTGTGTATAAGTGTGTGTAGAGCAGGGGGTGCCCAACCAGTGGCCCGGGGGCCACATGTGGCCCGCGGAGCCCTATGATGTGGCCCGCGACCTCCTTCTGTGGGATAGCAGATTGGCAAGCCCAGATCATGGGTTGCAGACCCGCCATCCCAGAGCATCTGTGTTGTTAATGAAGACGGCAAAGCAAGCAGCTGTGAAGCAGAGATGTATAAGCTGATGCTTCCTGTATAGCGCCGTCTCTTGCCCCAAGTGGAGTGATACTAAATGCACTCTGCCAGGGACAGCAACAGCAGGCGATACCTGAATGGAAGACTGTTATTAAAGTATTAAAGGTCAGTTTATTACTAAAATTGCAGTGTATATATGGGCATATCTGCGCAGTGGTTACTGGGCTACTTTTAAACTGATCTGCAGGTGCAGTGCACCTTCAGGTTACCTGCACTGAGGCATAGACTTCTGTTATTACCTGTGGGTTTGGTGAGCTTTCAGAAAGTGCACCACACCTGCAGGATATTATAGAAGTATATGGCAAAGTGTAGCTAACCTGCAGGAAAGACACAGGTGAACTGCACTGCATTAGTGTGACAGGCCCCTTTCACACAATCGGTCCAACTCAATCAAACCCTCCATTCACCTCTATGAAACGGCACATGTAAACAGATTTGTGTCCTTTTACACCTGCCTACCTCCAAACTGATTTTATAAAAAAAAACAAAAAAAAACAGAAGGGGATCAATCCCCTTCCCCATTATGGCGGATCGAATCGGAGGACCCATGGGCTGTGTCCGTGTCCACTCTGCATGGACCTGTCATCCCACTGCTCTGCTCATTGTGGCCCGCGACCGGTTACCAAGTCGCTTAAGTGGCCCTCGCTCTTCAAAAGGTTGGGCACCCCTGGTGTAGAGTGTCCTCAGCCCTGGGTAAACTAAGACTAGAATGATCCTGAACTTAACCAAGGATTCCTTTCTTCCCTCCCACAGCAAAATGGTGTAAAGGAGAGGTGAGTATGTGCTGCTGGGTGGGGGCATTTAAACAAGATTGTTGCTGTGCCCTGCATTGGCAAAGCACAGATTTGTATTAAGGTAACATTTATACTATACACATGTTCTCATCTCATATATTAAGGGGTATATTTATAAAGCAGTGTATGTGACATTCAACAGACATTCACTACAGGTTAATCATTTACTGTCATTTATAACAGGTGCACCCGGAAGACACATCTGCAGTGAATGTTTGGTAAGTGTCACATCCACTGGTTTATAAATATATCCTAGGATCTTTTTATATTTACAGTTAGAGTTTTCAGCTTTAACTATAAAAAGTTATTTACAGAAGAGTGGCATGTATTCTACTCACGGCTTTTCAAGTCTGGTTTTGATCTGGCCTTGGGAAACACTCGCTGGGAGATGCCAGGTAATTTAGGCGGTAGATATTCCCTCTCAGAGTTGTAATTTCCAGGTTTAAAGGGTTCTCTCCCAGCTGCCACTATTGTTCCAGAGCTTAGCAGGAGGGCATGCATGCTAAGAATCTGAAGAAAAAAAAAACACAAGAAGAAGATTGTAGCAAAATTATAATACCAGGACATTTAAAGTGAACTGATATGGGAGTAGAATGCTAGTAGCTAAAATGCATACGGCAAAGCATGCAATATTTTATTCAACATCATCAATTTCTTTGTGAATGAAAAATGGGTTTGCAAACCACAAGTAAAAACAATCAGAGATATGCCAGTGCTATTTAGCAAACATTGCAACTGTTATTGCAATCAGAAAGTTCATCCACGTTACCTCAAAGGAAAAGGCACATATACTGTTCAGCCCCCCCCCCACAGGTTTTCTAAAGAGTCATACTTACTTAAACTGCAACTCTGGGGGATCTTCCCTGTTTAGCTTGTCCAACACTAGACATGTGCAGACTAGAATATTTCGTTTCGTTTTTTCGTTTTCGTCCGTAAATTTTATTTATTTAGTTACTCCCGAAATTCGTTTTTATTTATTTCGTTTTTCGTGCAAAAATTGCATTCGTCCGAAAATCCACATGAATTACGGTCGAATCTGTCTTGGAAGGCTTATGGTATCTGTCGAATGGATAAAGAAGATTCGATGGAGCTGCTAAACTATATAGCCTATAGGCGGAGCATTCGATTGCCGAAATGTACGATTGCAGTGTCGTATAGTTGCGACGATCCCGTCGAATATTATTATAAACGTGCAATGATCCCGTCGAATATTATTATAAACGTGCAACGATCCCGTCGAATATTATTATAAACGTGCAACGATCCCGTCGAATATTATTATAAACGTGCAACGATCCCGTCGAATATTATCATTATTTTTTTTTATTTACTTCCAGTATCGTTTCTCTCTGTCGATTCTGTTCTCTCTATGTCGAATATTTACTCTCTGTCGAAGCTTTTCTATATAATAGGACTAATAGAGGTAAACGAAACTTAGGCACATTCGACCACAGGTTCAATAGACATATGGAGTCACGTCGAATCTCCTATTCTATATCGAACGGTCACTTCGAATCTCCTATTCTATATCGAACTGTTGTAACAACGAAAACGAAAAAAAGCATTTATTTATGTCGGATCTTTCGTTTTTCGGAATCTGCACTTTCGTTATCGTTTGTCAAAACGAAAACGAAAATACCTGAAATTCGGACGAAAATGCATTCGGACGAAAACGAATGCACATGTCTATCCAACACTGCACATCCAGTCTTTAAAATCATCCTAGGCCTGGAGTATGCCCCAAGTGCATGTGTACGCCTAAAATTGTACTTACTGTATTCTGTAATGTTACAGCTGTTTAATCTCAAAAGCACCTGCACTATATAAATTATTTTCTCTCTGCTGTCTGTATCACAGATTACCCTTAGCTCTACTGCAACACATGTAGAGGTTCTAAGATTACCAGACAAAAGATTATTAGGGTCAACTGCTGCATTATAGCAATGCATGGATAATACTCTAATACTATAATACTTAACATGAAGGCTATGCAATCTGTATGCATATCAGGGCTTCCTTTATTAATTTGATCATATTACGATACACACCTTTTGTTTACCTTTTTTATAGAAGCTGTGTGAAAAGATAAGGTGCTGTAATGTAAAAGATTTAAGCCAATAGCCTTAGAAGCCCATTTAAATTTTTAGTAGTTGAAAAAAGGCTTCAATCAGGCTTAAAACGTTTGATCATACAATGTCCTGCGATAACGAATTTCTGCCAGTTTAAAGTTGTACGTACAGGGTAGCCATTTTATAGGAAAGGTTAAAATCTCTGCCAGGTTATTTTTTCTGCTGTCTGTGTACTATTGGGGAAATTTTCCTTCACGTTCTGTCCTGGAGATGCAACCAGAAATGGTAGGAAATCTCCTAAAGGAAGAAGAATTCCTCTTCCTCACAACAGATGTTCCTTTTCAAAGATTTACCCTCACCTTTATTCTTGACACAACTCAAACATTTTCGATTTCCCCTCATTTGCTCTATTGGTGACAATGGTCACCAGTACAAATGCAGAGATAAGTCTTCCCCATGGAAGTACAGAAATATAAACATGAAAGAGGGTAACTTCCCCACTTCCACTATACAGAACTAACAAAAAAAGTTTTTGCCTGAGTGATTGTAAACATTTTTTTTTTTTTAATAACAAACATGATATATTTACCTGCTCTGTGCAATGGTTTTCCACAGAGCAGCCCTGATCCTCATCTTGTCAAGTCACACACCAGTTCTCCTTGCTCCTCCTACCCACCAAGTGTCCTCATAGCAAGCCTCTTGCTATGGGGGCACTTGTGCATGTGTGCTCACTCCCAAGCCCTGCTCTTTGTGTCCATAAAACACACAGAGCGTGGCTTGGCCCTATCCCTGCTCCTTCCTCACTGGTTGTTATTGACAGCAGCATGACCCAATGAGGAGGGAAAGAGCCTCTGCTCTCATGCACATCACTGGATTGAGATTGGGCACAGGTAAGTATAAGAGGTATGTGGGGAAGCTGCATACTTAAAGCTTTTTACCTTAATGTAGAGAATGGATTAAGGATTAAGGCAAAAAAAAAAAACGTCAGGCTTTAGAACCAACCAAGGGGAATATCACTCAGCAAAACCATCGAAGTACAAATATTTCACTTTAATGATAAAAGTGATCAATCCCTTTAGATTTAAAATACATAGACATTAGTTGTGATCAAACAGGTCTGGGTTCCATTCCTAAGCTGTTTCATGAACTGTACTCAAAATTTAGTTGTGAATCCCATTCCCTTGAGGGAATCGTGTTATTCAATGTGGGCATTTGTAGAAGTTATGTAGAAAGCTACAATGAAACAAAAGGCATGGGAAGCTAGGCACTGCCATTGGGGACATGTACAAATGCCATTAAAAAAACTACACAATGACAAAGAAACCTTTTCATGCAGCTTCATGGACAGCTTTGAAAACAGACAACTCTTTTAAATTACAGGCTTGGGGCTACCTTTAAAGTTGTATGTTGTGTTATGGAACAGGGTGCCAAAGGATATTTAGCCCACCACTGCAACCCAAAGTATGGCAAAGTACTTCATTCTTACACAAAACTGGCAACTCTTCATAACATAAGGCCGCGTACACACGGGCGGATTGTCTGCCCAACTTAGTCCGCTGAACCGTGTTTCAGCGGACAATCCGCTCGTGTGTGGGCTTCAGCGGACTTTTTCAGCGGACAGTCTGACGGACTAAGTCTTTCAGAATTTCCGTAATTTTGTCCGTCCAAACTTGGTTTTGTCCGTCCAAACTTGGTTTCAGCGGACAGTCCGCTCGTGTGTAGGCAAGTTGGACGGACTAAGTATGGCGCATGCTCAGAAAGGATTTACACGGCCGAAGGTTGCATTGCAGTGTATTGGACGTCGTATTTCTAGTCCCGTCGTACGTGCTGTATACGTCATTGCGCAAGCTTTCAGCGGACTGTCTGTTCATCGTGTGTGGTCAAGTCCGTTCATTCAAAAGTTGAACGGACTGTCTGTCGGATTGTCTGACAAACTTAGTTGGCCAGACAATCCGCCCGTGTGTACGCGGCCTAACACTGACAATATACTATAGCTGCTGTGAGCCCACCCTTTTATAGTAAGGAGGCTAGGTTATCCCTTTTTTCAGATTATTTGCTCTTGTAACTCAGCTGCAAGAAGCAAAGTCTAAGTACTGCATTATGAGTCGTTCCTTATTTCTGGCGCAAAGTTGTAGATTTAACCAATTGTTCAGGGTTTCAACAGAATGCAAACCTGGAGCTCCACCTTTATCCCAGGAAAACACAAACCGCATATTTATTGGACATTGTCTATGTTATTTCATCAGTAACCATGAATTACGCTCATATAATGTATACAATAACTTACCCGCCTTCCATCTGTACTGTATAGCTTGAAAACCGGGAACTGCAAAGTCTCTGAGACTTGATCAAGAAATGTATCAAAACTTTGTTTAGGCTTCCTATTTAGTACGAAGGTATAATTCAAATCTTTATCTCCATTTTTAAATATAACAAAGTTCTTTGAGCTTCCAATTACAATAGTGTTTTCCCTCTTAAAAGGTGCAACTTCATTTTGGCGAGCCAGCTGCACTGCTCTTCTGCGTGCACTGATTGGTCTGCTACTTTGCCATAGTAGTGGCTTTTTTCTAGCTCTTTCAAGATTTATTGGCTTTATCTTTTTTTGATGGGAACAAATATAGGATTTGCCATCTTCAAGTTCCTCTAGAGATGTTATGTGGTGCATTCCACGTGGTGTAGTAATATTTCTAACTCCGAAAGGCAAAGGTACTTTTTTGGATAAATTATCTAGCAAGGCATCAAATGTCTTGAAGGATCGGTTGGAGACAACCATCTTTATTCCATTAAACCGTGGGTCCCCACTTTTGTAGAATTGTATCCTTTTGGTGGATCCAGGTTCTGCCATACGTGAATGTTGTGTAGACGAAGCATGTATGCTTTCTGTGGAGTGTGCTTGAGCCACAGAGATGTTGGTGGATGTAGATTCACTCATTCTTGACAGTAACCTAAAGAAAAATCACATTGTACACTATAAGAGGATATTTTTGACCATTATTTATACACAGCAATTAACCACTTGACAACTGGGCACTTAAACCCCCCCTCGTGACCAAACCAATTTTCAGCTTTCAGTGCTCTCACATTTTGAATGACAATTACTCAGTCATGTAATACTGTACCAAAATTATTTTTTTGTCTTTTTTTATACAAATAGAGCTTTCTTTTGGTGGTATTTGATCACCTCTGGGTTTTTTATTTTTTGCGCTTTTAAATGAAAAAAGACCAACAATTTTGAAAAAAAACAAAACATTTTTCTTAGTTTCTGTGATAAAATTTTGCAAATTAATATTTTTTTTCATACATTTTGTCCACAATTTATACTGCTACATATCCTTGGTAAAAATAACCCAAATTAGTGGATATTATTTGGTCTACAATCTGTGGTGCAAATCATAAAAAAATTTATCAAACCTGAAGTACTCATTTCTTGCGACCCAAACAAGCTAGGAAAGTACAAATACCCCCCAAATGACCACTTTTTTGAAAGTAGACATTCCAAGGTATTTAGTAAGATGCATAGTGAGGTTTTTGATGTTGTCATTTTTTTCCCACAATTCTTTGCAAAATTAAAAAATTTTTACCCACAAAATTGTCATTGTAATAGGTTATTTCTCTCACATGGCATGTGTATACCACAAATGACACCCCAAAATAAATTCTGCTACTCCTCCTGAGTATTAGGATACCACATGTGTGGGACTTTTTCACAGCCTAGCCACATAGAGAGGCCCAACATGCAGGGAGCACCGTCAGGTATTCTAGGAGCATAAATTACACATCTAACTTGTTGACTACCTATTACACTTTTGAAGGCCTTGGAGCACCAGGACAATGACACGTGACACTGATGTGGCACTGATGACACAAGGCACTTATACGTGGCACTGATGACAGATGGCACTAATACGTGGCACTGATGACAGATGGCACTGATACGTGGCACCGATGACACGAGACACCGATAACAGATGGCACGGGACACTGACAGGTGGCACTGATGGCAGATGGCACTAATACATGTGGCACCGATGACAGATGGCACTAATATGTGGCACTGATGACACATGACACTGATGTGGCACTGATGACAGATGGCACTAATACATGGCACTGATGTCAGATGGCACTAATAGGTGGTACTGATGACACGTGACACTGATGTGGCAGATGACAGATGACTTATACGTGGCACTGGGGACAGTTGGCTCTGATAGGTGGCACTGGGGACAGATGGCACTCACAGGTACTGTGGGCACTGTATTTTTAATTTTTTTGTGTACACTTACTGACGCTGCAGCTGCAGGTCGCTTTCCCTCCTTATACTCTGTCTCTGTGTGAGGAGGGAGGAGGGATAGCTGGTGATAAGAGATGATCTCATATGTTTACATATGAGATTATCTCTCATTGGACACTGCGATCGAGTGCTAAATGGCCGCTGTGATTGGCCATGTAGCACGATCTGTGATTGGCTGTGCATCGGGGAAGTAAACAAGAGGACATCCAGGGACGCCCTCCCAGAAATTGAAGTCTGCACCGTAGCCATCTTTCAGCTATAGTGCGAATGCCTAGTGGTTAAACATAAAAACTATGCCAAATATGCTGCATAAATTTCCCCCCACTGAGTCTGGATGCAATAATTTTAACTGTGGGCAGCTGAAGCTGCTGCCTGTTCACTTTCTGGATTTACACAGACACACAGAGGCACACCTCCAGCTCAGCAACTCTCATTGGCCCTCCTATGACTCACCCCCCCCCTTCCTGGCAAAACTCTCACAAGAGTGAGAGAGAGAGCTGTGCATGATGTCATAAGCCTAGGCTTTTTTCCAGACAAGAAACAGGAAGTGGGCTGTATAAGGTATTTACTGTCAGAAAAAAATGTTTTAATATCCAAAGTTAAAACGACAAGGGCAGAAGATTTAAAGCGGAGGTCCACCCTAAAGTGGACCTTCCGCTCATCGGAACCCTCCCCCCCTCCGGCGCCACAATTGGCACCTTTCAGGGGGGAGGGGGGTGCAGATACCTGTACAGTACAGGTATCTGCACCCACTTCCGGGATAGCTCTCTGCGGAAAGGGGCGTAGATTACGCCCCTTTCTGCAAGTGCTCGCCCATTTCCGCAAGTGCCCCGCTGCCTGCTGGGAAACACACAGATCCCAGAGGCAGCGGGGACCGTCCTTATTGCGCAGCACAACTCACGCATGCGCAGTAGGGAACCGGGAAATGAAGACGAAAGGCTCCATTTCCTGATTCCCATACCCAAGATGGCGGCGGCAGGACCCGAGAGACGATCTAGAGATCGGCTTCGGGTGCCGACATCGCGGGCACGCTGGACAGGTAAGTGTCACTATTTTAAAAGTCAGCAGCTGCAGTATTTGTAGCTGCTGGCTTAAAAAAAAAAAAAAAAAAAAACGCGGAGTCCCGGCGGACTCCCGCTTTAATAGATAGAAAGATGAAAAATTTACTGAAGTTCCACTTTAATAACCTGCAGCTAGAAAATGGCAACTGGAGTCTGTTTAGCTACAATGGACTATATCTCTATCTTTCTTTCCTTTCATCAAGTATTTTCTGACGTAGATTCTTCTAGTTCCTTGTAACTAGGGGCAAGGTGACAAATCACCTTGACTGGCCTGCAAGTATGAACAGATTTACAGATTCTCCTAAATAAAAACAGTGGGCATGCCATTAGGTGTTTCAAAATACCCTCATGGGGTTATTGGAAAAATTTGAGTTTTAGATGATGGACTTTTTAGGCATAATACAAGTGTGTATAAAAGATATATTTATTACAAAAAAATAAAATCAAGACAAAAACATAAAATTACATCAAATAGTCACAAATTGTGCCTAGGAGCATAAACGACGCACCACCTACATACATATAACATTCAAAACATTCAGAGGACCAGACTGATCACTCTACAGTATTAAGAAATTTGAAGAGGCGATGTGTCATAAAAAACTCAGCTCAGCTCTAAATGTTGCGTGTATAGACAACGCTTCTTCAGGAGCTTGTGGCAAATTCTATGAACAAGAAATGTTTTTGCAATTAAATTCATAACATTTGATATGTTTGTTCAGCATTAGCATATAATAATATTATTGCCTTAGTGAACTCAGTAGGGCACAATCCCTCCCCACACACAGGAATAGTCAAAGGACCTGGGTTGAACATGGCACATGGAGATTATGGGAATGAACGTAACATTTAAAGGATTGAGTAATTGGGCAATATAAAGTGAGCTTGTCAATGTGGAAATACCTATAATTGTAGGCAGGTTATTACTTACATTAATCACGAGTAAAAAAGACAGAATATCTTTAGATAACTTCTAAAAAGAGTCTGTATATATAGATATTGATATTAAAATTTCAGTACTGTATAATTAAAAGAGCCATCATAAAAAAAGAAAAAGGATTTTGTTTTTCTTATCTATAAGGCAAAAACATGCCAGTTACCAAAAGTGACGTTCAACACAGTAGATAGAAGATATCCAGGACATCTAATCATATACTGGCCCAATCAGTTTAGGGAACCCTCCCATTGCATGAAAGCCCAGTTGACCAGAATTATAGGTAGTCCCTATTGGATATCTATTGAAAAAGTGTGATAAAAGAAAAATTATTTTAGCAGCACACCCAGCAACACAGTAGGAGAATATACCTCTGGCTGTTAGGCATTGAGTTAAGCTCACAATGTTCACTTCTAGCATGAAACAATTACCTTGTGAGATGTAATTCCCTGGAGGTCTCCGCTCTGGTGACAGCACCCCATAAGGTAAAAAACAGCTGTGAGAGATGCCAACCCAAGGAGCTCTTTCTACGTCCATCCTGGTAGTGATGTCGGTCCAGCACGTCTGGATATGACAATCACTCACCCGGCCGGGCTCTACTGTGCATGCGCCTGACCTCCGAGACAGAACATTGCCTCCATTAAGAGCAGGGAGCAGCTGCAGAGCATAGTGGCAGGAGGAGACATGACTGTCTCCCTCCTGGAGCTAAAAGTGCCACCGACAGCTATGTCAGATGGCACTTTGCGGCCGCACAATACACCACGGTATCACGTAAACAACCAACCAGGCAAAGGAGAACACAAAGGGGACAACAAAAGGGAGAAAAGAGAGGAGAAAGGTACAAATTTAACATAGCATTGCCATAGAGAAAAGAAAAAAACAAGAAAAGGGAGAATAAAAAGAAAAGAAGAAGGAAAAAAAAAAGAAACAAAAAAAAAGAATTAAAGAGGGAAGAGGGGAAGGAGACTGGTGTGGGGGGGTTATCAGTGCCGCAACTGGATCACAACAGGGCAATATTGTAAAACCATACATGTAAAATACATTCCTAAGAGCATATTTGTTGTAAAGATGGATAAAAAATTATCAAAGTACAATCACACACCCATAAATCCAAATTTCCAAGAAACCAATTAAAAAATCAGGGAAAGGACAGAAAAGAAAGAAAGTTGCAAGAAAGTAAGGGAAGAGAGAGGGCATACCAGGGAACCAGCCTAAGGCCTAGGTTCAATAGCTGGATGACTATCTCATTATGTGAAAATGGGGATTATAAAAAATCATTGAGCAATTGAGACCAACAAGGCCCTTCCGAAAAGGTATATTGCTACAGGAAAGGCCTATATGACTGCGTCTCGTTAATGCCCGGGGCATGAATAGCATCCAATATTTCGATCCATAAGGTTTCTTTTTGCAAAATCAGTTTATCCCAATTGCCTCCTCGTGGATCCTTAGAGATTACTGCTAGGGCAATAAAGAGACGCATGTCGCATCAAATCTATGGTGGAGATCTAGATGTCTGCTGACCGGAATCAGCATTTTGCCATTTTTTAATAGTAGACATGATCTTTAATGCTTTGCCAAAACCGCCAGGCCGTCTCCACATACACAAGGCATTAAGTAAACAACCCCCTGTGTATTGCAGTCCACTCTAAATTTGGGGCAGAAACGTTCTCCATTGGGAGATTAAAGTTGGTACCCTGACACACCCAGGGACAGAATTTACCTTTTCCACATCTGTGTATGCCATTAGTGCTAACCCCACCTGAGGGGGTCATGGAATAATCACTAGACACAAGCTGGTCACGCAGAGAACTAGCCCGTCTCAAGCTCAGTTTGGGTTTGATGCCTACATGTTTTTTTAACAATGGAATCTTTCTGTAGTATGTGACCATGATTAGTGAGTATATTCCTAACTTCTTGATGTTGAAATGAAAAACGTATAATTAGTCTCAAGATGGGTTTGGTCTCAGATGTACAGTCTTTATTGTGATAAAGCAGAGTGTTCCTTGACTGTTTCAAGGCCTTGTTGTAGGCTTTGCGCAACAGTGACTTGCTATAGCCCCTAACTGATAGGCTTTCACAAAGTTGTTTAACCTCGGATATGAAATCCGCTGTATGAGTACAGTTCCGGTGCAATCCTATATATTGCGTGTATGGAATACTGCGGATTAGAGCTGCAGGATGAGCACTAGCTGCATGGAGAAGGGTATTTCCTGCAGTTTCCTTTCGATAAAGACTAGTGGCCAAGCAGTTATCCTCATCTTTGTAAATTAATAAATCTAAGAATGTAATTCTGCTTGCATTCAAATTTAAAGTAAATCGCAGATTGAACGAGTTTTGATTGATCGCCTCAACAAAGGCCATTAACATGGTGTGCGTACCAGCCCAAATCAGAAAAACATCATCTATGTAACGCATCCAGCACATTACTTGATCAGTATACAAAAACAGTTCCTCATCAGAAAAAAAATGCCATTCCCACCCCCCCAGGTACAGGTGTGCACAGCATGTGCCCATAGCAACACCCTGCACCTGGAGGTAGTGGGAATCTTTGAAACCAAACCAATTGTGAGTGAGAACAAATTGTAAAAGGGTCAAAATAAACTCATTGTATTTCCATTGGGTATGTGTCAAACCATCCCAATGCCCTGCTTGTGAGGGTTGCTCGAGTAGAAAGACTCTACATCCAGAGTCACGAGAATGGCGTCGGGAGGGACCATCATTCCTTCAATCTTTTTAAGAAGATCAAGGGTATCCCTAGTGTAGGATGATAGGCTCATAACATGAGGCATCAATACCGAATCAATTAATCTGCTAGCATTTTCGATTAGTGAGCCAATTCCCAATATAATTGGTCTGCCTGGGGATGACACAGAATTTTTATGCACCTTGGGCAGTGAGTAAAACATTGCCTCTTTGGGATGTTTGTTGTTTGTTGATCATTGTGAGCTTAACTCAATGCCTAACAGCCAGAGGTATACTCTCCGACTGTGTTGCTGAGTGTGCTTCTAAAATAATTTTTCTTTTATCACACTTTTTCAACAGATATATCCGTTAGGGACTACCTATAATTCTGGTCAACTGGGCTTTCATGTAATGGGAGGGTTCCCTAAACTGAACGTAATAACCTGCCTACAATTATAAGTATTTCCACATTGACAAGCTCACTTTATATTGCCCAATTACTCAATCCTTTAAATGTTACGTTCATTCCCATTATTTCCATGTGCCATGTTCAACCAGGTCCTTTGACTGTTCCTGTGTGTGTGGGGGGGGGATTGTGCAGCCCTACTGAGTTCACTAAGGCAATAATATTATTATATGCTAATGCTGAACAAACATATCAAATGTTATGAATTTAATTGCAAAAACTTTTCTTGTTCATAGAATTTGCCACAAGCTCCTGAAGAAGTGTTTTCTATATGTGCAACATGTAGAGCTGAGCTGAGTTTTTTTTATCACACATCGCCTCTTCAAATTTCTTAAAACTGTGGAGTGATCAGTCTGGTCCTCTGAATTTTTTGAATGGTATATGTATGTAGGTGGTGGGTCGTTTATGCTCCAAGACACAATTTGTGAATATTTGATGTCATTTTATTATCGGATGTGGCAATCCATACAAAAGTGTCGTATCCGTAGTACCGCTCTGTGGTGATACGAATTTTAATCAAAATACCCTCATGACCATCAGATGCTTGCCTTTCAAGTAAAGTGTTAAACACAGACAAGAATGCACATACAAGTTTGCCATAGCCATTGGAAATGAACACCGTGCCATTGATCATGAAAGACGTGCTGCTGTTCATAAATAAGATGCGCTATTTTATTTATTTATTTTTTGCTTGTTGAATAACAAATCTTCTTTGTATTTTTAGCCTTATGTATTAATGGAAATAAATACATGTTTAATAATAGTCCTTTAGGGTTGATTTGTAACACAAGTACAAACATATATAGTTGGAATAGTATGACCTCTAAGATGAAAGTACAATCTTTCTGGGATATGAGCTAAATCCCCATGCCAGTGTGTCGGCCAATGTAAATATACATTCAGGACACAGACTCCATTCAGTCTGCAGTATTTCATGGTGTTCTTCTCCCTGTCAATAATATTCTATTCTAAAGCTCAGGCACCATGACAAACACACATTGTTTCATATCACGACCAGTGAGTGTAAAACAGAATTGTTTAAATCCTGTCTATAAGTCAGACTGACAAGCAAGATTTGAATGCACTGCTAAGTTTCTTGGCTAGTGATCTATATAACAGCTAATTGATCAATTTTCTGCTAACTACTGAAATCCCTATACGTTGGCAGATTCACAGCATGTAGCAGATTAGACAGTTCTACATTGTTTACAGCTGACAGGCAATATTATGAAATGCCTCCTTTACCAAGAATAGGTCAATATTAAATAGAGGAACTCAACAAGGAAAGACAAATGACAAGGAGTTAATCTACAAGATATCCACAGTGTCCATAGAAGGATTCTCATCATAAACGGGTACAGCAAGTAGCACGCCAAACTAAAATTACCAGAATATTTCAAATAAAACCAGGGATATTGTATCACTATTCTTTCCTATGTTATTTCAGAGTTACACTATTCATGTTAGATCTTCTCTGCCTAGAAGCTGATGCTGTTCCCGGTCAAGAAGATCAGGTATTGAAGGACAATATTGCCTGCCAGCTCTAGATATACAGTATGTTGGCAGGCTATATTTTTGCTTCTAGGCCATTCTCTTTCAGCCAATATATATATAACTATTTCTGTTGTCCCTGACATAATACGGGTGGCTGAAGTCTCCACAAGTTAGCCATATGTGTTGGGTTTGACAAAGGTCTAGCCTTTTGTTACCAGAAGGATGTCAGGACTCATGTCAAGACTTGGATCATCTGCTGGTGACACTGTAGCTCTCAGAGCCGAAGGGTGCAATTCCGATGGTCAACAGTGAGTGTCTCCCAGCAATCAGGTGATCTCAGTCTTTAGGCTCCACTTGATACTGGCTGCTGGGAAGGTATATAATCCCTCCCTTAGTTGTTATCTGTTTTTCAGCATTTTGTCTGCTAGCCATATTCCTGCTTACTGATCTCGTTTACCTTGTATCCAGTACCCTGTATCCTGTTACCCTCTTCTCTGACCCCACTCCCCCTTGTTTCCAGTCCCAGTTCTGCCTATGCCCTGTTTGTGTCGGCTCTCCTCCATTTGTATGTAGTGTACATAGTTAGATTGTTGGTTAATTTGGCTTCAGTGTCACACTTATTTTAAGCCCCTTTCACATGGGCAATTCGATCAGGTTGGCCTGTCAGTTTTTCAGGCCGATCTGATGGGACACGCCATTCTCTGCTATGGAGAAGCGGATGTCTGCTTCCTTATCCATCTGGCCGATCATATGCCACCAGATGGAAACGGACAGGTGGTTCGTTTCCATCCAATCGTCCCTTAGAGGACAGTGGGCTGTGTCTTTGTCCACATCTGCCTGCTAAGCGGGGATCAGCGAAGAGGTTCCAGATTTTGTCAGACTTTTCTTGTTTATCATTTACAATGCTTGTTACATTTTCATGAGCTATAATCCAGTGGTCATCAACCCTGTCCTCAGGGCCCACTAACAGGCAGGTTTGCAAGATAACTGAAATACATAACAGTTGATATCATTTGCTGCTCAGTGATTGTAGTGTCTGCATCTCCCCTAGGTAATACATAAAACCTTGCCTGATAGTAGGTCCTGAGGACAGGGTTGATGAACATTGCTATAATCCATTACATTTTTATCTTGGTTGTAGCTATGGCATTGTTAATGTCTTCCATGATTGTTCTACTGATATTTTAGCAGCCAGCATTATAAAGATCACCATGATCTGTGAGTCTGTAGGGGTAATGGGTATAGGTTTATTAAGAAGGGCCACATGTGGATCCATATTTATATTTAATCCAAGACTTTTGCAAATGGAATTCAAACAATTGAGTACAGTTTGTGATACTTTTTTATTTGGACTAACATACAAATTTTTTAGGCCCAGCTTTTGTGAGTGTTCCCCCTTCTTCAAGTTCCAAGCAGTACTAATACACAACGTTTTAGCAGAATGTTAAGTAATTAAAAATGGAAGAAAGTTAAGTAGGAAAAAAATAAAAATAAAAAAAAATAAAACACAAAGGTACACAGAAATGTTAATTAAACTTGGATAGTTAGTAAGATAAAGTAGAGAGAAGGTGAGCAACAGTCACAGACGTGGGGGAGGTGGTAATACGTTGGATAATGTTTTAAAAAACCAAGGTCCACATTTAGTCCATTATCTTTTGTGTTAAATATAATTTTTATTCTTAGCTCAAAAGTTCCCTGAGTTGTTTTGAAGTCCCTTTTAAGAACTAAAAATAATCAGGTTTTCCATAGTGTGGTCTGGAGAAATGATGTCCCACAGGTGTGCAGAAACTCCCTTATGTTCCTTCATGGTGTGTCTGTGAAGATTCATCCTAGCTTGAAATTTCGCCCCTGTTTTGCCAACATAAGATCCTTTGCTGCATTTTGTTGCATTGGCTAAGGTACACAACATTAGTAGAGGTACAGCTTTATGATCTTGTGATATTGAAGGTCCCTTTCATACATGTGATCCTTTTGGATGAATTGATTTGGCTGCAGTGGTTTTTGGTGCAGGGCTTGGTTCCATTATTTGTGACTTCATAATCAGAATTAAGTTTCCTGTTGATTCATTCATGTCTGAGGTTGTGTGATTGCCTAAAAGACAGTATTGGGGGTTGTTGGAATGTTTCTTTTAGTATTTCATCCTCTTGTATGATGGGTTGTAAATCTTTGATTATCATTCTTATACCTTCTAGTGCTGGTTTATATGTGGTTATTAGAAGTACACAGTTATTTGTTTTTTCTCTTTGTATTGGACAAGATTTTCTCTTCCAGTTTTCAGAGCCATGTTTATGCTTGTATTTATGATATTGTCCATGTAACCCTTCTTATAGAAGGAATCTGATAGTATTAGTTTTATAGTATTATATTGTTTATTTCTGCTGTATAGGTCTGATCATATTAAGTCGTATCTGATGACCTGGCGGTGTATGATGGCCTGTTTTGTGTGTTGGAATGGAAGCTGGAATCATGGAGATGGTTACATCTGTCAGTGGGTTTCTTGTATATTGAGATGTACAGTTTGTCCTCCCTAGTGTATTCTGTATTGTTTAGGACATTGACATGTGTG
This sequence comes from Lithobates pipiens, assembly GCF_037356315.1. Lineage (NCBI taxonomy): Eukaryota > Metazoa > Chordata > Amphibia > Anura > Ranidae > Lithobates > Lithobates pipiens. The sequence continues at coordinate 448,574,217 of NW_027507764.1, read as the reverse complement.
TTTGAATAGTCCATTTTTAGTTTGATAAATGGGTGCATCATGTTGACCTGCGAGTAAATTTGTTTTAGATTTCCTTTACCTTCTGGCCATCAATCTAGCGATACTATTTATAAGACTTTTGTTCTATGCTGTTTAGGAATTTGTCCTCCAGGTCAGTCATTAATAAATTTGCATTATGGGGTGCCATTTTACTTCTCATAACAGTACCCATACACTGAAAATAGATGTCATTATTGAAAGGGAAGAAGTTGCGTGTAATCAGTTTCAGTTTGTGTGTAATCAGTTTGGTGAGGAATGGACAATAAGAATCTGTGACATGCTGAAACCCCATCTTTGTGAGGGATATTACTATACAGAGATTCTACAGCTATCCCCAACACGCCACACGGGCATTAATACACACATCACGCCATCAGATACCACAGAATATGGTCAGATCCAGAAGACAGAAAAAAAATCTCAGGATACTAACCGAGTCCTTCCATAAGAAGGGTTAAGTAGGGATGTGCGAAGGGTTCGGCCCGAGCATAAGTGTGGGTTGTTCGGACGTTCGGCGAACAACGAACATTATGCGGTGTTCTTGGCAAATTCAAAAGCCGCAGAACACCGCTAACCGCGTACCGACCGCCTCACGCCGATATACGTTGGCAGAATCACGTATCTGTACGTTGCCCCTTAAGAGGCAGCCAGCGGGCGCGTGTGCGCCGCCGGCAGCGCATGCACGCAGCAAGCTCCATGAGTCGGGTCACGGGTCCCGCTGACTCGATCGCCGCGGGGATACCCGCGATCGCCTCACAGGGAGGAAGAACGGGGAGGTGCTAATGTAAACAAGCATCTCCCCGTTCTGCCTAGTTACAGTGTCATTGATCATTGCTCCCTGTGATCGGAGCAGAGATCAGTGACGTGTCACACACAGCCACACCCCCCACAGTTAGAAACTCACCCCTAGGACACACTTAACTGTCAGTGTCATTTACACAGGAATCAGTGCATTTGTATAGCACTGATTGCTGTATAAATGACAATGGTCCCAAAAATGTGTCAAAAATGTCTGATGTGTCCGCTATAATGTCGCAGTCATGATAAAAATCGCTGATCACTGCCATTTAAAAAAAAATATTAATAAAAATGGCATAAAACTATCCCCTATTTTGTAAACACTATAACTTTTGCGCAAACCAATCATTAATCACTTATTGTGATTTTTTTCCCTAAAATATGTAGAAAAATATGTATCGGCCTAAACTTAGGAAAAAAATTGCTTTTATATATATTTTTGGGGGATATTTATTATAGCAAAATGTAAAAAATAATGCGTTTTTTTCAAAATTGTCGTTTTTTTTTTGTTTATAGAGCAAAAAATAAAAACTGCAGGGGTGATCAAATACCACCAAAAGAAAGCTCTATTTCTATTTCTTCTTCTTCTTCATGCACACAGGGGATTTTCAGCTGAAAGCCTGGCAGACGCCGGACTTTGCTGGAAAGAAATCTTCCGCGCGCATGCACGGGAGTGACTATATGGCGGCTCCGGCCACTCACAGTGCCGGAGCCGCGATACCCGGAAGACACGCCGAGGGAACATGTCAGCTCCCTCGGTGTGGATCAGGCGAGATGTCGGGGGCTCGTTCTAAGGTAAGTATTTCATAATGAGCTAGTATGCGGTGCATACTAGCTCATTATGCCTTTTCCCTTGCAGGTCTAAAAAAAAAAAATGTCAGCGGGTTTACTCCCGCTTTAAAGTCCATGGGACACTAACATGAAAAACCAAAAGTGCTAATTTTAAAGTAATTATACTAATTTTAAAATATGCAAGGTATTGTCATAAAAAATTGTTTGGGGACCCGGGTCCTGCCCCAGGGGACATATATCAATGCAAAAAAAAGTTTTAAAAATTGCCTTTTTTTGGGAGCTGTGATTTTAATAATGCTTAAAGTGAAACAATAAAATTAAATATTCCTTTAAATATCATACCTGGGGGGTGTCTATAGTATGCCTGTAAAGTGGCGCAGTTTTCCCGTGTTTAGAACAGTATGACAGCAAAATTACATTTCTAAAGGAAAAAAGTTATTTAAAAAGATTGCAGCGGAAATGAATGGTCGAGTCTCGGCAATATAGATAAAACTCATTGAAAAAAAGGGCATGGGTTCCCTCCCCAGTCCATTACTAGGCCATTAGGGTCTGGTATGAATATTAAGGGGACCCCCGAACCAAAAATTAAGAAAAAATGGCATAGGGATCCCCCCAAAATCCATACCAGGTCTGGTATGGATTTTAAGGGTAACCCTGGGCCAAACATTTTTAAAAATGGTGTAGGAGCCCCCCAAAATCCATACCAGACCCGTATCCGAGCATGCAACCTGGAAGGATGCAGGAAAAGAAGGGGGTGGGAGAGCGCCTCCCTCCTGTACCATACCAGGCCATATGCCCTCAACATGGAGAGGGTGCTTTGGAGTAGCCCCCCAAAGCGCCTTGTCCCTACGTTGATGGGGACAAGGGCCTCATCCCCACAACCCTTACCCGGTGGTTGTGGGGGTATGCGGACAGGGGCTTATTGGAAACTGGAAGACCCCTTTAACAAGGGGACCCCCAGATCCCGGCCTCCCCCATGTGAATTGGTAACGGGTACATTGTACCCCTACCATTTCACAAAAAAAAATTGTAAAAAAGATAGGAAACACTTAGGGAGAAGTCCTTTATTAACCACTTCAGCCCCGGACCATTTTGCTGGCTTAAGACCAGACCACTTTTTGCGATTCGGCACTGCGTAGTTTTAACTGACAATTGCGCGGTCGTGCGACATGGCTCCCAAACAAAATTGAAGTCCTTTTTTTCCCACAAATAGAGCTTTCTTTTGGTGGTATTTTATCACCCCTGCGGTTTTTATTTTTTGCTCTATAAACAAAAATAGAACGTTAATTTTGAAAAAAACGCATTCTTTTTTACTTTTTGTTATAATAAGTATCCCCCAAAAATATATAAAAAAACATTTTTTTCCCTCAGTTTAGGCTGATACGTATTCTTCTACATATTTTTGGTAAAAAAAATCGCAATAATCGATTATTGATTGGTTTGGGCAAAAGTTATAGCGTTTACAAAATAGGGGATAGTTTTATGGCATTTTTATTAATATTTTTTTTTACTAGTAATGTCGGTGATCAGCGATTTTTATTGTGACTGCGACATTAAGGCGGACACACCAGACATTTTTGACACATTTTTGGGACCATTGTCATTTATACAGCAATCACTGCTATACAAATGCAGTGATTCCTGTGTAAATGACACTGGCAGTGAAGGTGTTAACCAGTGGGTGGCAGTGTAGGGGTTAAGTGTTCCTAGGGGCGTGTTACTAACTGTTGGGGGCTGGGCTTTCTTTTAGTGAACACTGATCTCTGCTCCAATCACATGGAGCAGAGATCAGCGTCACTTGTTGCCAGGCAGAACTGTGAGACGATCGCGGGTATGCCTGCGGCGATTGAGTCCGCAGGACCCGCGACCAGACTCACGGGGGTCCCGACTGGCACGTGAGCATGCCGGCGGCGGCACGTGAGCAGATGGCAGAGCGTCAAATTTAAAGGGATGCACAGGTACGCCCATATGCCTGCCCGTGCCATTCTGCCAACGTACATTGGCGTGCGCCGGTCGGGAAGTGGTTAAAAGATAAAAAAATAAGTGTCCCACAATGTAGGTCCATCTCACGCTGCCCAACGAGCCGATAAAAGAACAAAAAAAAGCCGCAACAGATCCGTCTCCATGGGAGGACCCCGCCAAGTGACATTTCTTCTTGATGACAGCTGTTATATAGCTGAGGGCGGGGGCACTTGGTGACGTAAACAAGTGACCTCGCCCCCTCTGACGCCATGTGACGGAAATTTTTGGTTTGGGGTTACCCTTAATATTTATACCAGATTGAAAAGGCCTGGTAATGGACTGGGGGGGGGGGGGACCATGCGTTTTTTTGCAATGAGTTTTATCTATATTGCCGAGACCCGACAAATCATTACAGCCACGATCAGTTTTAAATTACTTTTTACCTTTAGAAATGTCATTATGCTGTGGTATTGTTCTAAACACGGGAAAACTGCATCACTTTACAGGCATACTAAACTAAACCTTTTTATTGCATTGCTACATGTCCCCAATAGACATGTGCACGCTGAAATATTTAGTTTTGGAATTTTGTTTTCGTGCGAAAAATACATTTATTTAGTTACTCACGAAAATTTGTTTTTATTTATTTTGTTTTTCGTTAAAAATTACATTCGTCCGAAAATTCAAATTAATTAAGGTCGAATCTGTCATTGAAGGCTTATGGTGTCTGTTGAATGTTCAAAGAAGATTCGACCGAGCAGCTAAACTGTATGACTCTGTATAGTTTAACTGCTCGTCGAATCTTCTTAGAACTTTCGACAGACACTATAAGCCAAAGATTCGACGTTTGTATGTTTTTTTCGCTGCTTTGTCGAATTTTGTCGTTCATGTTGAATGTATATAGTTCAAACAGAAAATGGACTGGTGATAGTGATCACTGATCAGACAGGTAACAAGATAGGGTATATAGAATCTATATAGAATCTCAATCTATAATATAGAATCTATAATAATAAATCCCCCCCACACAACACGGGCAGCCTCTGAGGCTATCACAACACTAGCAACACTAGTATCACTATCAAGTTCACAACACTAAAACAATAGCAGCAGATTATTATGAAAAAGTTAAGTTGAACTGTAACTTGCTTCACTATTGTTCTGCTGTTGTGCTTATGCTTAATTGCTAAATAATTTAGGTTCTCTGACAAACGGACCAGCTAAGATTGACTGTCTTCTGAAATGATTCAGTGTGTGTGACTCTCTCTGCTAGCAATCGTAAGTGAAAGTAAGTTGGCTGTACGTGTGTACTTAGTTCTATCTATTTTACTGCTCCTCCTCTTTGATTACAATCGGCCAATAACATTCATCATCATCATTATTTTTATTTTACTTCCCCCACTCAATTCCAGCAGCAATCTATTCTCTCTATGTCAAATCTTTCCTCTCTATGTCGAATCTTTTCTCTCTAAGTCGAATCTTTTCTCTCTCTGTAGAATAATCCTGGACTAATAGAGTTAAGGTTAGGCACAATCGACCACCGGTTCGATAGACACAGATTAATATTGTCAGCATCATGTCGAATCCCCTATCCATATCGAACTGTTGTCACAATGAAAACGAAAATAAAGCATTTGTTTATGTCAGATCTTTAGTTTTTCGGATTCTGCACTTTTGTTATCGTTTGTTAAAACGATAATGAAAATACCTGAAATTCGGACGAAAATGCATTCGGATGAAAACGAATGCACATGTCTAGTCCCCAAACACTTTTTATGAAAATAACTTGCATATAAACCTTTAAAATGAGCACTTTTGATTTTTCAAGTTTGTGTCGTGACTTTAACGGTGTTTGCGTGTTCGTCCACATTTTTTGCCTGTTCACATGTTCTGGTGCGAACCGAACCGGGGGTGTTCGGCTCATCCTTAGTTACAAGGACAAAAACATCAATAGTTCAATCTCAGTGTTTGTTGATGATACAAAGCTATGCAGGATAATGACCTCACAACAGGATATAGCAAGTTTACAGGAAGACCTTGATAAAATAGAGGGATGGGTATCTACATGGCAAATGAGGTTTACTATGGATAAATGTAAGGTCATGCAATTGGGGGGCTAACAATATGAATGCAGGTTACATAGTGGGAGAACTTCTGGGGTAATCAAGGATGTAAAATGGGGGTCCTAGTAGATCACAGGCTCAGCAATAGAATGCAGTGCCAAGCTGCAGCAAGCAAGGCTAGCATACATTAAAAAATATATCTACTCACAAGATAAAACTACACACTACCACTTTTCAAAAGTCTGGTTCCTCCACATCTTGAGTATGCTGTCCAGTTCTGGTCACCGATTCTCAGGATGTGCTAGAACTGGAGAGTCCAGAGTAGGTAACAAAGCTAAAAAGGGGACTGGAGGATCCCAGTTACGAGGAATGACTACAGACAAAAACCTTATTCTCCCTGGAGAAGAGATGCTTAAGAGGGGTTATGATCACAATATATAAATATCTAAATTGTGATTCTTGCATATGATTCAGTCTCAGACCCCTTACAAGACACGTCGACACTCAATGAAGTTGGACGAGAAGTGGTTAAACCTTAAATGGCATAAAGGGTTCTATACTATTAGAGCAGTAAGGATATGAAATTCCCTTACACAATCGAAGGTGTCAGTGGTGAGTGCCAACAATTTAAAAAGCGTTTGCATAGGCATCTTAGCAAACAAAATATACAAGGATATGGGAAATAGTAGATAAATAAATACAAATAAAGTCTTTATTCAACCCCAAAGTGGTTGTAAAGGAAGAATGTTTTTTTTTATCTTAATGCATTCTATGCATTAAGATAAAAAACCTTCTATGTGCAGCAACCCCCCCTCAGCCCCCCTAATACTTACCTGAGCCCCATTTCAATCCAGCAATATACATGAGTGCCTCTGCTGTCCGGAACTCTCCCTCCCGATGGGCTGAGACACAGCAGTCAATCAAAGTCAGTTAGTCAATGAGGAGGATGGACACACAGAGCAACCGCTTGGCTCAGATATCCCCATAGCAAGCTGCTTGCTGTGGGGGCAATCGACAGGAGGGAGGGGCCAGGAGTGGCAGCGAAGGACCCAAGAAGGGGAGGTTTGGGGCTGTTCTGTGCAAAACCACTGCACAGAGCAGGTAAGTATAACATGTGTGTTATTTTTAATGAAAAAAACAAACTAGACTTTAGTATCAAGCTCTGACACTGGAGTCAGTACATGCCTCCGTCATATACAGCCCTGCTATCTGTCTCCAGTGTCCTCTCCCCCCTCCTCTCCTCCATCCCCTCTATGAGTGTCTGCTTGTGTCAGAGCCCCCCCCCCCCCCGCTGCTCTCAAAGTTGATAATAAAAGCCCCCATCCCCTCTGTATTAAAACAAGAAGTTCCCCTGTGTTTGTGTTATGTCATAAATATGCTTATCTATACTGATAACATAGCATCTTCCCGCGATCATGTGACTCCTAAGCTCTGTCTCTCCTCTCTCCTCCCCGGCTGACGTCAGCTGCAGTGTATGTTATGATATAACACAGACACAGGAGAACTTCTTGTTATAATACAGAGGGGGGAAGGAGCATTTTATAGAAGTGGCTCAACAACCACTTTATTAAACAAGCTGGTCCTTTCTTGGTCGACCAAAGAATTGATTGGATCATAGCATGGTGGAAAAAGACTAGGTTATTAAACAGTCGGGATTGGGATGCATGGTCATTTTTTAAATGAAACCCTTTACTGAGGTCATCCCATAGAGCTAGTATAAATGAAAAAGTAGGGGGGTAGAATTGCTGGTCTTTTAAATGAGTAGATGTATAATTATGGAAAGGATTTTCTTCATTCATCTGCACATTATAAAAATGAAAACAACTTCACTTTATTTACTAAGATAAGCGAACATTCTCTACTTCTTTAGTGAATAATCTTCCTCTGTGTGCTAAATGATCTTGTACGGTAGCTAATATTGCCTTTGCATTGCTATGATATTACGTAAACGTATTGAGTAAATCTATGAATGCGTAAATAAAAAGCATTAGAGACAATAGGCTTAATTTACTAAAGAAATAAAGGCAGCGTGAATTCACCCAGCAAAGTGAATGTTAGTGAATAAGGTCTAGCTATTCACTATCATTTGCTTTGCAATGTTATTATACAGTTTCCAAAGTGAACATTCACTTTTCTTTGTGTACAGCATCTACCCCTATCATATATAAACACTATTAGATTTGAAACCATTTTAAGTCACATATTCACACCTCTGCTCTCTTTATCTGAAAAAAAACCCCATTATGCTATATAAGAAAACATTAAATACATTTGCACCCTTTTCTTAATATAACACCTACATGTATTAAGACATTTAAAAAAAATCTTTGGTATTAACAAATGAGCTGAAAATACGATCTACCCCTATCATATATAAACACTATTAGATTTGAAACCATTTTAAGTCACATATTCACACCTCTGCTCTCTTTATCTGAAAAAAAAAAAACATTATGCTATATAAGAAAACATTAAATACATTTGCACCCTTTTCTTAATATTACACCTACATGTATTAAGACATTTAAAAAAAATCTTTGGTATTAACAAATGAGCTGAAAATACGATTTGATTACATGTTTCATCCAGAAAAATGTACCATCACTTACCTGCCATTAATATTGATGGAAATAGGGGAATATTACAAATAATGATGTAAAATCCCCAGACGTTTAACCCCGTGTAAACAGCTCCAGCACACAAAGCCTATGAGCAGACCTGCTACTCAGGACATCACAGCCAATTTGCCTAATACGGTTTCAGGACTAATCGCTGAAGTCAAATTAGGCAAACCAGGCTTACCGTCACCATTCATACATTAGCCTGTATACAAGACATTTCTCTACTGAAAAGATCTCTAATGAGCACGCACATGTTTTGTTTGTTGCGTTTTTTAAAACTAAAATAAGCATTTTTACCACCGGTTTTAAAAAAGTGCAAACGCAAGTTCTGTTTTTTTTTTATTTTTTATTTTTTTTAGGCTTAAGTGATACAAAGGACAGCATGTAAATGGGGTTAATCAGAAACACAAAATAGTCAATCAGCAATAATCTTTCACTGGCCTACAGCTCTGAGAAAAGGAGGGTGAAAGTGATTGTTTTTTATAGGTTACTGCAGGGTTTAGTAAACTAAAACACACCAACTCTTGAAGCCCCATTCCAGGCTAAAGCATTTTTCCCACCCACCTCTAACCCATCATATAAGGGATTTTTTAGTTTACCCGCTGAAGCAAGATATTGTATACTCATCTAAGCCTGCCATAAGGATCCCTTTATGCCGCCATTTCCTTCTGCAGGGACTGCCGATCCAGATGAGCAGGATCCCTTTACTGCCCCATGAAGTTCAGTCCTTCTTCAGGAGTACAATGACGTGGACTTCTGAAGAAGGACTCTCCCAGAAAAAGAAAACAGAAGAGGAGTGAAGTATCAGGACCTGGATGGCTCGTGTCCTTGGGTTTGCGTAAGTATATAGAGAATTGAAAAAGTTTTCTTTTCTTTTATCCCACATTTAGCTAATGGGTAGTAGGGGGAGGAGGGGGGTATTTTCTGCCCAGAGTTGGGCTTTAAGATAAGAGGTCAACCACGTAAGGAGAGTACTGTTTTCAATGCAGGAAGCAGAGTCTGAACATATAAAAAACACAGGCAGATGCCTCCCATATACATATATAATTACACTGAAACCCAGGTGATGAATAAAGCATTGCTGTTATACTCCTAAAAACAATGAGAATACTACAAGGAATCTTCTGACATGTCTGGTTAGACATATCTGTTGTCAGATGCTGTTCGTGCAGCTTAATCTGTACACTGAGACATTCACATATGGTTGCCCTTTATTGTTGCCAGGCCTATAATAAGATTTGTGGCCTCTTTACTTAATCCAGATTAGACAAGATTTAATTGCACTATGGCGTAATCAACTACTTGTCTATGTATCTCAGAGTTCTTCAGTAGTTAGGATTTGTCATTATTCCACTTAAGTTTTCAGGAAAAATCTTAATACGAAATGCCAGTGGTTTATTAACATTTTCATACATATCAGTGGCCTGGCACAGTTCAAAACATAGCTTTTTTATGCTTGCAGCATTTTTTTGTGGTATCAGTAAGTGCATCTTACATGGGAATGAATAGTTATTTGCATTAAATTCACGTGAAGTGCTAAAAATGTACCACAACTAGGAATGCACCAATACAATTTTTTTAGGAGTACCAATACTTTTTTTTAGTACTAGCGGATACCAATTACAGATACCGCCTCCAACTGTTTTGTTTACAATTCAGTTGTCAACAATGGTACAAAGCATTGAAAAGTTATTTACAAACTAAATATTTTTTTCTCAAAATTTTGTACTTTATTCAATGTGAAACGTGTAAATATATTTTAAAGATGTAAATATATCAATGAACAAAGCAAAGAAAATAAGCAGCTGAGCAGCGGGCAGAGGCACATCAAGTTGGGCAGCTGCACATCAAGCTGGGCAGCGGGCAGAGGCACATCAAGCTGGGCAGCAGGTAGTGTCACATCAAGCTGGGCAGCGGGCAAAAGCACATCAAGCTGGGCAATAGGCAGAGACACATCAAGCTGGACATCGGGCATCAGATCATCCGAATGGAGAGCAGGCGCTGGAACATCAGGCCAAACAGCGGGCTCTGGAACATCAGGCCGGGCATCAGGAACTGGATCATCAGGCATCGGATCATCAGACTGTACAGCAGGCATTGGAACATCAGGCCGGGCAGCAGGCACTGAAACATCAGGCCAGGCAGCGGGCACTGGAACATCAGGCCGGACAGCGGGCACTGGAACATCAAACAACTAACAACAAAGTCTGGGGAATGCCCAGGAAAAAACCAAAGCCTACTTACCACCAGCTTGCAGACAACCAAATTGACCTGTCTAACAGTATGTGTTAAAAACAGGGGTTTAGTCCGCACGCATTTGCAAATGCAACTGGACCATCAAGCATCGGATCATCAGGCTGGCGATCAGGCACTGGAACATTGGCCGAGCAGCAACACTGGAACATCAGGCAGTGCATCAGGAACTGGATCATCAAGCCAGACATTGGGCACTGGATCATCAGGCCAGACAAGGGGCACTGGAACATCCGGCCAGGCATCAGGAACTGGATCACTGAGCTGGGCATCAGGCATCGGGTCATCGGACTGGATAGCAGACACTGGAACATCAGGCCGGGCAGTGGACACCGGAGCGACTGGCTAAACAGCAGGCACTGTAACAAAAGGCTGGGCAGTGGCAGCAGCGAGCTGGGTGTCAGGAACAGATTCATCAAGCACTGGCTCAGCAGGCTGAGTAACGGGCACCGGCTCAGCAGGCTGAGTAACGGGCGACGGCTCAACTGGCTGGGTAATGGGCACCGGCTCAACAGGCTGGGGGATGGGCACCAACTCTGGAGGCTAGATGACAGGCAGCGGCCCAGCAGGATGGATGATGGGCACTGGCCCAGCAGGTCCAGTGGACCCAGTGGTCCAGTGCCCACGGTCAGGCTGGACCGTGGGCACCAGAACTTCAGGCTGGACTGTGGGCACCGGAACTCCAGGCTGGACCGTGGACAACGGAACTCCAGGTTAGACCGTGGGCCACGGAACTCCAGGCTGGACCGTGGGCAACAGAATTCCAGGCTGGACCGTGGGCAACGAACTCCAGACTGGACCGTGGGCAAAGGAACTCCAGGCTGGACCGTGGGCACCAGAACTTCAGGCTGGACCATGGGCAATGGAACATCAGGCTAGGCCGTGGACAGTGGAACATCAGACTGAACAGCAAATACTGGAGCATCAGGCCGGACAGCAGGCAAAAGGTTGGCAGGGTTAGGTGGGTCATCAGGTTCAGAAACATCAGAAGCTAGCCTAACCCTATTGGCAATCATGGAGGCAGGATGGAGTAGATCAGCTGGCGTGGAGGCAGACTGGAGCAGATGAATGGCTCAATTAGGATCTATTAATAGGAATATTAACTGTCTATATATAAAAGCATCTTATTCAGTACTACTTTAATCCCACTACTACTTTAATTGCTGCCCAAGCCTCCATCCACGGTAAGTGAAGTGACCCCCTCCCTCCCTTCTCTTGCCAGCCTCTGAGCACACTAATATAAGGTAGAGCTCTGAGGACTGTAATGTAAAGGGGGACTCTGATGTAAGTGGGGGCTTGGTTAGCAGAGACCCTCTTACATCAGGGTTCCCATTTTAACCCTTAAATCAGAGTTCGCCTTTATATTACAGTCCACAAAGCTCCCCCTTAGGACCCTTTCACATGGGCAGACTCCACCAAGTGGATCAGCCTGCTCATCGGGGGTTATGTCCACTGATCCCCACTGATCAGGCGGATGACAGGCCCATGTCTGCTTCGCTTGTGCAGAATCGACATAGCCAGCTGCTTTCTATTGGCCAGTCGGATGTAAACAGCCCGCCTGCCCGTTTACATCTGACTGTCATCCAATCCGATCCACTAGACGAAGGGTGAACAGATTCCCATCCACCTGTTTTTAGCAGATGGAATCAGATGAAGGCGGGTGTAAACGGGCACATGTCTGTTTACATCTGCCTTCCCACAGTGAACAACGGGTGGTCCGATCAGTCCACCTGTGTGAAAGGGCCCTTACAGTGCAGGTGGAAATTCTGCAGACTCTGAAGTAACAGGTGTTATGGGAACCCTGATTAAAGGGGAATGGGGGCTTTGCAGTGTTCCCCCTTACATCAGAGTTCTTACTGTTCTTTCCTAAATGGAAGTCCCCAGAGTTCTTCCTTATATCGGAGTCTGCAGAGTCCCCCCTTACTGTGTGAGTTCTGATGTAAAGGGTAACTCTACGAGTTCAGATGTAAAAGGGAGCTCTGCAAGTTCAGATGTAAAGCAGAACTCTGGATTCAGGAGTAAAGAAAGAACTCTTTGGATTCAGACGTAAATGGCAAACTCTGCATATTCAGATGTAAAGCAAAACTCTGGATTCTGATGTAAAGCAGAATTCTGTGAATTCAGATGTAAAGAGGGAACTCTGTGGACTCTGATGTAAAGGGGGACTCTTGTGACTAAATATATAGAATTAGAGAGCGCACGGGGCGAGAGCAGATGCATGCATTCCTGGCACATTAAGCCAGCATGACATCAGGGGCAGCAGGCGAACACCACGGAGTCCCGCTCTATGTCCAAACAGTCGGCGGGGAAGACAGTGACTCCTGTTACCCCCCTCGTGGGTCCTGGAAGGAATACAAGATGGCAACCGGCAACAGCGCCATACGGACAGACAAGAAGCAAATGCAGCCAGAGTGGAACAAAGGGAAGCCCCCTGGCCCAGGGGCACACAGCATGAATCCATCCACAACCATCCAGATTTCAGGTGAGTTGGCAGATCTTCCCTGTGCTCCATCCAACCCTATTAGATTCCCCTCACAGGCTCCTTTGTCATCTCCAAGCCACGCGTCCCACACTTCCTCTGCCCTTGATAGGGACATGACTGACATATTCCTTAGGCAGACCAGTGACCAGGATACAGACATTGACAATATACAGCCCAATAGCCAGGATGCAGACCCTGGTAGTCCTGAAGGGTCCCTAGCTCCTTTACCTGCACCGCTGCTGTACTCTCCGGACACTATCTTTTCTTGCAAGAGTTGGAGAAAGCTACCACTAAACTGGCTTCTGACTTAAAGCAAGATTACCAGGAACTGAGATATCGCTTAGTAAGAATTGAATCCAAAGCTGATGACACTGTACATATAGTGGCGCAAAACTCCACCATGATTATTGAACTTTATGATCGCCTGGAAGAAGCTTACACTAAAATTGATGATCTTGAAAATTATGCCAAACGATACAATTTCCATATTCATGGTTTGCTGGAAACGGTTAAAGATCTCTTCCCTTTCACTTATTCTTTGATGCAATCTGCTATCCCAGAAATTGACGAAATCCATCTGGAACTTGACCGTATTCACAGGGCCCTAGTTCCTCTGAAACCTGATGGGCCTCCCAGTAAAGATGAGCTGAACACCCCCCGGTTCGGTTCGCACCAGAACCTGCAAACAGACCTAAACTTCATGTGAACTTTAGAACCTTATTAAAGTCTATGGGACTCGAACGTTCAAAATCTGATGTAACGGAAACCTGCGTTACATCAGAGGGGGGGAGGGTCACCCATACGTCATTGGGGAAGCCCGGCTTCCCCATTTGCGTCAGAGGGGGTGGGGTCAGGTGACGGGTGGCCCCGCCCTCCTCATATAAGAAACGTCAGGCCGTCGGGATCCCGCAGTGTCTCCTATGTGAAGACAGAAGATGGATGGATTCGCTGCGCTGGACTGAGAGATCACCCGTCGCTGGATCAGATCAGCCATCACTGGACCCCGGAGAGATGATCATCCGTCGCTGGATAGCAAGAGTGGATTACCACCACTGGAATCTTTTTTATTTTTTTTATTTTTAATAAAGGACTTTTTCAAAAGTATGTTTGTCTCATTTAACTATTTTTTACACTTTCTTTGTGAAATGGTAGGGGTACTTTTTTACGTTGGTCTACCAGTTTACAGTTATTTTTATCCTTATCCATGTCTAAGTTAACAGACTCCGTTGGAACCATACGACTTGCTTTCCCATAATGTTCAAGGGTTGTGTTCTCCCTCTAAGCGTATTAAAATGTTTAATTATTATAAGTTGATAAGTGCTGATATTGTGGCCTTTCAGGAAACACTTTTTACTTCTTCTTTTACTCCCAGCTACATACATAAGGATTATTCTGTTTGTTATTTTGCCAATGGTACAGAGAAAAAACGTGGGGCGGTGCTCTGTCTGTCACAACGGCTTTCATTTACTGAATCTAAAATACTGCATGACAACTTGTTACTTATTGGTTAAAGGGCACCTGGGGGAAAACTTGGTAACAATCCTGGTTTATTATGCCCCCAATACAGACCAGGTGGCCTTTATCCATCCCTTTCTTCAAACCTTGGCACTAGAATTCAAGGGAGATGTCATTTTAGCTGGAGATTCTAATTTTGGCGCTTGATCACATATTAGATAAATCCCATCTTTCCCACCTTCAATCCCCTTCTAAACAAAGCTGCAAATGTGCTCAGCTGTTACACTGTTATGACCTTATTGATGCTTGCAAGGAAGCCAATTCCCACTTTTCCAGAGCCAATAATTGTTATTCACGTATCATTTATGTGTTTCTCCCCTTGGGGCTACAACCCAAATTGATCTAGGCTAAGATCATTTCGACACCATGGTCTGACCACAACCCTGTAATGCAGTATTGCCAACCTACCAGATTGAAATTTACTGACACGACACCCAAAATTTCTGGGCGCAGCCAAGTTCTTACTGGCATTGCCAAAAATTACTAAATTACAGTTTTAAGTGCAAATTTTAGTATTTAGGCTACAAACAAGTACAATGTGCAATTAGCAATGTGATTTAAGGTTGCTATTATGGCAAAAAAATGATTTCTTTTTTAATTTTCAATATAGTAAGTAGCTTTTAAATTGGGATTGCAGTTGCGGCTTCTTTCAAGCGCTTTACAGGTGCTTTTTTTAACGCTAAAGCGCCTGAAAAACGCCCCAGTGTGAAAGGCGTCTAACTGGCATTTACTGTCAGGAGAAAATTGCCTGTTTTTTACTGGCTGCCAGTAAAAATACTGATGGTTGGCAACACTGCCGTATTGTTGATGTTCACTAATTTGACAATCAGTTTGGCTAAATTCCACTGGAGATTAAATGAATCTATACTCTGTAATGAATCTTACTGTTTAGATGTCCTTACCCACTTGAAAACTTATTTTGATATCAATAAGGCAGAGGATACCAGCCCGCCATCAATTAGGTGGCCCACAAGGCATTTATACAGGCCTTTTTGATCCAGTTGGCATCTAAACTTAAAAATCTAAACTCTAAACTTAAAAAGCTTGACGAGGTGCTCAATGCTCAGTGCAAGACTAGGGAATACGAAGCCCTAGCTACCCAACACAAACATTCCCCACACCCTGACCTGTTGATTAAACTTGAGCAGGCACGTACGGAACTTAATATCTGCCTTACCACAAAGGCAGAGAAACATTTACACTGGACCAATCATACGTTTTTCACTTGGCGGGATTGACCAGGTTCGTGGTAGCACGTAAATGTACCCCTAAACATTCACATGTAGCTCTTCCAAAAATTTGACTCTCAAGCAGCAATCTTTCCCAACATCCCCAAAATGTTCCTCAGGAATTTCAAGATTTTTACACTAAACTATACAACCCATCCCAGGATCACATTCCTGCTTCCATTAATAATTTATTGCACACCTTATTTCTGCCATCTCTCAAGAACTTATGGATCAACCCATTACATGTGAGGAAATACATAACACTATTAAGATATTGTCATTACATAAATCACTGAGCCCAATGGCCTCCCTAATAATTATTATAGGAAATTTTCTGAACAGTTAGCTCCTCTTATGGCTTTCTACTTTAATTTCTTGCAAGATGATGTAAAAATCCCCATAGATGAAAATAGGGCATACATCAATGTCATTTCCAAACCACGCAAAGACTCCACAGGTATTCTTAACTACTTATCTCATTGCTTAATTGTGATCTCAAAATCTACATCTCTGTACTTTTTTTTGGCACAATTCACAAAGATCAATCTGGTTTTATAACCGAACGCCAAATGTTGGACCAGATTAGTCGGTCCATAGCATTGATCTCTGTGGTACATTCCAAATGGGATGCCCCTGTATTGAGGGAACTAATCCTTCTTTCATTGGACCTTCATAAGGCCTTTGATAGCTTAAATTGGGACTACTTATTTACTATTCTGGAGCCTTTTGGATTTGGCTCTGCTTTTATCTTATTGCTTAAACAACTTTATAGTAACCTGTCGGCCCAGGTTTCCATTCGGGGTTATAAATCAGCATCGTTTGCTATCCAGAACGGAATGGGACAGGGTTGCACGCTTTCCCCATTGCTATTTGCCCTAGCGATTGAACCCCTAGCTGTAGCAATCCGATCTCATCCTAATATACATGGCATAAATCTTCCTTGTTTGCCGACGACATCCTCATGTATGTCACAAATCCTCAAATTACTTTACCTAATCTTTTGACTCTGTTCCATCAATTTTCCCAGATCTCAGGGCTTTCTTTAAATACCCAAAAAATGACAGCCCTTAATATTTCTTTACCCCCCTCGATAGTCTAGACGTTACGAAGCACTTATAATTTTTATTGGGCACAAAGCTCCCACCCATATTTAGGCATCCAGCTGACACCCTCGATCGATACTCTCTATCGGGCTAATTATCTTCCACTCTTCCGTCGACCCCGAGAGGATCTTCAATGATGGTCAGATTATCCTTTGTCTTGGTCTGGCAAAATCAATTCTATTAAGATGACCTTTCTACCTAGGATACTTTATTATTATTTTAGGACTTTACCAATTGTGGTTCCGAGGGGAGATATACAGTGACTACAATCAGACATCCTTTGTTTTATTTGGAGCAATAAGAAATCTTGAATGAATAAAATGACATTGTACCTCTTGAAACTGTTTGGTGGGCTTGGCCTCCCTATTTTACAAGCTTATTATCAAGCGGCTCAAATAACTCTACACCCCTCTGGTTCTCTATTAAGGCTCTTTCGTGTCACCCTTTCACCATAGGTTCTCTAATGTGGCTCCCTAGTCGTCTTCGCCCTTCTATTTTGTGTCCTAGCAAATGGAAAAGTAGCAATAAAGCGCTGTCTATTAAATAAAAAATTGAGATAAACCGTGACTGAAAAAAAGAATACTGCTCCAAACAATATGAAATAAGACCACTATTATCAAGCGGCTCAAATAACTCTACACCCCTCTGGTTCTCTATTAAGGCTCTTTCGTGTCACCCTTTCACCATAGGTTCTCTAATGTGGCTCCCTAGTCGTCTTCGCCCTTCTATTTTGTGTCCTAGCAAATGGAAAAGTAGCAATAAAGCGCTGTCTATTAAATAAAAAATTGAGATAAACCGTGACTGAAAAAAAGAATACTGCTCCAAACAATATGAAATAAGACCACTCAGATGGAGTGTAAATGGAAATAAATGGAATAAGATGTACCGTATATACTCGAGTATAAGCCGAGATTTTCAGCCTCTTTTTTGAGGCTGAAAGTGCCCCCCTCGGCTTATACTCGAGTCATCGCTGTCTGTCTGCCCGATCAGCGTGTCGAGCAGACAGACAGCGGCCATTCTAGGATTCAAAGGCCGCGCCTCCGTCGGTGATAGGCGGAACACTGAATTTCCCAGCAGTCTGTGTTCCGCCTATCACGGACATCCTCTCATCCTCGTCCGTAGTATGATGATGAGCGGACGTCCATGATAGGCGGACCACTGACTGCTGGGAAATTGAGTGTTCCGCCTATCACGGACATCCGATAGGCGGAACACTCAATTTCCCAGCAGTCAGTGGGAAATTGAGTGTTCCGCCTATCACCGACGGAGGCGCGGCTTTTGAATCCTAGAATGGCCGCTGACGAAGAGCTGAAGGACGGAGGCTCGGCTCGGCTCGGGACGGGCCGGGACGGGACGGGCCGGGACGGGACGCAGGCTGGACGGGACGCAGGCTGGACGGGACGCAGGCTGGACGGGACGCAGGCTGGACGGGAAGCAGGCTGGACGGGACGCAGGCTGGACGGACACAGGCTGGACGGACACAGGCAGGCTGGACACAGGTAGGCTGCACGGACACACACACACACACACACACACACACACACACACACAGGGATGGATGGACACACACACACACGGATGCATGGACACACACACACACACACGGATGCATGGACACACACACACACACACACACGGATGCATGGACACACACACACACACACACACACGGATGCATGGACACACACACACACACACACACGGATGCATGGACACACACACACACACACACACACACACACGGATGCATGGACACACACAGGGATGGATGGACCCACAGGGATGGACGGACACACAGGGATGGACAGGCATGTCTCACCCTCGGCTTATACACGAGTCAATAATTTTTTCCAGTTTTTTGGGGGTAAATTGGGGGCCTCGGCTTATATTCGGGTCGGCCTATACTCGAGTATATACGGTATTCAAATTATTATTTATTTCTTCATACTATATGAGCTAAATACTATACAGTTATTCATAAATTGCAGCGCAGCTCTTTTTTGAAATTTTCTGATAATTTGTGTCCTACCCTGTCTCATTCACTAGCGGTCTGGGATAGAGTACAACATTGCAAACCTCTGTCCTCCCCACATACTCCACTAGCTCCCATATTCTTTAACCCTGAGTTCTCTCCTGGAATGACCCCAATGCTATTCCTATGGTGGCTCAACAAAGGCCTTCCTAGGATAGGAGACTACCTTAATGGGGATCAACCTCCCTCATTGCAATATTTTAACCACTTTCTTACTGGGCACTTAAATCCCCCCTCCTGCCCAGACCAATTTTCAGCTTTCAATGCTGATGCACTTTGAATGACAATTGCGCGGCCATACAACACTGTACCCAAATGAAATTTTTATCATTTTTTTCCCACAAATAGAGCTTTCTTTTGGTTGTATTTAATTACAGCTGGGAGTTTTATTTTTTGCTAAACAAACAAAAAAAATGCAAAATAAAAAAAATAAAAAAAATCATGTTTAATAGTTTGCTATAAAATTTTGCAAACAGGTCATTTTTCTCCTTCATTGAAATGCGCTGATGAGGTGGCACTGGTGGGCACTGATAGGCTACACTGGTGGGCACTGATAGACTGCACTGGTGGGCACTGATAGGCACAGTTAAGGTGGCACCGATAGGCACAGATAAGATGGCACCGATAGGCACAGATAAGGCAGTACTGATGGGCACAGATAAGGCGGCACTGATGGGCACAGATGGGCACAGATAAGATGGCACTGATGGGTGGCACGGATGGGTGGCACTAATGGGCACTGATAGGTACCACTGATAGATGGGACTGATGGGCACTGATAGGTGGCACTGATAGGTGGCTCTGATAGGTGGCACTGCTGGCCACTGATGGGCGGCACTGATGGGCACTGGTAGATGACACTGATGGGCAAGGCTATGTGGCACTGAGGTGCAGCAATGTTTGTTGAGGCAGATTGTGGGCACTGATAGGTGGCACTGTGGGCACTGATAGGTGGCACTATGGGCACTGATGGGTGGCACTATGGGCACTAATGGGTGGCACTGATGGGGGCACTGGCAGGGGGCAGGTGGGCACTGATGAGCTGGCCCCAGCTCGCCGTGATCTGGACTGAAGTCCCTCTCATGGCCGCCAGTGATCGGCTTTTTTTTTTCTCCTCGCGCTGTCAGCTCGAGGAGGAAAAATAGCCGATTACCGGCTCTGTTGTGATCACATGATCAGCTGTCATTGGCTGACAGCTGATCATGTGGTAAGGGGTCGGGATCGATCCCTTGCTCCGATCTGTGATCAGGCGAGTCTCATAGACTCGCTAATCACAGAGCGCGCCGCGCCCTCAGGGCGCGCAGGCCACTCGTACACTGGACGACGTCGGTTGACTTTGTCCCGGTAAAGCAGGTCCGCGCTGTAGCCGTCATCCCTATGCTGATATGATACTAGTAGAAATGTATACAGGGGTTTCCTTTCTTTAACCTCTTTCCCCTCCCCTCCCTTCCCCATTTCCTTACCCCCCCCCCCCCCTCTATTCCTTACAACATATTTCTTTCTCCCTGTGAAAGTCACTCCTAACATTATAAGTTAAGTAGCTGGATGGGACAATCTGCAACCGTTCCCTAGTTGATCGGAGACGTATTACTTGACCATTTGAAAGAAAGGCACTCTCTGAGGGTGCTCGATTTTCAATAACATTGTTACTTCAATAAAATAAAATAAATATTAAAAAGTAAATATATAGAATTAGAATTGTTATTTAATTACAAAATACAGTACCTTGAAAAAGTATTCCTACCCCTTAACATTGTGAACAGCAATTTTCAAGTCTTGCCACAGATTCTCAATTGGATTTAGGTCTTGACTTTGACTGGGCCATTCTAACACATGAATATGCTATGATCTAAGCCATTCCATTGTAGCTCTGGTTATATGTTTAGGGTCGTTGTCCTGTTGGAAGTTGAATCCCTGCCGCAGTCTCAAGTCTTTTACAGACTCACAGGTTTTCTTCTAAGATTGCCCTTTATTTGGCTCCATCCATCTTCCCATCAACTCTGACCAGCTCCTCTGTCCCTGCTGAAGAAAAACATCCCCAGAACATGATGATGCCACCACCATGTTTTACGGTGGGAATGGTGTGTTCAGGGTGATGTACAGTTTTAGTTTTCCACTACACATAGTGTTTTGCTTTTAGGCCAAAAAGTTACATTTTGGTCTCATCAGACCAGAGCACCTTCTTCCACATGTTTGCTGTGTCCCCCACATGGCTTCTCGCAAACTGCAAATGGGACTTCTTATGAGTTTCTTTCAACAATGGCTTTCTTCTTGTCACTCTTCCATAAAGGCCAGATTTGTGGAGTGTACAACTAATAGTTGTCCTGTGGACAGATTCTTCCACCTGAGCTGTGGATGTGCCCATCAAACGCAGCCACTTGTGCCCATCAAATGCAGCCACTTGTGTCCATCAAATGCAGCCATGTGTGCCCATCAAATGCAGCCATGAGTGCCCATCAAATGAAGCCACGTGTGCCCATAATATGCAGCCATTGTGCCCATCAAATGCAGCCACTGTGCCCATCAAAAACAGCCACTTTTGCCTATCATATGCAACCACTTGTGCCCTTCATATGTAGCCACTTGTGCCCTTCATATGTAGCCACTTGTGCCCTTCATATGTAGCCACTTGTGCCCATCATATGCAGCCACTTGTGCCCTTCATATGCAGCCACTTGTGCCCTTCATATGCAGCCACCTGTGCCCTTCATATGCAGTCACCTGTGCCCATCATATGCAGCCACCTGTGCCCATCATATGCAGCCACCTGTGCCCTTCATATGCAGCCACTTGTATCCATCATATACAGCCACTTGTATCCATCATATGCAGCCACTTGTGCAAATCAAATGCATCCACTTGTGTCCAGTATATTCAGCCACTGTGCCCACCATATGCAGCCACTTGCCCATTAAATGCAGCCACTTGTGCCCAGTATATGCAGCCACTGAGCCTGTCAAATGTAGCCACTGTGTCCCTCAACCCCCCCCCCCCCTCAGTTGCAGGGTTTGCGGCTCTGGCAGCACCCCACACTCTCTGTGCCCTGAACCCACCCTATTTTGAAGCCTATTAGAGCCTCTGGCTCTAATCAGGTGCTTCAAAAAGTACCACACCCTCCCACCCCCACCATAGAAGTCCATACATTCGGTATCCTGAAAGGGGTCAGGCGCATGGATGGGGGAGAGGTGCCTCTGCGCCCACAGTGCACGGGCTGTCACTGTTTAGGTGGACGGCCATATCTTGGTAGGTTTGCAGATGTGCCATTCTTTTTACATTTTCAGATTACGGATTGAACAGTGCTCCCTGAGATGTTTAACGCTTCATATTTTTTTTTTATAACCTAATCCTGCTCCAAACTTCTCCAGAACGTTATCCCTGATCTGTCTGGTGTGTTCCTGGGCCTTCATGATGCTGTTTGTTCACTAAGGTTAACCCCTGAGGGCTTCACATAACAATTGAATTGATACTGAGAATAAAGTACACACAGGTAGACTCTATTTACTAATAAGGTGACTTCTAAAGGCAATTGGTAACACTAGATTTTAGTTACGGGTATCAGATTAAAGGCGGCTGAATACAAATGCACGCCACACTTTTTAGACATTTATTTGTAAAAATATTGAAAACCATTTATCATTTTCCTTCCACTTCACAATTATGTCCCACTTTGTGTTGGTCTATCACATAAAATTCCAATAAGATATATTCATGTTTCTGGCTGTAAGATGACAAAATGTGAAAGATTTCAAGGGGTATGAATACTTTTTCAAGGAACTGTATATGAATAGTGTATATTACAAAAAAAAATCCGCTAAAGTCTTAAGGTTTGGCTTGAAGAAAAGGTGGCAACCCTACTCGCGATGGAGAGAAAGGGATCCTGGGATCAGTGTGAAGGGCCAGGGACCAGAGGTCAGGGGGGCCCTTCGTGATTTCTTGCACTGGGGCCCTGAAGTTTCTAGTTAAGCATTTGCT
This sequence comes from Lithobates pipiens, assembly GCF_037356315.1. Taxonomy (NCBI): domain Eukaryota; kingdom Metazoa; phylum Chordata; class Amphibia; order Anura; family Ranidae; genus Lithobates; species Lithobates pipiens. Next base: position 448,551,356 of record NW_027507764.1, on the reverse strand, counting down.
CAAGGTGCTCCAGTCCAGTCACTTTTCTCCCCAGTGGCCAGCTTCAGAAGAGAGAGATGAGTGCCAATAACGGATGGAATGCCTGGACAGTGATGTCACCCATAGGCTTATTATGGGGCATCCATTGTCGGCTGTCCCTCCTCTCCTCTGAAGCCGCTACTGGGGGCCAATCATGTAATGGGACCAGAATGGTCCAAGAATAGGTAAGTATAAACATCTTCCTTTCACAGGGTAATTAGAATAGAATTTAGAAGGTGGTGGAAGCAGATTTAGCTTAGTTACGAATATCTTGGAATTCCACATTAAGTAAATCATTCCCAAACAGTATAATAAATTGCATTACATATGTATAAGGTCTTTCTTATAATTATTACCTTCAATTAGAATTGATTTATTCACCAGCAATGACCTTAATCTAATTCTGCAATACTGTCGCCATATTGTAGCAACTTCGAGAAACATGGACTGGACCAACTTTCAATGTGTGAAATACAATTATTTTTGTTTACTATATATATATATATATATATATATATATATATATATATATATATATATGTATATATAGTTACATGGTTCGGCTTTTTTCTTATATATATAATAAGTGTTAAATTCAGCTGGTTAATTTAAAAGAATGAGTCTACTATCCTCCAATCCATATTTTTGTGGCCTTCAGTAGAGCCTGCTGAAATTACAGCTCAATACATATTTAATAGGTTATATTTTTTTCAATTTGAATGATTGCTCAATAGACAGCCGAGCCACAGTAACTACGTATAACAACACTGTACTATTGTAATGAAATATACAGATAAATAGGACCTAGAAAATAGAACCTGCTCTTTACTGCGTACTGTGAACAGAAACAACAATAAACTTTGTAGGATTTGTCAAAAATGCATTTACCAGTCAAGGTCAACCCTAGAATAATCATTCAAGCAGAGTATGACAGGACAATAGAGCCTCTGCTCATAGGAAACTAGGAGGTATTATGTGTGCACCTCTCAATCTCAGCAGATAAGACATTCTTGGGACTTCAAATAAATCACTTGAAACAGCAACAGAAATGGCAAATCTCTGTACACGTACATTTAAGCTGGTTGCCTCCATAAAATAGCAGGATGTGGAGGCTGCATTCTTGATTTGCTCGGGGAGTTAAAGCTACCAGTATAAGTCTCAGCACATGAAAAGGAAAATTACACCCAGCTATGAATTACTTTGAAATTGTGGTCTGCTTTCGAGAAAAAAAAAAGACAGCTATCTGTGCTTGATATTCAAAGTGAATATATACTCAAAAATAGAAAGTTTTGCTGTCTTATAAGGAATATTTTTCTAAGCATTGCCCTTAAAAATCTAACTTCTATGAGTCTCACCTGAAAATAGCAGTGCACTTCTTAAGGCCGCATACACGCGGGCGGATTGTCTGCCCAACTTAGTCCGCTGAACCGTGTTTCAGCGGACAATCCGCTCGTGTGTGGGCTTCAGCGGACTTTTTCAGCGGACAGTCTGACGGACTAAGTCTTTTGGAATTTCCGTAATTTTGTCCGTCCAAACTTGGTTTTGTCCGTCCAAACTTGGTTTCAGCAGACAGTCCGCTCGTGTGTAGGCAAGTTGGACGGACTAAGTATGGCGCATGCTCAGAAAGGATTTACACGGCCGAAGGTTGCATTGCAGTGTATTGGACGTCGTTTTTCTAGTCCCGTCGTACGTGCTGTACACGTCATCGCGCAAGCTTTCAGCGGACTGTCTGCTCATCGTGTGGGGTCAAGTCCGTTCATTCAAATGTTGGACGGACTGTCTGTCGGATTGTCTGACGAACTTAGTTGGGCAGACAATCCGCCCGTGTGTACGCGGCCTAACATGTAACTGTGCCTAGGCACTCATGTGTCTTCAAGTGGTTGTAAACTTCAGACATGAAATATGAACAAAGCATACAGTGCATACAATACAGCATATAGCAGTCCCATCATGCCTCTGCCTCTGGGTATCATGCTTCTGGCTGTCAGGGTCTTGCTATGCCTCATGGGACTTGTAGTTTTGCAACAGCTGGAGGTCCGCTAATTGCATATCCCTGGCATATAGTGTGTACTTATCTCAATTAAAAGCACTAAGTGTAATTTGCGTCTGCTACTTTGTCCTTCTGCTGTCATCGTGAATTACTTCTGACAATTTTTTCCTGACACCAAGAGAAAAAATGTGACAAGGGAGGGACCTCCAGCAGATTGATAGCCTCAGCTCTGTTCCTGTGTGCTGAGCTCTCAGAACTCTCCTCACTGAGCTCTGTAGAGTGTAACTTCAGTCCCCCCCCCCCCTGACATGTCCTTTTTTACCATATCAGCAGCCTCTGACATGTCCTCCAGTACCATGTCAGCAGCCTCTGACATGACATGTCCTCCTGTACCATGTCAGCAGCCTCTGACATGTCCTCCTGTACAATGTCCGCACAGCCTGTGACCACCTCCGGTACCATGTCTGCACTTTTACCACTTTTAACCGTAATTTTCTCTTATATATACAGTGAAAGTGAAATAAACCCCTCACATTTTTGTAAATATTTTATTATATCTTTTCATGTGACAACACTGAAGAAATTACACTTTGCTACAATGTAAAGTAGTGAGTGTACAGCTTGTGTAAATTTGCTGTCCCTTCAAAATAACTCAAAACAATAACTCAAGTAAAAATGTCCAAGTTGGGCCCAAAGTGGTAATATTTTTGTGTGGCCACGATTATTTTCCAGTACTGCCTTAACCCTCTTGGGCATGGAGTTCACCAGAGCTTCACAGATTCCCACTTCCCATCACAGAGCTGGTGGATGTTAGAGACCTTGTGCTCCTCCACCTTCTGTTTGAGGATGCCCCACAGATACTCAATAGGGTTTAGGTCTGGAGACATGCTTGGCCAGTCATCACCTTTACCCTCAGCTTCTTTAGAAAGCCAGTGGTCATCTTGTAGGTGTGTTTGGGGTCATTACCATGTTGGAATACTCCCCTGCGGCCCAGTCTCTGAAGGAAGGGGATCATGCTCTGCTTCAGTATGTCACAGTATATGTTGGCATTCATGGTTCCCTCAATGAACTGTAGCTCCCCAGTGCCAGCAACACTTATGCAGTCCCAGACCATGACACTCCCACCACCATGCTTGACTGTAGGCAAGGCATACTTGTCTTTGTACTCCTCATCTGGTTGACACCATCTGAACCAAATAAGTTTATCTTGGTCTCATCAGACCACAGGACATTGTTCCAGTAATCCATGTCCTTAGTCTGCTTGTCTTCAGCAAACTGCGGACTTTCTTGTGCATTGTCTTTAGAAAAGGCTTCCTTCTGGGATGACAGCCATGCAGACCAATTTGATGCAGTGTGTGGCGTATGGTCTGAGAACTGTAAGGCTTACCTCCCACCACTTCAACCTCTGCAGCAATGCTGGCAGCACTCATACGTCTATTTCCAAAAGAGAACCTCTGGATATGACGCTGAGCATGTGCACTCAACTTCTTTGGTTAACCATCGAGAGGCCTGTTCTGAGTGGAACCTGTCCTGTTAAACCGCTGTATGGTCTCGGCCACTGTGCTGCAGCTCAGTTTCAGGGTCTTGGTAATCTTTTTATAGCCTAGGCCATCTTTATGTAGAGCAACAATTCTTTTTTTTCAGATCCTCAGAGAGCTCTTTGCCATGAGGTGCCATGTTGAACTTCCAGTGACCAGTATGAGAAAGTGAGAGCAATAACACCAAATTTAACACACCTACTCCCCATTCACACCTGAGACCTTGTAACACTAACTAGTCACATGACACCGGGGAGGGAAAATGGCTAATTGGGCCCAATTTTAATATTTTCACTTAGGGGTGTACTCACTTTTGTTGCCAGCGGTTTACACATTAATGGCTTTGTGTTGAGTTATTTTGAGGGGACAGCAAATTTACACTGTTATACTAGCTGTTCACTCACTACTCTACATTGTAGCAAAGTGTAATTTCTTTAGTGTTGTCACATGAAAAGATATAATAAACTATTTACAAAAATGTGAGGTGTGTACTCACTTTTGTGAGATACTGTATATAAAGCCCTATGTGCTTTCATACCTGTCTTATCTATATATATATATATATCTATGGGGCTGGTATGAAATTATTTCCAAGGCTGGCTTTTACTCCCAGTCCAGCCCTGGCTGGAAGTCCATGTAATATCATGTAATATCATGTAATATCATGACAGCACAAGGGTTCAGCTGGAAAACAGATAGGGCCTTAACCTGTAGCCCTCCGGCTGTTGCAGAACTACAAGTCCCATGAGGCATTTCAAGGCTGACAGTTTCATGACTCCCAAAGGCAGAGGCATGAGGCAAGAGGCAAGAGGCTTGCTATTGGGGGAACTCCGCAGGTGGAAGGAGCCAGGACAGCCAGTGGGGATACTCAAAAATAAGAAGAGGATCACGGCTGCTCTGTGCAAAACCATTACACAGAGCAGGTAAATATAACATGTTTATTTTTTTCCTTTAGAATCAATTTAACAACCAGTGAATAGCTGATTGCTAAGGAACTGGCACATGTCGGCTTAACCATCAATAGCTATGTAATCAGTGCCTCCCTGATCATTCCCCCTCCCCTTCCCAGTGGTTACCAGGAGGGCTGGAGTTCAGGAGATCTGTTAAAATAGCCAATTCGTTGAAAACTCCAATCACGTCACTTCCGGTTATTATTATTATTATTATTATTATTATTATTAACATTTTATGCAGTGCTTTACAATGTAGAGGGGGGAAAGCACAATTACAATACAGTTCAATACAGAAGGGACAGGAGGGCCCTGCTCATGGCGCTTACATCCTAAAGGGAGGTGGTACAACACGAACGACCGCAATATACAGGGATATACAATGTAATACTGACATATAATCACACACATAGGTTGGACTTGATGGACTTGTGTCTTTTTTCAACCTCACCTACTACGTACCTATGTAAAAAGGTAATAGCTGCGGGGGATGATTTGATAGAGATGTCTTGGATACAGTTCTTAGGTGGGGTTACTCTAAAGCAGGGGTGCCCAACCAGTGGCCCGGGGGCCACATGTGGCCCGTGGAGCCCTCTAATATGGCCCTTGGCCTCCTGCTCTAAGATGGCAGGTTGGCAAGCCCATCACGGGTTGCTGACCCTCCATCCAGAGCAGCAGTTTTGTGAATGAAGCCGCTGGTAGTGCAAGCAAGTGGCTGTGGAGCAGAGCCACATAAGCCAATGCTTTCTGTATAGTGCCCGTTCCTGTCACAGGCGGAGTGATACCAAATGCACTCCGCCTAGGACAGCAACAGCCAGTGATACCAGAATGCAAGATGGCTATTAAATGTAAGTTTACTACTAAATTCACAGTATATATGGATATATATGGATATATCTGTTTAGCAGTGGTTACTGGGCTGCTTTCAAACTGATCCACAGGTGCAGTGCAGCTGTGGGTTACCTACATTGAGCCATAGACTTCTGTTATTACCTGCGGGTTTGCTGTGCATTCAAAAAGTGCGCCAAACTTGCAGGATATAATAAAAGTTTACGGCAAAGTGCAGCTAACCTGCAGAAAATCGAAAGTTCACTGTGCTGCACCTGCGGTTTAGGCAAATCGCAGCACATTGGTGTGAAAGCAGCCTTAGGCCCATTTCACATGATTGGTCCAATCCAATCGGACTTACTATTCACCTCTATGGAACAGCAGATGTAAATGGACTTGTGTCTGTTTACACTCGCCTACCTTAAAACAATAGAAAGGGATCTGCCCCTTCCATCTGGGCAAATCGGAGTGGATCAGAGGGCCCACAGAGTAGAGTGAGCTATGTCAATGGACACGGATCTGCCATCCTCCCGCTCCACTCATTGTGGCCCGCGACCAGTTACCAATTCACCTAAGTGGCCCTCGCTCTTCAAAAGGTTGGGCACCCCTGCTCTAAAGCATCAGTAATTGGAGATTTTGACGAGTTGCTGTTTTGACATAACACCGCCAAGCGTATACACCCAATACTAACCAACAAGATGGCCGCCTCCAAGGATGCAACAACTTTTTCCTCCTCAGCCGCTGCTATGTCAAAGCAGCAAACTCTTTGTGTACTGGAGTGCATACGCTTGGTGGTGTTGTGTCAAAACACCAACTCATCAAAGTCTCCAATTACTGATGCTTTAGAGCAGTGATGGCGAACCTTGGCACCCCAGATGTTTTGGAACTACATTTCCCATGATGCTCATGCACTCTGCAGTGTAGATGAGTATCCTGGGAATCGTAGTTCCAAAACATCTGGAGTGCCAAGGTTCGCCATCACTGCTTTAGAGTAACCGGAAGTGACGTGATTGGCGATTTCGACAAATTGGCTATTTTAACAGAACACAGGCACAGGGGGGGGGGGGCATTAGGGGCACAGGCGAGTTCTGACTCCTTAACAACCACTAGCCAGCATTCTTAACAACCAAGGAATAGCCAATTGTTAAGTAGCCGCTACCCGATGACATCTTTAACACCCCCAGACTTACACATCTGTGCTGTAAGGCAAATGCATTTAACCACTTCCTGACCAGCGCACGCCAATGTAGGTCAGTAGAATGGCATGGACAGGCAAATGGGCATACAGGTACGTCCCTTTAAATTTGCCACAATGCCATCGCTAGCATGCTGGAGGCGCACTCACGCACACCAGTGGGGACCTCCGTGAGTCCAAATTGTGGGTCCCGTGGACTCGATCGCCGTGGGAATACCCACGATCATCTCACGGGGAGGAAGAACGGGAAGATGCTAAAGTAAACAAGCAACTCCCTGTTCTGCCTAGCAACAGTGTCACTCATCTCTGCTCCCTGTGATTGGAGCAGAGATCAGTGATGTGTAAAACACAGCCACGCCCCTCACAGTTAGCAACACACCCCTAGGACACACTTAACCCCTACACTGCCACCTAGTGGTTAATCCCTTCACTGACAGTGTCATTTACACAGAAATCAGTGCATTTGTATAGCACTAATTGCTGTATAAATGACAATGGTCCCAAAAATGTGTCAAAAATGTCCGATATGTCCGCCATAATGTCGCAGTCACAATAAAAAAAAAATCGCTGAACGCTGCCATTACTAGTAAAAAAAAAAAAAAGTTAATTAAAATGCCAAAAAACTATCCCCTATTTTGTAAACCGTATAACTTTTGCGCAAACCAATCAATAATTGCTTATTGTGATTTTTTTAACCAAAAATATGTAGAAGAATACGTATCGGCCTAAATTTATTATAGCAAAATTAAAAAATAATGTATGTTTTTTCAAAATTTACACTCTTTTTTTGTTTATAGCACAAAAAATAAAAACCACAGGGGTGATCAAATACCACCAAAAGGAAGCTCTATTTGTAGGAAAAAAAGGAAGTCAATTTTGTTTGGGAGCCACATCGCATGACCGCGCAATTGTCAGTTAAAGCGACGCAGTGCCAAATCGCACTGTGTGGTCCGGTCTGAAAGTGGTTAAAACACACCATTCATTTTTTTTAAAACATAGTCCATTTTACAGGCACTGTAGTGTCAAAACAGGTGCTCTGCAATGTGAAAGTTGCCTAATCATGTTAAAACATCGAGATTTTAGTGATTGGGCTTACACATAGTGTTGTCTTTAAAAAGTTATAGCGTTTTCATGGTGCAACAGAAGGAAACACCGATTTATGCAAATAGGAAACTATAGATGTCATATTTATTTTATGACTGTGACAATAATTTATGGTTTTAGGTGTGTGTTGTAGTTCCCCCTTGTACACCCCCACAACTGCAAACTGAAGGCAGTGAAGCCTGTTTAGTGGCTCCTATAGGTGAGAGATGAAGTGGCTCAGAACAGGGTGGGGATTAGAGTGCTAGTAGATGAGGCTTGGCAACATTGCACCCAACGCTCAGCGTCTTGTCACTTTGTGTAGGACGTTTGCTAGGATCAGTTTCTATGGAGGCATTAATAGTAGCAGTGAATTGTTTTATGTAATCAGTGAGAGTAGAGCAAATACAAATAGAGGTAATGTGGATCACCATGGTGCTAACAATAAATAATTCATACAAAGGCTTGTACGGCGTGTTGCTTAAACCCTGTCGACAAACTTCATTAGCTTTGTTTACATTTATGTAATTCAGTAGGCGAGTGCTGTTCAGTGACGGAGTGCTTGTTCCATAGACCTGTCAGCACTGTGACCAGGCGTTCTTACTGTACAAATCCCAGCACTTTGTAGTTTTCTTTTCAAATTTTTTATTGGCAACAATCAGTTAACATACAATTACATTGTTGGAATGGCGTACAAGGTTTAGACCTGACAAAGTATGGGTAAACCAGTTGATAACGTTTTTTAACATAGAGTAGCACATTTATCGTAACAACTAACAGTGAGTAATTTCTATATCTCAAAATCACTAACCACAGCTACAGTTTGAACCTGGGCCTAGGCCTGAGCATTTAACATCATACAATCTGTCTAATACTCTGTATGAAAACAGAAGAGGTCAAGGGGGCAGCCATTCATTCATGTAGTGCAGGGATATGCAATTAGCGGACTTCCAGCTGTTGCAGAACTACAAGTCCCATGAGGCATAGCAAGACTCTGACAGCCACAAGCATGATACCCAGAGGCAGAGGCATGATGGGACTTGTAGTTCTGCAACAGCTGGAGGTCCACTAATTGCATATCCCTGATGTAGGGTCAGGGGCGTACCTAGAGCATTTGGCACCCAGGGCCCATCCTATATCTGGCACCCCCCCCCCCAACTATAAAAACACCCACAAAAAAACACCCTCCTCTGCCAAGATCAGTGTTTTTTAATTCTGCTTTCTTTTTTAAATGGCGCTGTTGGCTACCAAGTAAACCGGAAGTGACACTGTGCTGTCGCTTCCAGTTTTCTACATCGGAGACCTGATCAAAGGCAAATTCGGCTTTGTTCGGGTCTCTGGCCAGCTGGCTGGTGGCTCAAGTCTGCGGGTGGGATGGGAGACCTGGGCGGAGCTGTGGGGGGATAGGGACGTCCCCTCCCACTCCTTGTAATAACAGCCGATGCTGTTCATCCATGGTAGCCAGTGACAATAGACGGGACAGGACAGAGGTGTCAGTCACTCAGGTGTTAGCAGATGCCACATTTTTGGACAGATTGTGCCAAGGTCAGGAAAGTGGAGAGCTGGACCGGAGCTGCTATGAGGGAGACATCAGAGTGAGACAGCTGACAATACAAAGTATGGCCCATGTCTACTGTCCTCAGGGACAGATCTGATCCAGATATCCCACTGTATGGCGATCTCTGGATCGGATCTGTCCCTGGGGACAGCATTGGCATTGATGATTTGATTCAGATTTGGGAACTGACCTGCTGACAAGGCATGTTGCTTGCTGGACCGTGGATGGGATCTGATGGCCGCAGGGAAGATGGCAAGATGCTGCAGTGACCTGCTGCTTGCTGGATGGATCTGATGGCTGCAAGATGTGGGTGTAAGTCCCCCCTTTATCAGACCAGCTCATCTACTCTATACCTGGTTTGTGAACACAGCAACACCACCCCCCCCTTACCAGATAAGATCACAGCTCAGCTACTATAGGTGCGTGGTAGACACACAGCAATATACAGCACACACATGCATTCTGCAACCTGTATAAAGCACACGCCTGGATTATGCAACCTGTACATAGCACACGCCTGCATTCTGCAACCTGTATACAGCACACGCCTGCATTCTGCAACCTGTACATAGCACACGCCTGCATTCTGCAACCTGTACATAGCACACGCCTGCATTCTGCAACCTGTATACAGCACACGCCTGGATTCTGCAACCTGTACATAGCACACGCCTGCATTCTGCAACCTGTATACAGCACATGCCTGGATTCTGCAACCTGTATACAGCACACGCCTGCATTCTGCAACCTGTACATAGCACACGCCTGTATTCTGCTACCTGTATATAGCACAAATCTGGATTCTGCAACCTGTATACAGCACACATCTGGATTCTGCAACCTGTATACAGCACACACCTGGATTCTGCAACCTGTATACAGCACACGCCTGCATTCTGCAACCTGTACATAGCACACGCCTGCATTCTGCAACCTGTACATAGCCTACGCCTGGATTCTGCAACCTGTACATAGCACATGCCTGTATTCTGCTACCTGTATATAGCACAAATGTGGATTCTGCAACCTGTATACAGCACACGCCTGCATTCTGCAACCTGTATACAGCACACGCCTGCATTCTGCAACCTGTACATAGCACACGCCTGTATTCTGCTACCTGTATATAGCAAAAATCTGCATTCTGCAACCTGTATACAGCACACGCCTGGATTCTGCAACCTGTATACAGCACACGCCTGCATTCTGCAACCTGTATACAGCACACGCCTGCATTCTGCAACCTGTACATAGCACACGCCTGCATTCTGCAACCTGTACATAGCCCACGCCTGCATTCTGCAACCTGTACATAGCACACGCCTGCATTCTGCAACCTGTACATAGCCCACGCCTGCATTCTGCAACCTGTACATAGCACACGCCTGCATTCTGCAACCTGTACATAGCACACGCCTGCATTCTGCAACCTGTACATAGCACACGCCTGCATTCTGCAACCTGTACATAGCACACGCCTGGATTCTGCAACCTGTACATAGCACACGCCTGGATTCTGCAACCTGTACACCCCCCCCCATCAGGTCAGCTACACTATAACTACTACACAGCAACCCCCCCCTTCTATGACAGACCAGCACAGTAAGGATGGCAGGACAGACACACTCCTCCAATGTCTTCTCACAGCTCACACATCCCCTATCACCAGCTCACCTCGGCTCTCAGCTTCTGCTAGGGAGGTTTAGACTCCAGAAGATGGTGTGGACACAGTGTGTAACAGTAACCACCCCTGCGCTGAATGATGACACACTCAGCTCGGCTGCTCAGCAGTGGTGGGTGGAGCTAGCAGGGGAAAACAGAAACTAGACCATGCTATTTCGGCCGCAGTGCTGGGGGTGTTCCAGCTCACAAAAAACTCACAAAAAACAGAGCAGCCAGAGCCAGGGATTCCCTTCAGGATTATGTCAGACTGTCTGAGTGCAGAGTGAACCCCATAGCAATGCCACCCAGCCACTTACACCCCCCTCAATGTGTGGCACCTGGGGCGTAACGCCCCCCCCCGCCCCCTGCTTGGTACGCCCCTGTGTAGAGTATAGTGTTACCAGCAGTGGCATTAGGCTTTAAGGGGGAGGAAGGCTGGAGAACTAGAAAGAAAGAGGAAAAAGAGAGGAAAAAGAGAAGTTAGAAGTCAGATTGTGTAGTTGCTTGAAAAAAAGTAAGAGAAAAAGAAAAAGAGTAATAGTTGTGGTCGGGGCGGCCCGCCGGGGCCGTGTGCATTCGACCCTTGGTCTCCCTTCAGTTCCAGCACTTTGTAGTTTACTATCATTACTGCTCGTTTTCTAATCCAGGGCTTTTCATTTATTTCTGGCTGACCATTCGCTGTCTTACCTTTTTTTCTGCACAAAATGGGAAGAATTTAAAAAAAAAAATTTGAAAATTGACTTTTACTGTACACTATCTGCTTTAAATCAGATATTCTTAAAGAGACTATACCTTTTCCCATGCAGAGCAAAGGCTAAAGGTCACTTAGCACCCCCCACACAACATCATGCACTCACCTTTCCTCGCTCCTGTGAGTCTCTGTTCAGGAGACCTGGCACTTCGAGGATGAGGTCACATGGAACTTCTACAGTATAATCAAAATTATGGTGCAGCACCGATCTAAATATTATAAATCAATGTATGCAAAAAGTACTTTGTTTCCTTGTGCTTCAATAATAAATGTCTCTTCCAACCTCTGCGTATTTGTGTGAATTCCTTCTGTCTGGCTTATTTAAAAGTCAAGATGTGCTCTCACCTTAAATGATTGACCCTACATGGTCAATTAGTGCTTTTTTGGTCAATCACCCCTGCTTATCCTCCTTTTTTATCATTGAAATGTTGTGTGAATTTCAAACACTTTAGAGGATTCTTTGCCAACTCAGAGTGCATGCAAAAATAAAAAAAACACAATGGGCTCCATTCACAGAACCAGATCACATGAGATATTTAGGTGTTTTCCCAAATACCACATGCAATCCCGAAAATGGCAATTCACTACTGCTTTATGCGGTATTTACCGCATAAAGGAAAAAACGCTCGGTATATACCACATAAAACAGTTGTGAACGTCAATTCACAAAAAAAAAAAAAAATTGCATGAGGTAAATTAGTAGTGGCCACGGCATGCGATATTTTAGGAACCAATAGCTACCCTGGCATATTCAAAAACCAGTAAACAACCTGATCAATCGATGGAAATGCAGTTGCTGTAGATCTGAGGGGGACATACAAGGAAAATAAAAAACAGCATTTTAGCTTGCACATGATTGGATGATAAAATCAGCAGAGCTTCCCCTCATTTCAGAGATTCCCATCAGATCTACAGTGATCTACAGTGACTGCACTTACAAGTGCACTTTTAAGTGCACTTGCAGTGCACTTGTTGTGCAGAGTGGATTTTCCTTTAGTAAATCAACCCCAAAGTGTCTTATCCTGTTTTATTTGTCTTATCCTTAACCACAATGACTTCATATAATACTACAGACTCCTACTTATAAGCAATATACCCCACATGTGTTTAGTATCATGTATTAAAGGATCATAATTTACATTCTTTTTCCCCTCCATCCGGTGTACCCTCTCCTGGACACAGTCTATTGCAAACCTTTTTATTACCAGACAGCTGTATTCATTGCTTTGGGAACTGTCCAATTCTCTCCTCCACTCAAAAGAGCACAATAGTGCTTTATCACTTAAAAAAGTTTATTTCACAAATGGCAAAAAAAACTCACAACAAAAGCAATGCCTTCCATCCAAATACAAAAAACGCCATTTTAAAAGTACTCACAGTCTATTTACAGAGATCAATCACTCGCCTCAGTATGTAACTCCAGCATCATCCGATAAGCCCCACCCCTATGTGTTTCGTCACTGATTATATGACTTCTTCAGGGGGATTGGAACTTACTCCCACTATTTCACATCCCATGCAAAAATGCTGGTGCCTTGTGATTAGCTTTAAAAAAATCTCTCAGTGTATACCCAACTTTACCGAATTGTGACACAGAAAATGTCTATCTGTACCAGTTCTATACCAGTTCTCAAAAAGGTTCTTGAACTCTGTTAATAGCCTTGCATCAAATTGAGCAGAATATATACTGTAATGACCCCAATGTACTGTCTGCTTAGACTTTACATACACTGTGTATGTAAAATAAGGAATTATTCTCGTGCTACCGTGTGCAGAACGGAAGTGTAAAAGGAGGGGGGGGGGGGGACTTTCGCAAACAACTATTGTGGAGCAGCGCAACATCATTCTCTCTAATACTGTGTATGTAACTGTGGCTCTCAACCACATTAGCATTAAACAGGTGTAAATGGATGAAAAGTTATCATGCCAAAGCTATAGGGAGTGGTAGCACTGGGGACCAGCACTATCTGGCTATACATAATGAATACAGATAGCATTAATATTTGGCAAATATATTTATATAAAATCAAAGTATGTTGGGTAGCACAGTGGTGTAGTGGTTAGCACTTTCACCTAGCAGCAAAAAGGGTCTCTGGTTCAAATCCCAACCACTACTCTATCTGCCTGGAGTTTGTATGTTCTCCCTTTGCCTGCGTGGGTTTCCTCCAGGTTCTCTGGTTTACTCCCACACTCTAAAGACTTGCTTGTAGGTTAATCAGATCCTGTCTAAAAATTGGCCCTAGTATATGTATGAATGTGTGTTATGGACCTTAGGTTGTAAGCTCCTTGAGGATAGGGACTTATGTGAATGTATATGTAAAGCACTGCATAAATTGACAGCGCTATATAAGTACCTGAAATAATAATGTAGCGTCCTGCTCCTGATGGGCAGACGCTATTATTTTTTCAAATTTAGTTGTCTGAAGCTGTAGTTTGGCTCAGGCTAATTTTCCCAAAAAATTCAGACTTCTGTGCCAGTCCAGCTGGGTTGCACTGGTTCCCACTTGACCGTAGGTGTCGCTGTCACCGCCAGTAGGTGTGGAAAAGCAGCAGGCTGGATGTATTGAATACCACCTCTTGCTCAGAGATAGCTCAGTGGGAGTGTCTTCCCTGCTGTGCATTCTGGGAGAGGGTATTTAAGGTACCAATGCCATTTTGGGTGGTTCTCTTGCAGGGTCCACTATCCCGACCTCATGGCCCTTCTAGCCTGGGGTCTGTGCCACATGGTTCTGCGCCTCGAGGCCGGCTGGCCCGAGGCTGTGCAACTGAGAGGGTGGGCCCACAAAAGTTTTGGGGCCTACTGATCCAGGGGTGGTCCTGTGCTGTCTCGCCTGCGGGGAGAAGCCAAGAAAACGGGAGGATCCAGGGGAGGACTTTTCTAGTAGAGGACCGTGCACAAGGCTAGTGTCTCTGGAGGGGCCTGGAAACTCAGTTGGAGGACGCAACCCGGATCAACACCCATGCAGTATCGCCAGGTCAGCTGAAAGAATCTGGTACTGTATGGTAGTTCTTCTAATCTCTCAAGAGTTCTTAAGTTTAATTGACAAGTCTGTGGCAGAGACTTTGTTGAGCATCTCATTGGCTGCTAGGTCAGTGAGAGGGGCCTATCCGGTGGTTTCTGGATCCAGTCTGTGGAGCTGTTTGTCCTCTGGATCTGACCAATACCTCTAACCCGCAATTACTAGGTGCCTGAACTCCCCTTTTATCCTCTGACCCTCTATTGAAGGACTTTTGTGCTTATCCTGAATAAATGTAAAAAAAAAGGACTAAGTGTCGGATTCAACATCGTTTGGGCTACTTTCCAATGGGACCCCTGTGACAGAGAGGCGAGCAGGTGAGGTAACGGTAAGCCCAAATAAAACCAGCAGCTCCTTCGGGGGTTAGTGCTACAATAATAATATTGTGTACTGTTTAGGCAACTCTGTAAGATTAAATAACCAAACCTTGCTGTGCCTTTAAATCTTAAACAAACATATATATATGTATTTCCTCTCAGCCCCTCAAACCATGTGTGTCACACTTATAGGGTAAAATTGTATACTTGTACAAGTGTACATTTACTCACAAACATGAATGTGGGGCATAACAAAGGGTTCAGAGACTGCCACTGACTCTGCAGGTGTGATGACGTCAGCATAGGCTCTGCCCCAACATGTCTCCTCCAAAATGGCATTCTCAAAGGGATGGCAGATGTGCTGACATCTGGCACACTCATCCTGTATAATTGTGTTTGAAACTCATAAGCACTGCATGGTGCATGTATTGCATATATTTGTTTCTTTAAGATTTAAAGGCACAGCACAGCAATATTTGGTTATTTCATTTTATTTACACTTTTGTATTTGGTATTTTTGAGTGCAGCTGTAAGAATCAATTATTGGAGCACTAAGCATAGTTTTTATTTATTTAACTATGTTACCCTGGAGATATTGATAAGAGAAGCAGGAGGGCTCATTAATACTTTCGTTATGAAGTTCCATCCCACATAATTAGGCCCTGCTTCCGATTTGTACTGGATACTGTCCAACATAAAAAAAAAAAAGTGTTTTGAGCATTTTAGCAAACACATAAACACAGATACTCCCTGTGACATGAAAATAAATGTTGGGTTGGTAAGGGTTGGTATGTTGGCACTGCATTCCTTGTTCACCCATAATGCTCTTGCAAGAAATGTTAAACAAAGGAATGAACGTGATTGTTTTATCATACCAGTCTGATGACTGTCTGCTTCGTGCCCTTGCATTAAGTACTTCGTTTTTGTGTAATAAGTCTTATAATTCTTTCCGATATCACATTTTAATTCTTTGCAGATGAATTTAATAGAAACGTAATAAAGAGGATAATATATAGCCATGATTACTTTTTAACTACTTTTTAACTGGTATACTTTGGACTGTGATGTATCCCCTGGAATTAGAGACATTAGTAGGCAGTATTAAATGTAGCAGGGCCTAGAGAACATGAGGGCTGCTCTGCCACATAACTTTCCTCCAATTGGGAAATGTATTGGGTATAAACCAGGGAACCTTTTGCCAGCTTTTTAGACAGTTTTGGTTGAGCAACTTTGTGGTGGCGATTTAAAGGGACTCGGCAAGTCAACTTCTTTAGTAATTTACTGGTTTACATAATGAATAGTACAACAATGTAGTTGCTATCCCACAGTAGGAATTTGGACATTAAAGCCCCTTACACACAAGCAGAATGTCGGGAGACATTTGCCAGTTCAAAAAAAAAATGCGGACCTTGTGCCCACGTGTATGTCAGTCTGTCCAACAGAAGCCTGAAAACCAGCAGCCGACTGACTCCTGATCGGCGTTCTCAGCCAATGGCAGAGAGCACTGGTCAGAGTGTTCTGGCAGGAGGGCCATCCCCCTGTCAGAACACAACAGCTCAGCAGGGGAGATCGCTGGACTAACCTTGCATGGTTAGTAAAGCAGCTCCAACTGGAGCTGGCATTTTTTTTTTTTTTCGTGCAACCCATCGGTAGTGTGTACCCAACTTAAGGCACTTTTACAATTCTGTGACAAGGTTGTGCAACAGTGGCGGCTGGTGCTCCATTGGTCAGGGGGTGGAGGGAGGAAGATGGACCTGACCATGGACTCCTGCTTACCAGCTCACTCACCCTGCACTGACAGGTGGAGACAGTGGTGGCTTCCCACCTCAGACTCGACTCAGACTTGCATGCCCTGATTCCTGATTGGCCAGGAGGAGAATCAGTGTGATAATATTTATTCGCTATTGAATATTTATTCGCTATTGTCAAACAAATGTGTGGGATCAGGGTGCCGTGCCACACATCAGCTATACTGGGAAGCACTGCCTGCGCTCTCTAATTCTCCCCCCCCGCCCTGTGAAGCTGTGGGAGTGAGAAGACTATGAATCAATCTTAATTTCCAGCCCAGCATCACCACCCAGAGAGAGATGAGTCATTGCTGCCAGGGAGAGAGACTGGAGCAGCATGCTGTGAGCCAGGGAACAGAGAGGCTGCAAGGATAAAGCCACTGCAGTGCCAGTTGTGGGTGTCACCATGGGCAAACGATTGCAAGAGGACATCTGTTTCAGTTTATTTTGTGTCGCAGTTTGTGCACTCAGGCTCAAAAAGGTTCACCATCACTGTATACAAAACATGGCCATCCACCTCAACTGACAGTCACTATGGTCACTAATTAATTTGAAGTAGTTATAAACTATTTGATGGGTACTCTTTAACTCCTGTATCTTTGTGCAGCAAAATGTTTGTAAACAGGTATACAGTAAATGGATTTATCTCCTTTCTTATGGTAGAATGTGTTGGGATACAAAACTTTTAGCTTTATGGAAAATCTAGGTACTCAGGTCCATTACACTATCAATGAAAAACTGTCTATTTACTGTACAAGTAGGTTTTATCACAGAGATATATTTTTACACAGCTCCTGTTAACAAGTTTTTAAATTGAAACACGTTTTTCTGTTCAATCAAATAATTGTTTTATTTGTTTTTTTCACATATTACAACAAAAAGTGAACATCAATTTCATCTCATTAACTCACTCAACACTGTGTATAAACAAAAAACAACACAATCAATCAGACATGCTATCTTACAAAACAAACAAACCCAGCTGTTATATATATGTATTCATTTCCCTCCAATGTTAACTTTCTTATCTAATGTCCCATATTAATATGCTCATCAGATTTCTCAAGCAGATCAGACACTAACCACCAATGCCAGATCTTTCCAAATTTCTTAGGACATCCCTTATGTTTAAAGTCAGTTCCTCTCGTCTTAAATTAAGGTTAATTATTTTAATCCATTGTTCTATCTTTGGTGGAGAGTTTGATATCCACTTTTGAAATATGAGTTTCCGTGCCATGTACATAGTTCTCAGCCACATCTCTTGCACTTCATCTGAGAGAGTATCTAACAACATGACCCCTAACAATTCTA
The DNA here is from genome assembly GCF_037356315.1 of Lithobates pipiens. NCBI lineage: Eukaryota > Metazoa > Chordata > Amphibia > Anura > Ranidae > Lithobates > Lithobates pipiens. The sequence continues at coordinate 448,533,354 of NW_027507764.1, read as the reverse complement.
CTTTTGGACCAGGCTGTGGAACACAAGGAGTTCAAAATGTCAAATATATACTCCCAGTAGCGGTGCCACAACATAGGTATAGGTGTACTGGTACCGTTTATACATCTTGGGCAATTAGATGTAGTTGCTTTACCCCAGGGATACAATTTTAACAATATATAGTGAGCTCTGTGAATAATAAATAGTTGAGTCATGCATTGTGCGGAGGCTAAGGATAACTTAAATATGTTTTTCAAGGCTTGCCCCCATTCCTCATCACTAAGTGTCTCTAGGTCTTTTCGCCACCGTTCAAGGCCACCTTCTTGTGAGTTGACTCTAGTTATCATTTTAAAAGGAGTATATCTTTCCCATTAGTCCCTGTTTAGCACTTCTAGTAGTAACTGTCATCGCAGCTCCGACCAATCACATCGCTGGAGCCCACGGACCCAGAAATAACTCTGATAGACATGTTGCCGTTCACAGCAGTGTATGGGACCTTTGTTCTAAGGTAAGTATTTCATATTAAACTAGTATGTGATGCATACTAGGTCATTATGCCTTTGTCTTGCAGGTTGTTTTTTTTTTTTTTTTTTTTTTAGAAAGTTTACAACCACTTTAACTGGCTATCTTTATGTAGTGCACCCCCTAAGGAGAAGAAAATAGAGAGGGATCCTCCAACCTGCACAGCCAAGCCAAATATTTCAAACATTTTTAAAGCCAATGCTTCTACAAAATTGTAAGGCATATTTATTTATTACAGGTAAAACTGCTAATATAGTGCTATCAATGTAAACAACACTTTACATATACACTGAGCAAAATTATAAATGCAACACTTTTGTGTTTGCTCATATTTACCATGAGCTGAACTTGAAGATCTTTGGCTTTTTCTATGTACACAAAAGGCCCATTTCTCTCAAATATTGTTCACAAATCTGTCTAAATCTGTGTTAGTGAGCACTACTCCTTTGCCGAGATAATCCATCCACCTCACAGGTGGGGCATATCAAGATGCTGATTAGACAGCATGATTATTGCACAGGTTTGCCTTAGACTGGCCACAATAAAAGTCACTCTAAAATGTGCAGTTTTATCACACAGCACAATGGCACAGATGTCACACGTTTTGAGGGAGCATGCAATTGGCATGCTGACTGCAGGAATGTCAACCAGAGCTGTTGCCCTTGAATTGAATGTTCATTTCTCTACCATAAGCTGTCTCCAAAGGCGTTTCAGAGAATTTGGCAGTACATCCAACCCAGTCTCACAACCGCAGACCACATGTAACCACACCAGCCCAGGACCTCCATATCCAGCATCTTCACCTCCAAGATTGTCTGAGACCAGCCACCCAGACATCTGCTGTAACCAAGAGTTTGCATAACCAAAGAATTACTGCACAAACTGTCAGAAACCATCTCAGGGAAGATCATCTGCATGCTCGCTGTCCTCATTGGGGTCTCGACCTGATTGCAGTTCTTCTTCGTAACCAACTTGAGTGGGCAAATGCTCACATTCAATGGCATCTGACACTTTGGGGAGGTGTTCTCTTCACGGACGAATTCCAGTTTTCACTGTACGGGGCAGATGACAGACAGCGTGTATGGCATGTGGGAGCAATTTGCTAATGTCAACGTTGTGGTTCGAGTGGCCCATGGTGGTGGTAGGGTTATGATATGGGCAGGAGTATGCTATGGACAATAACCACAGGTGCATTTTATTGTTGGCATTTTGAATGCACAGAGAAAAAGTGACAAGATTCTGAGGCCCATTGTTGTGCCATTTATCCACGACCATCACCTCATGTTGCAGCATGATAATGCACGGCCTCATGTTGCAAGGATCTGTACAAAATTCCTGGAAGCTGAAAACATCCCAGTTTTTGCATGGCCAACATACTCACCAGACATGTCACCCACTAAGCATGTTTGAGATGTTCTGGATTGGCATATATGACAACATGTTCTAGTTCATGCCGATATCTAGGAAATTCGTACAGCCATCGAAGAGGAATGTACCGACATTCCACAGACCACAATCAACAACCTGATGAACTCTATGTAAAGGAGATGTGCTACACTGCATGAGGCAAATGGCGGTCACACCAGATACTGACTGGTTTTTGGACCCCCTGGACCCCCCAATACAGTAAAACTACACATTTTAGAGTGCCCTTTTATTCATAGTTTCATAGGTTGAATAAAGACACCAGTCCATCCAGTTCAACCTGAGTGAGTGTCTACAATTGTCCCTTTCCCTGTATGTTGCTACACCCACATCGGTCCCTATCCTCAAGGAGCCCACAATCCAAGGTCCCCATTCGTATACTAGGGCCAATTTTGGACAGAAGCCAGAAGCCAATTAACCTACCTGCATGTCTTTGGATTGTGGGAGGAAACCGGAGTACCCGGAGGAAACCCACGCAGGCACAGGGAGAACATGCAAACTCCAGGCAGGTAGTGTCGTGGTTGGGATTTGAACCAGCGACCTTCTTACTGCTAGGTGAGAGTGCTAACCACTACACCACTGCGCTGCCCTTATTGTGGCCAGCCTAAAGCATACCTGTGCAATAATCATACTGTCTAATCAGTATCTTGATATGCCACACCTGTGAGGTGGATGGATTATCTCGGCAAAGGAGAAGTGCTCACTAAGACCCCATACACACTATTCGATTTTCTGCAGATTTTTGTCTTCAGATTTACCAAAACCATATAATATGAAGACAAACCTTAGGAGTTTCAATTTGTATGCAATCAGGCAGGCCCTTGCACTACATGGTTTTGGTAAATCTGAAGACAAAAATCTGCAGAAAATCTAATAGTTTGTATGGGGCTTTACACAGATATAAACAGATTTGTGAACAATATTTGAGAGAAATTGGCCTTTTGTGTGCATAGAAAAAATCATAGATCTTTGAGTTCAGCTCATGATAAATAGAGACAAACACAAACTGCTCAGTGTCTTTTGTACATTTACATACTTATTGCATTTCATAAAAATACCCCTTTCCATTGTAACAAAGAAATAGCTGTACAAATCCACTGCAAAAGAGCAGGTAAGTATAATATGTTTATTATTTTTATGCTGTAGGAAAAAAACAAGGCTTTTTCAATCACTTTAAATAAATAACAAACATGTTATACTTACTACCTCTGTGCAGTTGATTTTGCACAGAGCAGCCCTGATCCTCCTCTTCTTGGATCCCTCTTTGCTGCTCCTGGCCCCTCCCTCTTTTGAATTACCCTCAGTCAGCAGCTTGCTACAGAGGCAACCAAAGCCGAGTTAGAGCTCCGTGTATCCATTCAGACACGAAGCCCCGACCTAGCCCGCTCCCTCTCTCCACTGATTGGCTGACTGAGTTTGATCGACAGCCGTGGGAGCCAATGGCACCGCTGTTCTGTCTCAGCCAATCAGGAGGAGTGTCCTGGATGGCTGAGGGGATAGTGGACATGGAGAGAGAAAGGGCTCAGGTAGGTAAATAGGGGGGTGCTGCTACACACAGAAGGTTTTATTTATATCTTAATGCATAGAATGCATTAAGATAAAAAAAACTCCTGCCTTTACAACCACTTTAAGCTAAGATATGGGCCTATAGTTGGAGTTACATAGGTCTTTATTTGGCTTAGGAACCATAACTATATTTGCTGATAGCATTGTGGATTTGGTTAAAAAGTTGTGCTAAGTGTGGGGCAATTACGTCAGACATTTCTTATAAAAGAGGACAGAGAAGCCATCTGGACCATCTTCTCAACCTTTTTTTTCTACTTGTACAGCTATTTTATAATCCATGTCTTTTAATATATCTCCTCAACTGAATAAGTAACAAACAATTACCCCTAAATGTATCTGCTAGGTTTGACGAACAGCTGAATAAGTGGGTCGTTCGATCAATTGTTTGCCCACTCCCCCCCCCCCCCCCCCCGAACTGACCACAATGCATTGTGGTGCAGTACAGTGCATTGGAAGCCCTGATTGTCAGAAGCAGTGACATCAGGGCACAGAGCACTGTCAGAGTCATGATTGGACATTGGCTCATTCCCGCCCCACAGTATAAAAGTATTATTTTAATGGCAGCCATTTTCACTGTGATTTCGGCATGGAGAGAGATAGAACAGGGCTCTTTTCAGTGCTATTAGTTAGTTAGCGTGCTATACTGTGCTATTTTTCTTCAATTGTCAGTGTAGAATATTAGTTTACTGTCAGTCTAGGGATAGTGTGAGCGTAGTGAGGAGGACCATCATTCAGGTTTGCATAGTGTGCAGCTAGAGCAGGGACAGCTCAGATAGTTTCACTGTAGTGTAATGAGACCATGTCAGTAATCTTTACATTAGTGTATAGCTAGAGTAGGGACAGTTCAGATAGAGTCAGTGTAGTGATGGTTGAGCACCGTCTATTTGATTGCAGTGTTCCCTTCATAGAATCCTTGGCACTCCAGCTCCACTGTGGTAACACTCACCAAACTTCTAATAGCCCCGAGTCTTTGATGAGGAACTTTGACTGGACGATGTGTACCGCCAGTTTCACCTGCCCTTCTGTTCCAGGAGTTCCCTGCCATCCGACTGTGTGGTGGCAGAGATATTGCCAATGACAGGGGGAGGTGCCTCAGAGCCAGAACACAGGTGATAACGCCCACAGCTACTCTGACCACTCCCAGCCCCCAGATCAAAACAGACAGGCCTAGCATGCAGCATAAGCCTGCATAAAGTTACCTCTGCTGGATAACCTAGTGAAAAAATACCTTACTAACACCTACCTATTGGTAGAGGGTGCTATAGTTCTGTGTGCATTACTGCCAGTTTAACGCCATACAGTGTAGTGATGGTTGAACACCGTCTATTTGATTGCTTTACTGCCAGTTTAACGCCATTTACCTCTGTGTGCCATACTGCCAGTTTAACGGCACTTACTTCTGTGTGCGTTACTGCCAGTTTAACGCCATACAGTTTTGCGTGCGTTACTGCCAGTTTAACGCCATATAGTTCTGTGTGCGTCACTGTATGTTTGGTGCATTACAGGTGTTACTCGAAAAATTTGAATATTGTGCAAAAGTTCATTTATTTCACTAATGTAACTTAAAAGGTGAAACTAATATATGAAATGGACTCATTACATGCAAAGCAAAATAGATAGTTCAAGCCGTGATTTGTCATAATTGTGATGATTATGGCTTACAGCTCATGAAAATCTTCTATACAAAGTCAAAGTGACACCAGAATATATCCAAAAAAATCTCGAATCTTGTTCCCCGTGCACTACATTGTGGCCCCACCATATACACTGGCTTCCCAGCTGTTGCTGAGCAAAATAAAGGCAGCTTGCAGGGAAAATGTAATTTTTTTGGCTTTAAAAAAGCAGCAGATTCTAGAAATGGTACAGATCTGCCACTTTAAAGGTAGACTAAGAGGACCCCCCCCCCCCCCCGGCACTATATTAAAAGGAATTTTTCACTTTAAAAATAAAAGAAAAATCACTGCTCATTTAAAAATTACGTTTTCACAAACGTATTTTATATATTGGTTTTTGACATTTGGCTCCCATTGATTTTAATGGAGTTCCTTATTCAGGTCTAAACTTTTGTGGTGTTCGAAAGTTCAGGTGCAAGCTGAACAGGGGTCCGTTTGGCCCATCCCTAGTTTTTCCAGTGAAGATTTTGTACCATTGTATACTTTATTTGTACTGTTGTGGCATATGTCATGACTGTATAACAACTATTGGATTTGCCTACTTTAATTCTTCTACTGCAGTTAACAATATTGTCATTATGACTGTATACACAATAAATCTCTTTGTAAAAAAAACAAACACTATATATATTGTAGCAGTTGGACCCCATGCTACTCAGAAGATTGCTGGTTTACTACAGATTTTTGGAGAGGCAGGCATGTTGATTGCACAGCTGTGTGTTGGGCTATTAATTGTGACCTGGCTATGGCTCAGGGCTCCACCCAACAGACAGGAGGTCTGTGCATGGGAGTCCGGTGGACTCCCAACCTCTCCAGGAGTTAGGCTGGATTCACACCTACACAGTTTTAGTGCTTTTTGCATTTTGCAGATTTGCACTATGGTCCATTTAACATGGTTTCCTATGGAACACGTTCTGTAGTGCAAATCTGCAAAATGCAAAAAGCACTAAAAATGCATAGGTGTGAATCGAGCCTAAGGTGCAGACCCAAGAGATAAAGGGATAGATAGATAGATAGATAGATAGATAGATAGATAGATAGATAGATAGATAGATAGATAGATAGATAGATAGATAGATAGATAGATAGATAGATAGATAGATAGATAGATAGATAGATAGATAGATAGATAGATAGATAGATAGATAGATAGATAGATAGATAGATAGATAGATAGATAGATAGATAGATAGATAGATAGATAGATAGATAGATAGATAGATAGATAGATAGATAGATAGATAGATAGATAGATAGATAGATAGATAGATAGATAGATAGATAGATAGATAGATAGATAGAACCTGTCCTCTGTATCCTCAATGTTTACATATCTTATTGTATTGAGTAGCTGATGAGGACAAGCTTCACTCTGAAGTTGAATATTACTGTATTAGATATGTCAGTGTAGGACCGCTTAATTACATTCAGACCTGAGGATTTTTTTACACCCAAGATATTGCATAGATAGCTGATAAGATAAAATTAATAAATAGTAAGCAATTAAAAGTCGCTTATCTTGGGTTTATAAAAAGAATGAAAGAAATTAAATGGTTCTACGCTGACATCATTTCTAATTTAGTCATTTTCCAAGAAAGTGCTACTAAAAGCAATAATGATTTATAAAATATAGTGAGATTGTGTTAAAATTGCACCATTTTGGTGAAATGCATTGAGGTCAATGGGAAAGAAAATGTTGTTTTGATTAATGAGATGCTAATAACAGAATTTACATGGGCTTGTATTTTTGTTTAGTTTTTTTCACCTCTGAGCTTTCTTTTTAAACTCTCCCCCAACTGCGCTATCATACGTTGGTGCCCTCTATGTGGGCTGGGACCAATGGTGTCCCCCAGGAGTCTCCTTTATGTGCCCGCCCCAGTTTGGAAGTACGTTACGTGCAACCATTTACAGTACTGCACACACAGGCAATGCAAGAGCCAAAGCCACAGAGGTGATTGACAGTGACTCCCAAGCTGGCTGTACAGCAAGGGGAGAGTTTTAGAAGTAAGCTAAGAGGAGAGAAACACAGCAAGTGGCACAGTGGTGTAGTGGTTAGCACTCTCGTCTAGCAGTAAAAAAGGTCACTGGTTCAAATCCCAACCATGACACTACCTGCCTGGAGTTTGCATGTTCTCCCTGTGCCTGCGTGGGTTTCCTCCAGGTACTCCGGTTTCCTCCCACACTCCAAAGACATGCAGTTAGGTTAATTGGCTTCTGTCTAAAATTGGCCCTAGTATACAACTGGGGATCTTGGATTGTGGCTCCTTGAGGGTAGGGACCAATGTGAGTGTGCAATGTAAAGGGATAGGGACAATTGTAGACACTCACTCAGGTTGAACTGGATGGACTGATGTCTTTATTCAACCTTACTAACTATGTAACTATGTAACTATGTAACTATGCATATAAGTTCTGTTAATAGTATTTAATTTATGAAAAAAAGATGTAATATCACTTAAAGGAGGTTTTTTGCATTTGCTAAGAGTAAATTGGGCCTTAAAGTGGTAGTAAAGTCCACTTTTTGATTTATACCTACAGATAAGCCTATATAAGGCTTACCTGTAGGTACAATAAATATCTCCTAAACGTGCACTGTTTAGGAAATATTTACTTTTGTAGCAGCCAGGGACGTCACTGACACATGCGCACTGTTCTATGAATGGACACTGCCATCCATTCAGAGCTATGTGCCATGGCCATGACTGCCATACAAGGAGTCACATAATCATTGCTCGGGCACTCAAATGGCTGAAGCTTGTGAACACGGATGGAAAAGAAAAGATGGAAGTCCCGGCAGGAGTGACAGCCTGCCACTTAAGGGCTTCGTGTTAATGGGAGTCTGTCATAGTATGCTAGTGTGTGGTGAATACTAGCACATTATGACATTATCCTGCAGGGGCCCTTTTTTTTTCCTTCTTTTTCTTTTGCATTTTACTACTACTTTGAATGGCTTGTGAGGAATACAGAAGCTCATTTCAGCTATCCTGAACCTACCCTTGTTACATAAGGACCCATGTTTTTAAGTTGCAGAAAAATTGCACCATTTTGATGAAATGCATTGAGGTCAGAGGGAAAGAAAAAGTTATTTTAATAAATAAAATGCTAATAACAGAACTTGCATGGGCTTTGATTTTTTTTTGTTTTGTTTTTTTTTAACTGAAAGAAAAAACAGGCAGTGAAGAAAAAAATATTAAAGCAACAGTACACAAAAAAACAAAAAAAAAAGAAAAGCACAAAGAACGCTAGGAAAAACAAAACTATTCCAAATACATTATATATTTTTTCAAGCAAATTGTATATAAACAGCTTAATGATAAAAACCGAGAGTTAACACTTCCACTTTGAAGTTAGGCTAATGACAAAACCAGTAATTTTTGCAGTGAAATCAATTACACCTTAAATCATTCCATTCATCCATAATAGCAAGTCATAGCAAAGATATTTTAGACAAATCTGGATTGGTTATTATGAGTTCCTGTACTTTACACTTTGATCTTTGCCTTATTGAATAAGCCTGTTTATATATTAATCACTATATATTACTACATATACAGTAAATATATAAATATATATATATATATATATATATATATATATATATATACAGTATCTCACAAAAGTGAGTACACCCCTCACATTTTTATAAATATTATATTATATCTTTTCATGTGATAATACTGAAGAAATGACACTTTGCTACAATGTAAAGTTGTGAGTGTACAGCTTGTATAACAGTGTAAATTTGTTGTCCCCTCAAAATAACTCAACAAACATCCATTAATGTCTAAATCGCTGGCAACAAAAGTGAGTAAACCGAAAATGTCCAAATTGGGCCCATTTAGCCATTTTTCCTCCCCGGTGACTCATTACTGTTACAAGGTCTCAGGTGTGAATGAGGAGCAGGTGTGTTAAATTTGGTATTATTGCTCTCACTCTCTCATACTGGTCACTGGAAGTTCAACATGGCACCTCATGGCAAATAACTCTCTGAGGATCTGAAAAAAAGTATTGTTGCTCTACATAAAGATGGCCTAGGTTATAAGAAGATTGCCAAGACTAGGGATGAGCTTCGTTCGTCGAAATCTGAACACTTGGTCCGTTCGCGTCAAAATTCGCGTGGCGCTTACGGCCCACAATGCACTGCGATGGCGCAGTGCATTGCTGGCTCATGATTGGCCAAGCATGCACTGTGACCCTGCATGCTTGGCCAATTGCAGCGCCAGCAGCGAGGAGAGCCATGATTGGCCACAGGCAGGATGCCTGTGGCCAATCATAGCTCAGGCTGTGTAGTGCACGCCCCACACTATATAAGGCCGCCATTGCGGCGGCCTCGTGTAGTGTGTTGGCGTCTGAAGCAGTGGGTGTTCTGTGTACCTTCAACACAGTACACACCGATCGTTTTCGGCTGATTTTCTATCTTGCTGTTGTGTAGTGGTTATTGTCTGCGTGCCCTGACCGCAGTATACACCACTATATTCACCTCACCTATATAGCTAGTGATCTATCTTTAATAATAGAGCTTGCAGTCAGTAGTGTTAGGAGATAGTGCGTGCTGTCTGCGTGCTCTGTACCCAGTACATACCGCTATATCCACCTACATAGCTCTTCTCTATTTGAGCCCAATTGCCATCTGAAGGAGTTATTGGAAGTTGTGTGTGCCTCCAGCACAGCACAGTATACATCTGTATATACCCCTTTATCTCTGCTGTTCTCTGGTTATTGTCTGCGTGCCCTGACCGCAGTATACACCGCTATATTCACCTCACCTATATAGCTAGTGATCTATCTTTAATAATAGAGCTTGCAGTCAGTAGTGTTAGGAGATAGTGCGTGCTGTCTGCGTGCTCTGTACCCAGTACATACCGCTATATCCACCTACATAGCTCTTCTCTATTTGAGCCCAATTGCCATCTGCAGGAGTTATTGGAAGTTGTGTGTGCCTCCAGCACAGCACAGTATACATCTGTATATACCCCTTTATCTCTGCTGTTCTCTGGTTATTGTCTGTGTGCCCTGACCGCAGTATACACCGCTATATTCACCTCACCTATATAGCTAGTGAGCTATCTTTAATAATAGAGCTTGCAGTCAGTAGTGTTAGGAGATAGTGCGTGCTGTCTGCGTGCTCTGTACCCAGTACATACCGCTATATCCACCTACATAGCTCTTCTCTATTTGAGCCCAATTGCCATCTGCAGGAGTTATTGGAAGTTGTGTGTGCCTCCAGCACAGCACAGTATACATCTGTATATACCCCTTTATCTCTGCTGTTCTCTGGTTATTGTCTGCGTGCCCTGACCGCAGTATACACCGCTATATTCACCTCACCTATATAGCTAGTGATCTATCTTTAATAATAGAGCTTGCAGTCAGTAGTGTTAGGAGATAGTGCGTGCTGTCTGCGTGCTCTGTACCCAGTACATACCGCTATATCCACCTACATAGCTCTTCTCTATTTGAGCCCAATTGCCATCTGCAGGAGTTATTGGAAGTTGTGTGTGCCTGCAGCACAGCACAGTATACATCTGTATATACCCCTTTATCTCTGCTGTTCTCTGGTTATTGTCTGCGTGCCCTTACCGCAGTATACACCGCTATATTCACCTCACCTATATAGCTAGTGAGCTATCTTTAATAATAGAGCTTGCAGTCATTAGTGTTAGGAGATAGTGCGTGCTGTCTGCGTGCTCTGTACCCAGTACATACCGCTATATCCACCTACATAGCTCTTTTCTATTTGAGCCCAATTGCCATCTGCAGGAGTTATTGGAAGTTGTGTGTGCCTCCAGCACAGCACAGTATACATCTGTATATACCCCTTTATCTCTGCTGTTCTCTGGTTATTGTCTGCGTGCCCTGACCGCAGTATACACCGCTATATTCACCTCACCTATATAGCTAGTGATCTATCTTTAATAATAGAGCTTGCAGTCAGTAGTGTTAGGAGATAGTGCGTGCTGTCTGCGTGCTCTGTACCCAGTACATACCGCTATATCCACCTACATAGCTCTTCTCTATTTGAGCCCAATTGCCATCTGCAGGAGTTATTGGAAGTTGTGTGTGCCTGCAGCACAGCACAGTATACATCTGTATATACCCCTTTATCTCTGCTGTTCTCTGGTTATTGTCTGCGTGCCCTGACCGCAGTATACACCGCTATATTCACCTCACCTATATAGCTAGTGAGCTATCTTTAATAATAGAGCTTGCAGTCATTAGTGTTAGGAGATAGTGCGTGCTGTCTGCGTGCTCTGTACCCAGTACATACCGCTATATCCACCTACATAGCTCTTCTCTATTTGAGCCCACTTGCCATCTGCAGGAGTTATTGGAAGTTGTGTGTGCCTCCAGCACAGCACAGTATACATCTGTATATACCCCTTTATCTCTGGTGTTCTATAAAAAAAGGCATCTGCAGGAGTTAGTGGGTGTTGTGTGCCTCCAGCACAATATAAACTACCCAACTGCTGTTTTACCCAACTCCCTTCAGGCCATTACCATGTCTGGAAGGCCAGCAAGGAGAGGCAGACAGGCGCGAGCCGATAAAAGAGGGCAAGCAGGCTCTGTGTCTAGAGACAACAGTGCTGGTCGTGGACGCGGTGCATTGTCATCAGCACGTGGCCATGGGACATGCTTGTCCTTCTTTTCGGCAGCTGGACATGTTGAACCGCAACATGCCAACGACTTGGTAGAGTGGATGACAAAGCCCTCTTCATCCTCCTCATCCTCTCTCACCCAGTCTCAGGGTAGTAGCAAAGCAGCTGCCAACGCATCGTCTTCCCTCCTCTCAATGTCATCATCAGTGACTCCTTCCCTAGACCCACCACGTCCTCCTGAGGAGTCTCCTGAACTCTTTGAGCACAGTGTTGGGTACATGCTCCAGGAGGATGCCCAGTGTTTTGTGGGCTCTGATGATGACACTCAGCTAGAGGAAGGCAGTAGCGTGAGCGCAGAGAGAGGGGATGCTCAAGAAGGACAGCAATCTGGCAGTCATGTTCCACAAGCTGCAGCATACTGCCAGGTTTGCTACAGCGATGAAGAGGGAGGGGATGATGAGGGCACTGACTCCACGTGGGTGCCTGGAAGGAGGGAGAAGGAGGAGGAGGAGGAGGAGGAGGCACATGTCCAACGAGGCAGGATGCCCTCCGGGGGCCAGCTTAGGGGCAGCACACCGACTGAATCACACCGCAGAGCTCCGCCTGTGCAGAGCGCTGCCTCTGCGCGTTATTCTAAAAGTTCTTTGGTGTGGGCCTTTTTTGAGATGAGTGCATCAGATCGCACCGCTGCTATTTGCAACATATGTCTCAAGCGTATCTCACGTGGCCAAAACATCAGCCGCTTGGGCACCACATGCTTGACCAGACATATGTTGACCTGCCATGCAGCTCGTTGGCAAGCGTACCTCAAAGACCCACACCAAAGAACAAAGCGGACCTCTCCTTGCTCCTCATCAGCTGGCATCTCCAACCCCACTAGACCTTCAGTCCTCTCTGAAACCTGCTCTGAGAGGAATGAAGGTGTAGAATTAGGTGTGTCACAGCCAAGTGCTTCCGGGAACTCTGCTAGCGGTACACCCACGTCCGATTATAGCAGGCAAATGTCCCTGCCCCAGCTGCTGGACCGGCGGAAGAAGTTTACTCCCAGCCATCCACATGCCCAGCGGTTGAATGCTAGCTTGGCTAAATTGCTAGCACTTCAACTGCTGCCTTTTCAGTTGGTAGACTCGGCCCCCTTCCGTGAGTTTGTACAATGTGCGGTTCCTCAGTGGCAGGTCCCCAAACGCCACTTTTTCTCACGGAAGGCGATTCCGGCTCTCTACCGGCATGTGGAAGACAATGTCCTTGCCTCGCTGGACAGGGCGGTCAGCGGTAAGGTGCATATTACCGCTGACTCATGGTCCAGCAGGCATGGACAGGGACGTTACCTGTCTTTCACGGCCCATTGGGTCACTCTTCTGGCTGCTGGGAAGGATGCAGGACAAGGTGCAGTAGTGTTGGAGGTTGTTCCGCCACCACGCCTCCAAAATGCTACTATTGGTTGTGACACACCTCTCTCCTCCACCCCCTCCTCTTCTTCTTCCTCCATGGCCTCTTCCAGTGCTCTGTCCTCAGAACCAGCGGTGCTCCGTAGGCATTCCAGGGGCTACGCAAGTACGCAGGCAAAACGATGCCATGCCGTGCTTGCGCTGGTTTGTCAGGGGGGACAGGAGCCACACTGGGGCGGATGTTTTGTCAGCTCTGCAGGGGCAGGCCGAGAGGTGGTTGACGCCACGCCAGCTTAAGCCAGGAATGGTGGTTTGCGACAATGGCACCAACCTCCTCTCCGCCCTCCGACAGGGACAACTGACCCATGTGCCCTGTGTAGCTCACGTCCTTAACCTGGTGGTGCAGCGGTTCTTGGGCAGGTACCCCGGCTTACAGGATGTCCTGAAGCAGGCCAGGAAAGTCTGTGTGCATTTCTGCCGATCATTTAATGCCTGTGCTCGTCTGGCTGAGCTCCAAAAGGAGTTGAACCTGCCCAAGAACCGCCTTATATGTGACATGCCCACCAGAGGGAACTCAACATTGGCCATGCTGCAGCGGCTGCACACGCAGCAGAGGGCCATCAATGAGTACCTGTGCGACTACGGCACCAGGACAGGGTCAGGGGAGCTCGTTTTTTTCTCACCACGCCAGTGGGGCATGATCAGGGATGCATGCACTGTCCTCTCACCGTTTGAGGAGGCCACAAGGATGGTGAGCAGTGACAGTGCATGCATCAGTGACACTGTACCTCTTGTCCACCTCTTGGAGCATACGCTGCATGGAATAATGGACAGGGCACTTGAGGCAGAACAGAGGCAGGAAGAGGAGGACTTCCTTGCCTCTCAAGGCCCCCTTTATCCAGACAGTGTTCCTGCTGTGCCACCCATCACACAGGAAGAGGATAAGGAGGAGGAAGAGGAGGAGGAGGATGATTGTGTCAGCATGGAGGTGGAGGCTGGCACTCAGCATCAGCATCAGCAGCAGCAGCAGCAGCAGTCTTGTAGGGATGATTTACAGTCCCAAGAAACACGTGGACTTGTACGTGGCTGGGAGGAGGTAGCTGTGGATCATGTTGCCCTTAGTGACCCAGAGGACTCCGGACCGAATGCCTCAGCTAACCTACGCTGCATGGCCTCCCTGATCCTGCAAAGCCTGCAGAAGGATCCTCGTATTCTTCGGATCAAGGAGAGGGACCATTACTGGCTGGCCACTCTCCTTGATCCACGGTACAAGGGTAAGGTTGCCGACCTTATCTTGCCATCGCAGAGGGAGCAGAGGATGAGACATCTCCGGGAGGCCTTGCAGAAAGGTCTGTGCAACGCGTTCCCAGAGACTGGGAGGTTACAAACTCCTGTTCCTGGACAACGTGTTGCTGAGGCATCGGTCAGAAGGAGCGGTGGAGAAGGTGGCCGTCTGACTGATGCTTTCAGACAATTTTTTAGTCCGCAGCCCCAAGGTATGATCGGTTCCAGCACCCATCGCCAACGTCTGATTTACATGGTGCAGGAATACCTAGGGGCAAGGTCAGACTTGGACACCTTTCCCACCGAAAATCCTCTGGCTTACTGGGTCTTGAGGATGGATCACTGGCCTGTCCTGCATCCAGCGTTCTTTCGGAACGCACCTTCAGTGCTGCTGGTGGCTTTGTTACCGATCACAGGGTGCGCCTGTCCACCGAATCAGTTGATCGACTGACCTTCATCAAGATGAATCAGTCTTGGATCACCCACAGCTACCAAGCACCTGAAGCTGATGTAACAGAATAATTTTTTTTCAAATACCACATCCCTTCAAGACTGCCTATGCTGATGCTGAGTGACTGTCCTGTTATGTTGATTGTCTATCCTCTTCCTCCTCCGCTGATATGTTGGAAGAACATTTCTGGTTCTGGTTGATGCCATCAGCCCAATTTTTCTGCCCCTGTTTAACAGGGGCGTTTAAGTACAATTTTTGATGCAATGCTTTGCAGCAGGGCTAATTCCTGCAATAAAACTAGAGTATATGGCAGAGGTTGCAGTGTGGTGGCACCAGCACCAGTGCCTAAGGCCCAATTTTTCTGCCCCTGTTTAACAGGGGCGTTTAAGTACAATTTTTGATGCAATGCTTTGCAGCAGGGCTAATTCCTGCAATAAAACTAGAGTATATGGCAGAGGTTGCAGTGTGGTGGCACCAGCACCAGTGCCTAAGGCCCAATTTTTCTGCCCCTGTTTAACAGGGGCGTTTAAGTACAATTTTTGATGCAATGCTTTGCAGCAGGGCTAATTCCTGCAATAAAACTAGAGTATATGGCAGAGGTTGCAGTGTGGTGGCACCAGCACCAGTGCCTAAGGCCCAATTTTTCTGCCCCTGTTTAACAGGGGCGTTTAAGTACAATTTTTGATGCAATGCTTTGCAGCAGGGCTAATTCCTGCAATAAAACTAGAGTATATGGCAGAGGTTGCAGTGTGGTGGCACCAGCACCAGTGCCTAAGGCCCAATTTTTCTGCCTCTGTTTAACAGGGGCGTTTAAGTACAATTTTTGATGCAATGCTTTGCAGCAGGGCTAATTCCTGCAATAAAACTAGAGTATATGGCAGAGGTTGCAGTGTGGTGGCACCAGCACCAGTGCCTAAGGCCCAATTTTTCTGCCCCTGTTTAACAGGGGCGTTTAAGTACAATTTTTGATGCAATGCTTTGCAGCAGGGCTAATTCCTGCAATAAAACTAGAATATATGGCAGAGGTTGCAGTGTGGTGGCACCAGCACCAGTGCCTAAGGCCCAATTTTTCTGCCCCTGTTTAACAGGGGCGTTTAAGTACAATTTTTGATGCAATGCTTTGCAGCAGGGCTAATTCCTGCAATAAAACTAGAGTATATGGCAGAGGTTGCAGTGTGGTGGCACCAGTGCCTAAGGCCCAATTTTTCTGCCCCTGTTTAACAGGGGCGTTTAAGTACAATTTTTGATGCAATGCTTTGCAGCAGGGCTAATTCCTGCAATAAAACTAGAGTATATGGCAGAGGTTGCAGTGTGGTGGCACCAGCACCAGTGCCTAAGGCCCAATTTTTCTGCCCCTGTTTAACAGGGGCATTTAAGTACAATTTTTGATGCAATGCTTTGCAGCAGGGCTAATTCCTGCAATAAAACTAGACTATATGGCAGAGGTTGCAGTGTGGTGGCACCAGCACCAGTGCCTAAGGCCCAATTTTTCTGCCCCTGTTTAACAGGGGCGTTTAAGTACAATTTTTGATGCAATGCTTTGCAGCAGGGCTAATTCCTGCAATAAAACTAGAGTATATGGCAGAGGTTGCAGTGTGGTGGCACCAGCACCAGTGCCTAAGGCCCAATTTTTCTGCCCCTGTTTAACAGGGGCGTTTAAGTACAATTTTTGATGCAATGCTTTGCAGCAGGGCTAATTCCGGCAATAAAACTAGAGTATATGGCAGAGGTTGCAGTGTGGTGGCACCAGCACCAGTGCCTAAGGCCCAATTTTTCTGCCCCTGTTTAACAGGGGCGTTTAAGTACAATTTTTGATGCAATGCTTTGCAGCAGGGCTAATTCCTGCAATAAAACTAGAATATATGGCAGAGGTTGCAGTGTGGTAGCACCAGCACCAGTGCCTAAGGCCCAATTTTTCTGCCCCTGTTTAACAGGGGCGTTTAAGTACAATTTTTGATGCAATGCTTTGCAGTAGGGCTAATTCCTGCAATAAAACTAGAGTATATGGCAGAGGTTGCAGTGTGGTGGCACCAGCACCAGTGCTTAAGGCCCAATTTTTCTGCCCCTGTTTAACAGGGGCGTTTAATTACAATTGTTGATGCAATGCTTTGCAGCAGGGCTAATTCCTGCAATAAAACTAGAGTATATGGCAGAGGTTGCAGTGTGGTGGCACCAGCACCAGTGCCTAAGGCCCAATTTTTCTGCCCCTGTTTAACAGGGGCGATTAAGTACAATTTTTGATGCAATGCTTTGCAGCAGGGCTAATTCCTGCAATAAAACTAGAGTATATGGAAGATGTTGCAGTGTGATGGCACCAGCAGCAGTGCCTAAGGCCAAATTTCTCTGCCCCTGTTTAACAGGGACATGTAATTACAATTCTTGATATAATATTTCACAGGAGGGCCCCTTCCTGTGCCCACCCAGAGTAACGGTGAGGACTTATAGTGTTGTGGCACCAGCACCACAACCACCAAAGGTCAATTTTTCTACCACTGTTCAACAATGGCATGTAATTACAATTCTTGATATAATCGTTCACAGCAGGGCGCTCCAGCGCCCACCAAGAGTCACTTTGAGGGCTTACAATGTTGTGGCAAAACCAACACCTTGTTCCGCCATTTCTGCAGAGCATATAGGGCAGGCCCCTACTTTCAAACATCCAACTTACAAATATCTCCTACTTGCAAACGGAAGGAGACAACAGCAAGTGAGATGAAAAAAGATGGACGACAAAACAAATTATACAGGGGTGATAACCCTTCCCTATGTTTTCCAAAAAGCTTAAAAATCGTTTTTTTGACTGGAGCTACACTTTAAAAATGTACCAGTTGAAAATTACAAACAGATTCAACTTAACACAACAAACCTACACAGTCCCTGTCTTGTTTGCACCGCCTGTATACTGCTGTTCTGAGTATATAGGGCCTGGGGGCCACACGCATTTCCTTTTTTTAATATGGGTACAGGGTTCCCCTTAATATGCGTACAAGACCCAAATAGGCTGGTAATGGGCAGGGAGGGCTACCCATGCCATTTTTCTGAATGATTTTCAACCATATTGCAGGAACCAGATATAACATTAAAACCGCAAGCAGTTTTAAATGGTGTTATTTCCGTTAAATGTCATTTTGTGCAGGGACTGTTCTAAACACGGGAAACACGTGGCACTTTACAGGCATACTACAGACACCCCCCAGGCACCATATTTACAGGAATATTTCACTTTTTTTTTTCAGTTTAATCGTCATTAAAATCAGTGCTCCCGCCAAAACGGCCATTTTTAAAAACATTTTAGGCATTGACCCATGTCCCCTGGGGCAGGAGCCAGGTCCCCAAACCCTTTTTAGGACAGTATCTTGCATATTAGCCGTTAAAATTAGCACTTTTCATTTCGAACGTTCGAGTCCCATAGACTTCAATGGGGTTCTAACGTTCGTAACGAACGTGGGGTCCGTTCGAAAGTTCTGGTACGAACCGAACCGGGGGGTGTTCGGCTCATCCCTAGCCAAGACCCGGAAACTGAGCTGCAGTGTGGTGGCCAAGACCATACAGTGGTTTATCAGGACAGGTTCCATTCAGAACAGGCCTCGCCATGGTCGACCAAAGAAGTTGAGTGCACATGTACAGTGTTATTTCCAGAGGTTGTCTTTGGGAAATAGACGTATGAGTGCTGCCAGCATTGCTGCAGAGGTTAAAGTGGTGGGGGTCAGCCTGTCAGTGCTCAAACCATATGCCACACACTGCATCAAATTGGTCTGCATGCTGTCATCCCAGAAGGAGGCCTCTTATAAAGATGATGCACAAGAAAGCCTGCACACAGTTTTCTGAAGACAAGCAGACTAAAGACATGGATTACTGGAACCATGTCCTGTGGTCTGATGAGACCAAGATAAACTTATTTGGTTTAGATGGTGTCAAGCGTGTGTGGTGGCAACCAGGTGAGGAGTACAAAGACAAGTGTGTGTTGCCTACAGTCAAGCATAGTGGTGGGAGTGTCATGGTCTTGGGCTGCATGAGTGCTGCTGGCACTGGGGAGCTACAGTTCATTGAGGGATCCATGAATTGAGGTCAACATGTAATGTGACATACTAAAGCAGAGCATGATCCCCTCCCTTTGGAGACTGGGCTGCAGGGCAGTATTCCAACATGATAATGACCCCCAAACACACCTCCAAGACGACCACTGCCTTGCTAAAGAAGCTGAGGGTAAAGGTGATGGACTGGCCAAGCATGTCTCCAGACCTAAACCCTATTGAGCATCTGTGGGGCATCCTCAAATGGAAGGTCTCTAACATCCACCAGCTCCGTGATGTTGTCATGGAGGAGTGGAAGAGGACTCCAGTGGCAACCTGTGAAGCTCTGGTGAACTCCATGCCCAAGAGGGTTAAGCCCGTGCTGGAAAATAATGGTGGCCACAAAAAATATTGACACTTTGGGCTCAATTTGGAGATTTGGGGTGTACTCAATTTTGTTGCCAGCGGTTTAGGCATTAATGGCTGTGTGTTGAGTTATTTTGAGGGGACAACAAATTTACACTAATATACAAGCTGTACACTCACTAGTTTACATTGTAGCAAAGTGTAATTTCTTCAGTGTTGTCACATGAAAAGCTATAATAATGTGAGGGGCGTACTCACTCTTGTGAAATGTGTGTATACATTGAGCACAAAAGTTTGCATACCCTGGCAGAAATTGGGAAATGTTGGCATTTATATTGAAAATATGACTATTGACTTTCAATGCAAAAAACTTTTATCAAGTCTTTTATTCAAGTATAGTGATCATATGAAGCCATTTATTATCAGTTTGTTTTTTGGCTCCTTTTAAAATCATAATGATAACAGAAATCACCCAAATGGCCCTGATCAAAAGTTTACATACCCTGGAATGTTTGGCCTTGGTACAGACACAGAAGGTGGCACACACATGTTAAAATGGCTAATAAAAGGTTAATTTCCCACATGTGTGGCTTTTTAAATCCCAATTAGTGTCTGTGTATAAATAGTCAATGAGTTTGTTAGCTCTCACATGGATGCACTAATCAGGCTAGATACTAAGCCATGAGGAGTAGAAAATAACAATCAAAAGACGTGCGTAACAAGGTAATGAAACTTTACAAAGATGGAAGAGGATATAAAAAGATATCCAAAGCCTTGAATATTCCAGTCGTTACTGTTCAATCAGAAGTGAAAAATTTGGGGTTTTCTTGATACCAAGCCAAGGTCAAGTAGATCAAGGAAGATTTCAGCCACAACTGCCACAGGAATTGTTCGGGATACAAAGAAAAACCTGCAGGCAACCTCAGGAGAAATACAAGCTGCTCTGGAAAAAGATGGTGGGGTTGTTTTTAAGGAGCACAATATGATGATACTTGAACAAAAATTAGCTGCATGGTCAAGTTGCCAGAAAGAAGCCTTTACTGCACAAGTTCCACAAAAAAGCCTGGTTACAATGTGCCCAACAACACCTTGATATGCCTCATTGAGCTTTTTTTGTGGCATAGGCAAAGTAAAGGCTTCCTTCTGGCAGCTGAACCATGCAGCTCTTTAGGTTCAAGGACCATTGAATTGTGCTCCTTAAAAACCACCACACCGTCTTTTGGAGAGCAGCCTGTATTTCTCCTGAGGTTACCTGTGGGTTTTTCTTTGCATTCTGCGTAAATCTTCCGCCAGTTGTGGCTGCAATCTTTCTTGGTCTACCTGACCTTGGCTTGGTATCAAAAGAGCCCTAAATTTTCAACTTCTTAATGGATTAAACAGTACTGACTGGCATATTCAATAGGCCTATTGAAGGAGCAGCTGCTCCGAGTGCATAGCCTATCCACAGTTTCTCTCCTTGGGTAAAGCCCTCCCCCGGAAGTGTTCCTAGAAGTGATCGGATGACCCGTGACGTCACGTACACTCCACAGCGGCCCCAGCCTCTTCCTGATGGCCACAGAAGGAGCTCCTGCTCGATAACCAATGATCTGCCTCCCTGCAGCACCACCGGACCAAGACCAGAGGAACACACCATGGACCACATATCCACAGATGTGCCTTTTTAAGGTTTTTATCCTGTAAGTGTGACCTTACTTTGTGTCATTAAAAGCACTTTATAATACTACACTCAGGTGGGGCTTCCTTTTCTACCCTTCCTGTACACAGACACTAATTGTGATTTAAAAATCCACAAATGTGAGAAATTACCTTTAATTGCCATTTTAACCTGTGTGTGCCACCTTCTGTGTCTGTACCAAGGACAAATCTTCCAGAGTATGTAAACTTATTATCAGGGCCATTTGGGTGATTTCTGTTATCATTTTTGACCTAAAAAGGATCCAAAAAACTATGTGATTTTAAATGCTTTCATGTCATCACTATCCTTAAATAAAAGACAGTTTTTTGGCATGATTAGTCATATTTTTAATATAAATGCCAACATTTCACAATCTCTGCCAGGGCATGCAAACTTTTTTAGCACAACTGTATATATATATATATACATACACACAGTTTATACAAATATATATATAAACCAGAATGATAGTATGGAAGACAGTACCTGCTCTTGACTTGGGTGGATTATGAAACCTCATTCGCTCAGAGGAAGGAGCATTGTCCTTGCAGCAGAAGTGCGTGCTCTGCTCTCTGCTCTGCTCTCTGCTCTGCTCTGCTCTGCCTCATTCATGTACTCATGTACAACTTAGCTCTGCCTTATTCAACTGAATAATGAAAATATATTTGATGGAAAAAGTCACTGTTTGCTCTCTAATGAGCTGTCCTGTAGCAACCGTAAATAAAGGAATGCCACACCTTGGTAATCTTTACCAATAAAGCCCAGGGTTTATCTACATAGAGACACAGGCACCTTTGTATCAATATCAACAATGCTCTCCAGAGTACACTTTAAAATTCACACAGTAGTAGACTGAAAATAAGGCTGGTCTGACATGATGATTTGTAGGCAGGTCAATGACAAAGTGAAAAAGTGTTGTGTTTTTCAAATTGTCCTGAACTGCTGAAATGGGAACAGACGCTATTTTTATAATGGTGAACCACAATGCATACAGTTTAGCACGTTGGGATGCGTGAGTTAAAACTCAACAAATGGGTCCAATCACTAAATTCTCATATAGACTTTAACATGTTAATGTAATTTAAATGAACTTTTGTTAAACCAATCCCTTGTGATCCCGCTATAAAGATTGTCACCCTGTCATATAGACTGCCAATGGAGATTACAAGTTTAAACATACATTTCTTGGGCATTGTGTGTGATCATCAGTGTTGTCATCATCAGGACACCTGCATAGCCCCCAACTGTCCCTGATTTCAAGGGAATATCCCTGATTTGGGGCAATGTCCCTCTGTCCTTCCTTCCTCCTCATCTGTCCCTCATTTTGGTCTGATCTATATAGTTGTATATACAATGCACTTTTTATCTTTCAAAAAGTGTTTCCCAGTGCTAAACCTTTCATTCAAATTCTAAATGGCTGCATTTGTAATTTTTAAAAGCCAATATAAAGGAATAGTAGTGGTAAAAAAAAGCCCTTGTGGATTTAATTAACCTTTTGTTTTTTGGTTAATTCTCCTTTAACCACTTGCTTACTGGGCACTTAAACCCCCCTCAGTCCCAGACCAATTTTCAGCTTTCAGCGCTGATGCACTTTGAATGACAATTGCGCGGGCATACAACACTGTACCCAAATGAAATGTTTATCATTTTTTTCCCACAAATAGAGCTTTCTTTTGGTGGTATTTAGTTACAGCTGGGAGTTTTATTTTTTGCTAAACAAACAAAAAAAGATGCAAAAAAAAAAAAAAAAAATCATGTTTTAATAGTTTGTTATAAAATTTTGCAAACGGGTCATTTTTCTCCTTCATTGAAGTGCGCTGATTAGGCGGCACTGATGGCTGCATTGGTGGGCACTGATGGGCTGCATTGGTGGGCACTGATAGGCTGCATTGGTGGGCACTGATAGGCTGCACTGGTGGGCACTGATAGGCATAGTTAAGGCGGCACTAATAGGCACAGATAAGGCGGCACCGATGGGCACAGATAAGGCGGCACTGATGGGCAAAGATGGGCACAGATAAGATGGCATGGATGGGTGGCACAGATAAGTGGCACGGATGGGTGGCACGGATGGGCACTGATAGGTACCACTGATAGATGGGACTGATGGGCACTGATAGGTGGCACTGATAGGTGGCTCTGATAGGTGGCACTGCTGGGCACTGATGGGCGGCACTGCTGGGCACTGATGGGCGGCACTGCTGGGCACTGATGGGCGGCACTGGGGTGCAGCACCTTTGAGGCACATTGTGGGCGCTGTGGGTGGCACTGTTGGTGGCACTGCTGGATGGCACTATGGGTGGCACTGTGGGTGGCACTGTGGGTGGCACTGTGGGCACTATGGGCACTGCTGGGTGGCACTGATGGGGGGCACTTACTTTTATTCAGGATGGCACTGCGGTGGGCAGGTGGGCACTGGCAGGGGGCAGGTGGTCAGCTGTATTGCTGGCCGTGATCAGGACTGATGTCCCGATCACGGCCGCCGGTGATCGGCTTTTTTTTTCTCTCCTCGCGCTGTCAGCGCGAGGAGGAATAATAGCCGATTACCGGCTCCGTTCTATCACATGATCAGCTGTCATTGGCTGACAGCTGATCACGTGATAAGGGGTCGGGATCGACCCCTTGCACGGATCGGTGATCAGGCGAGTCTCACGGACGTTCGTACCCGCTCGTACCCGGGACGACGTCAATAGACGTCGTCCCGGAAAAGTAGATCCGCGCTAATGCCGTCATTTGGCAATAGCGCGGATCCCAAGTGGTTAAGGGGGTGTGGCAGGGGGCGTGTCCTATGCCTACATATGATTGCTAGTAGGTGTCCCTCGTTCTTATCTCAAAATGTTGGGAGGTATGCACCTGCCCTAAAAGATGCAGTGCACTCCTGACAGGAACTGGCTGCAAATGGGTTGCAGGAGATCAGCATTACTGAGAGCTGTGTTTATGCATTGCGGTAATGCGCTGTAAAATGTACATTAGGACATAAACCTCAGAGTGTTGCCATATATTTTGACACACTAGTACACTATTAGCCCTGGCTCACACCACCAGTTCAAAGTCACATGGCAAGTCACACCCCATTTGCAGCAATGGAACCGTTTAAACTCAAGTCACAGCGACTTTAAAAAAGATTCCTGCACTACTTCTGTGTAATTTCAGTGAGACTTGCAGTGGCATATGTTCAATGAAGTTGCACAGATGTTGGCAAGCAGCACATAAAATCGCACTAAGAATCGACTTTGAAGCCATGCCAAAATCACATTGGGGTAAACCAGGGCCTACAGTAGAAGGCAAAGCATGTGCACTCACTGACTTCTAATGGAACAAAAATAAAACACACAAAAACCAAATGTTCCTAAGATATGTGCAACTAATTACCGTATTTATCAGCACATAACATGCACTTTTTTCCCCTGAATACAGAGTGCAAATAATGTGTGCGTGTTATACGTACACATTGGACTGCCTCCGAGGGGAGGAGGGGGAGCTGCCGGATTACACAGATCGGGGATCTCCCGCTTACTCAGCGGCCGCTGTTATAGGAAGTTCCACATCCTGGAACCGCTCCTATGATAAACAGCACAGAATTAATATAAAAATACACAACTATACACATAAATAAACAATAGTAGCCAGCACTACAATCTTAAAAATTGTGTGAATGAATAAAGTAAAAACAGTGTAGAGCTAAGAATCAAATGTTGAGTATTGACATATCAACATAATGTGATATACAAAATAAATTGTGATTAGCTTATACAAAAACTCTAACATCATCATCTGATTGATAGTGTCTCAAAGTGCACTGTACAAATCAACATTTTGTACAGTGCACTTTAATACACTATCAATCAGATGATGGTGCTAGAGTTTTTTGTATAAGCTAATCAGAATTTATTTTGTAAATCACAGTATGTTGATATGTCAATGCTCAACATTTGATTCAACATTCCTGATTGATGCTACCTTCTGATAAGCGTATTTAATCTTCTCCCCTGGGTGGTGGATGCACACACGGTGGTGACTCCTTTAGTCCTACAATCCTGGATTCCTTCCCAACAATATATACTAATAGATTAATGTTTTAATCACCAATGGGACCATAACATTAGTTCATTAGCATATATTGTTGGGAAGGAATCCAGGATCTTGATGACGTCAGCGTGACGAAAGCGGTAGGCGTGGCTATAGAGACGTGACCTCTCTTGAATACACCGCAGCAGCTAGCGGTGTGAGGATTTTACACAGCGGTTTTAACTCTGATGAAATGTGATTAGGTTTTTCTGCTTGTAATAAACTTCCTTTAACCACTTAACAACCGCTCATTGCCGATTAACGGCTTCAGGGCGGTTGTTTAACTCTGAGAGGCCGTTAATTAACGGGCTCCCAGAATTCTGCTCTCGCGCGCCCCCTGGGGCGCGCACACGAGAGCATCCGTGACCGCTGGGTCCAGTGGACCCGGCGCATCACGAATCAGGCTCATCGCGGCCGTTTACCACGTGATCGCTCCATCAAATGACGGAGTGATCACTTGTAAACAAACCGGCGTCATGTTATGACGCCGGTTCCTCCCTCCCCCTCTCTGTACTGATCGGTACAGCGGAGGGGGAAGAGATCGGTGTCAGCAGCGATGTGGGCTGCATCTGCAGTGCCCACATCGCTGCTCACCGAAAATGAACCCCTCAATTCCCTGCCAACACTCTGCATTACTCTGCAATACCCTGCATTACTCTGCAATACCCTGCATTACTCTGCAATACCCTGCAACACTCTGCAATACCCTGCAACACTCTGCAATGCCCTGCAACACTCTGCAATGCCCTGCAACACTCCGCAATGCCCTGCAACACTCCGCAATACCCTGCAACACTCCGCAACACCTTGCAACACTCTGCAATACCCTGCAACACTGCAATACTCTGCAATACCCTGCAATACCCTGCAACACTCTGCAACACTCTGCAACACTCTGCAACACTCCGCAATACCCTGCAACACTCTGCAATACTCTGCAACACTCCGCAACACTCCGCAACACTCCGCAACACTCTGCAACACTCTGCAATACCCTGCAACACTCTGCAACACTCTGCAACACTCCACAATACCCTGCAACACTCCGCAACACTCTGCAACACTCTGCAACACTCTGCAATACCCTGCAATACCCTGCAACACTCTGCAATACCCTGCAACACTATGCAATGCTCTGCAACACCCGCCAATACCCTGCAACACTCTGCAATGCTCTGCAACACCCGCCAATACCCTGCAACACTCTGCAATGCTCTGCAACACCCGCCAATACCCTGCAATGCTCTGCAACGCAATACTCTGCAACGCCATACTCTGAGATACCCAGCCATACTCTGAGATACCCAGCCATAGTCGGTGATACCCTGCAATTCCCAGCCATAGACATCCCCCCCCCCTCCCGCCGCCCTCCGGTGCTTCTACCGAATCGCTAATACGATCAAAGCCAGAATCTTTTTTTTTTTTCAGGCTTCCCAGCTTAGAGGTGAGATGTGGGGTCTTATTGACCCCACATCTCACTGTAAAGAGGACCTGTCATGCCATATTCCTATTACAAGGGATGTTTACATTCCTTGTAATAGGAATAAAAGTGATCAAAAAAATTATTTTTGGGGAAAAAAATGTCAAACTAAAATAAATAAAGTAAAATGAACAATAAAAAAAATGTTTTTTTTAAAGCGCCCCTGTCCCCATGTGCTCGCATGCAGAAGCGAACGCATACGTAAGTCCCGCCCACATATGAAAACGGTGTTCAAACCACACATGTGAGGTATCGCTGCGAACGTTAGAGCGAGAGCAATAATTCTAGCCCTAGACCTCCTCTGTAACTCAAAACATATAACCAGTAAAAAAAAATTAAATCGTCGCCTATGGGGATTTTTAAGTAGCGACGTTTGGCGCCATTCCACGAGCGTGTGCAATTTTGAAGAGTGACATATTAGGTATCTATTTACTCAGCATAACTTCATCTTTCACATTATGCAAAAATTGGGCTAACTTTACTGTGTTTTTTTTTTTTTAAGCACAAAACAGTTTTTTTCCCCAAAAAAAGCATTCGAAAAATTACTGCGCAAATACCGTGCGAGATAAAAAGTTGCAAAGACCACCATTGTATTCTCCAGGGTGTTTGCTAAAAAAACATATATAATGTTTTGGAGTTCTATGTAATTTTCTACCGGTAGCAAATAAATGATGATTTTTACATGTAGGAGAGAAATGTCAGAATTGTCCTGGGTGCTCTAGAACACCTGATGGCGCTCCCTGCATGTTAGGCCTCTGTATGTGGCCATGCGGTGTAAAAGTCTCACATATGTGGTATCGCCGTACTCGGGAGTAATAGCAGAATGTGTTTTGGGGTGTAATTTGTGGTATGCATATGCTGTGTGTGAGAAATAACCTGATAATATGACAATTTTGTGAAAAAAAAAAAAAAAAGTAAAAAAAATCTTGATTTTGCAAAGAATTGTGGGAAAAAATGACAACTTCAAAAAACTCATCATGCCTCTTACTAAATACCTTGGAATGTCTTCTTTCCAAAAAGGGGTTATTTGGGGGGTATTTGTACTTTTCTGGCATGTTAGGGTCTCAAGAATTGAAATAGGCCGTCAGTACTTCAGGTGTGATCAATTTTCAGATATTGGCACCATAGCTTGTGGACTCTATAACTTTCACAAAGACCAAATAATATCCACCAATTTGTACTTATTTTTACCAAAGATATGTAGTAGTATACATTTTGGCCAAAATTTATGAAGAAAAAATTACTAATCTGCTAAATTTTCTAACAGAAACAAAGAAAAATTCATTTTTTTACAGAATTTTCTGTATTTTTTCTTTTATAGCACAAAAAATAAAAAACCCAGTGGTGATTAAATACCACCAAAAGAAAGCTCTATTTGTGTGAAAAAAAGGACAAAAATTTCATATAGGTCCAGTGTTGCATGACATTGCATTGTCATTCAAAATGCGAGAGCACCGAAAAGCTGAAAATTGGTCTGGTTATTAAGGGTGTTTAAGTGCCCAGTGGTCAAGTGGTTAAAGACATATTACGCTATGAGCTCTCTTCCTCTTTCAATGTAAATGCACGATTGAAAATTTAAAACTCAGGGAGACGCCAGAAAGTGACACAAGGGCTAAACACTGTGAAGGCTGGTTTCCCCCAGTAGGGGCAAAGGATCTGGTGAGCGCAATATAATTTATTTACACCAAAGCGCACTGGCGATTTTCTTTGGACATCTGCACAAGACACCACTTGGAAATTATATATTTGCTATGAACTGTTTGGCATATCCTAAAGGACTTGTTGGCACTTTATATTTATATCTATAGGATAATAGGATTGGATTTGATTCTTCCATTTAGATTTCAGCTTAATTGATTTGGTCACGTGTGTGTTTTTTTTATTTATTTTTTTACTTTTCTGACACTGATGACAATTGAGTAGACAATTGCACGAATACAATTAATTTTGGAACACAATTAGAGGCTGTATATGATACACATTGTAAATTTAAAGGTATAGCGCCAATTCTACCTGATTACTTTTCTACATGTTTACCAGCCCCACTCATTTTTGGGAGGGGCATACCAAGTAGAGGCAGCTCTTACCTGAAAAATTACCTTAAAGCGGAGGTCCACCCTAAAGTGGACCTTCCGCTCATTGGAATCCTCCCCCCCTCCGGCGCCACAATTGGCACCTTTCAGGGTGAGCGGGGTGCAGGTACCTGTACAGTACAGGTATCTGCACCCACTTCCGGCGTAGATTCTGCAGAAGGTACGCCCCTTTCCGCAGAATCTACGCCCCTTTCCGAAAGTCCCCCGCTGCCTGCTGGGAAACACACAGATCCCAGAGACAGCGGGGACCATCCTTATTGCGCAGCGTGACTCGCGCATGCGCAGTAGGGAACCGGGAAATGAAGCCGAAAGGCTCCACTTCCTGATTCCCATACCCAAGATGGCGGCGGCAGCACCCGAGAGACGATCGAGAGATCAGCTTCGGGTGCCGACATTGCGGGCGCCGGGGGCGGGTAAGTGTCACTATTTTAAAAGTCAGCAGCTGCAGTATTTGTAGCTGCTGGCTTTTAAAACAAAAAAACGGCGGACTCCCGGCGGACTCCCACTTTAAATATCACCTTAAAATTTATTTAGCACTATTCCATAGCGCAATCTCCCTTATTATTTTTTCATTATTTTACTAGTAGTAAAGGTGGTGATCAGCGACTTGTAGCGGGACTGTGATATTGCAGCAGACAAATCAGACACCTAATGCTACGTACACACGAGCGGAATGACTGACAGAAACGTCAGACGGAAGCTTTTCATCATATATTCCAACCCTGTGTATGCCTCATCTGACTTTTTTTTACAAAAAATTCTGATGGACCTAGAAATAGAACATGTTTTAAATATGTCTGACGGAACCAATTCCTATCGGCAAAACCGCTCCTCTGTATGCTGTTCCGACTGACCAAAAAACGACGCATGCTCTGAAGCAAGTACGAGACGGAAGCTATTGGCTACTGGCTATTTTCTAGTCCCGTCGTACATGTTGTATGTCACCGCGTTCTTTACGATTGGACTTTGCTGTGATCGTGTGTATGCAAGACAGTTTCAGTGGAACTCCGTCTGGGAAAAACCTTCAGAGTTTATTCCGACGGGAAAACCGGTCATGTGTGCGTGGCATTACTGACACTTTTGACATGTTTTGGGGACCAGTGACACTAATACAGTGATCGGTGCTAAGAAATATGCACAGTCACTGTACTTGCTTAGCACCCACTCTCTTTATCCCCATTATTATATGCAGACTAACGGTAGATGTGTCTGCCTTATCCTCTATGGGATGTCTACACAAAAATGGCGGATATAAACAATAGTGGCCAATGTCAGCCTCGTGTGATGGTGGGCGAACAGGAAGTGATGCCTGGGCTGCACTTCCGGTTCCACTCTGCAGTGCAAATAGTGCGGTATGCATTTCAGAAATTAGTCTGGCCGCAGGAATGATATGAATGACACCACAAGGGTGTCAGTATTATATTATATTATATATACACAGCGGTGGTGGATGCTGATAGGAACTGGTGCTTCAGTGCGGTGGGATATGGACCCCTGTAGGTAAAAAAAATTAATTAAAAATAAATAAATAAATATATATATATATATATATACAGTGGTGTGAAAAAGTGTTTGCCCCCTTCCTCATTTCCTGTTCCTTTGCATGTTTGTCACACTTAAGTGTTTCGGAACATCAAACCAATTTAAACAATAGTCAAAAACAACACAAGT
This sequence comes from Lithobates pipiens, assembly GCF_037356315.1. Taxonomy (NCBI): domain Eukaryota; kingdom Metazoa; phylum Chordata; class Amphibia; order Anura; family Ranidae; genus Lithobates; species Lithobates pipiens. Next base: position 448,503,104 of record NW_027507764.1, on the reverse strand, counting down.
AAACACAAAATGCAATTTGTAAATGAAGGTGTTTATTATTAAAGGTGAAAAAAAATCCAAACCATCATGGCCCTGTGTGAAAAAGTGATTGCCCCCTAAACCTAATAACTGGTTGGGCCACCCTTAGCAGCAACAACTGCAACCAAGCGTTTGCGATAACGTGCAATGAGGCTTTTACAGCGTCCTGGAGGAATTTTGGCCCACTCATCTTTGCAGAATTGTCCTAATTCAGTTACATTAGAGGGTTTTCGAGCATGAACGGCCTTTTTAAGGTCATACCACAACATCTCAATAGGATTCAGGTCAGGACTTTGGCTAGGCCACTCCAAAGTCTTAATTTTGTTTTTCTTCAGCCATTCGGTGGTGGACTTGCTGGTGTGTTTAGGATCATTGTCCTGCTGCAGAACCCAAGTTCGTTTCAGCTTGAGTACACGAACAGATGGTCGGACATTCTCCTTCAGGATCTCTTGGTAGACAGCAGAATTCATAGTTCCTTTTATCACGGCAAGTCTTCCAGGTCCTGAAGCAGCAAAACAGCCCCAGACCATCACACTACCACCACCATATTTTACTGTTGGTATAATGTTCTTTTTATGAAATGCAGTGTTCCTTCTACGCCAGATATACTTGGACACACACCTTCCAAAGAGTTCCACTTTTGTCTCATCGGTCCACAGAATGTTGTCCCAAAAGTCTTGGGGATCATCAAGATGTGTTGTGGAGAAATTGAGACGAGCTTTGATGTTCTTTTTGCTCAGCAGTGGTTTTCTCCTTGGAACTCTGCCATGCAGGCCATTTTTGCCCAGTCTTTTCCTGATGGTGGAGGCATGAACGCTGACCTTAACTGAGGCAAGTGAGGCCTGCAGTTCCTTGGACGTTGTTGTGGGGTCTTTTGTGACCTCTTGGATGAGTCGTCGCTGCGCTCTTGGGGTAATTTTGGGCGGCCGGCCACTCCTGGGAAGGTTCACCACTGTTCCATGTCTTCGCCATTTGTGGATAATGGCTCTCACTGTGGTTCGCTGGATTCCCAAAGCTTTGGAAATGGCTTTATAACCCTTTCCAGACTGATAGATCTCAATTACTTTCTTTCTCAATTGTTCCTGAATTTTTTTGGGTCTCGGCATGATGTGTAGCTTTTAAGGATCTTCTGGTGGACCTTATTGTGTCAAGCAGCTCCTATTTAAGTGATGCCTTGATTGTGAACAGGTGTGGCAATAATCAGGCCTGGGTGTGGCTAGAGAAATTGAACTCAGGTGTGGACAACCACAGTTATAGTATGTTTTAACAAGGGGGGCAATCACTTTTTCACACAGGGCCATGATGGTTTGGATTTTTTTTCACCTTTAATAATAAACACCTTCATTTACAAATTGCATTTTGTGTTTACTTGTGTTGTCCTTGACTATTGTTTAAATTGGTTTGATGTTCCGAAACACTTAAGTGTGACAAACATGCAAAGGAACAGGAAATGAGGAAGGGGGCAAACACTTTTTCACACCACTGTATATATATATATATATATATATATATATATATATATATCATGTTGGGCTACATTGTAGTCTCTATATATAGATGAGATCATTTATGTTTTATACCACATATTTCAACTGGCTGGGTCTTGCATATGATATTGGGACTTTCTTGATGGTGGGCTCAAATTTGTACTATATGGTGGGACCTTTGGTGCTATGTTTTGGTTGTCACCCTGATCCTGTCCCCCCAGTGGCCCGCCCACATTAGCGGGTGGGGTCCCTGGGCCTTTCTGGCATGTGACCTATGAATGCACACATGTATATAAGAAGCTGAAGGAGGTACCACTGCTAGGCTCTGAGGAAGAAGGTTATCCTTTAAAACGCCTCAGCTAGCGGTGGTCTTTGTGTCCTCTCTTTCATCATTTGGAGACTGTGGCCATCAGACCGATTGCCATCACTTAAAGGGTTCTTACACTGCGGTTTCTTTCACATGTTTGTGAGTAGTTTTTATATCTTTATTTGAATAAACTCATCTAAAGCCTCATACACACGATAGGACTTTGTACAAACTTTCCCTTGGATTTTTGTACAAAGGGCGTCGGCCCTGAACTTGTATTGCATACACACGGCAGGACTTTTTCAGCCAACTTTCACCAAATCACGTGGTTTTTCTGCTCTTTACCGCCACCTTTGGTCAACTTCTGTATTGTTGTCTGATCTTTTGCATTGGTTCTGAGCATGCCTGTTTGTACTTTGTACAAAAGTCCTATGGTTTTCCGTACACACGATCAGACTTTGCTCCATCTGACTTTTGTTGCCAGAAAGTTTGTCTGTTCGCACAGCCAACAAAAGTCTGATGAAAACCAAAAAAGTTTGTCCGATGGAGCATACACACGGTCAGATGTTGCTCCAAAACAGCTAATTTGCATGTTTGTTGTCAAAAAGTCTGATCGTGTGTATGGGCCTTTAGGATAATGCACAAGGCTGGTGCTCCCTCTTTTTTTCTATTTCCCCTTTGATTGCTAGGATACCCCCATCCTAGAGGGCAGCAAGGCCTGAGACATTATCCATTTTTAACTGTAGATCACCTGATTTGTTTTCTACTGTACTAATGACACTGGCTGGGAAGGGGTAAACTTCAGGGGCGATCAAAGTCTTAAATGTGTGCCCAGGTTGTGCTTACTCACTTTTTGGGGGAGGTGCTTTGACTAGGTGAAGGCAAACATCTGTGTTCCTGCTTAGCAGAAACACAGGATCAATGCCTTCCCTTTTGATAGAACGACAATCCGCCTTATTTACATAGGCAGACTGTCGTTATCCCTGTGTCATGTGTAATCAGTGGGAGCCAGCGGACATAGAGTCCCCAGTACATGCTGTTGGGCTCAAGCTGTGTGTGATCACAGGTTCGCCTGGGCCCCAGACCCAGAAGTTTCAGATCACTGACGTGATCTGAAGTGATCGCTGTCGTGATCTGGCTCAGAGCGGCCGCCCTGTCGCAGTAACTGTATGGTGGGTGGCTAGCAACTGGGTAATGGACATCTACAGTGGGGACAGAAAGTATTCAAACCCCCTTAAATTTTTCACTCTTTGTTATATTGCAGCCATTTGCTAAAATAATTTAAGGTCATTTTGTTTCCTCATTAATGTACACACAGCACCCCATATTGACAGAAAAATACAGAATTGTTGACATGTTTGCAGATTTATTCACACCTGGATTTGTGGATCCTCTGCCATTCCTCCTTGCAGATCCTCTCCGGTTCTGTCAAGTTGGATGGTAAACGTTGGTGGACAGCCATTTTTAGGTTTCTCCAGAGATGCTACTGAGTTGTTGTGAAGCCACTCCTTTGTTATTTTAGCTGTGTGCTTAGGGTCATTGTCTTGTTGGAGGGTAAACCTTCGGCCCAGTCTGAGGTCCTGAGCATTCTAGAGAAGGTTTTCATCCAGGATATCCCTGTACTTGGCCACATTCCTCTTTCCCTCAATTGCAACCAGTCGTCCTGTCCCTGCAGCTGAAAAACACCTCCACAGCATGATGCTACCACCACCATGCCTCACTGTTGGGACTGTATTGGACAGGTGATGAGCAGTGCCTGGTTTTCTCCACACATACTGCTTAGAATTAAGGCCAAAAAGTTCTATCTTGGTCTCATCAGACCAAAGAATCTTATTTCTCACCATCTTGGAGTCCTTCAGGTGTTTTTTTTTTTTTAGCAAACTCCATGCGGGCTTTCATGATTCTTGCACTGAGGAGAGGCTTCAGTCGGGCCACTTTGCTATAAAGCCCTGACTGGTGGAGGGCTGCAGTGATGGTTAACTTTTTACAACTTTCTCCCATCTCCCGACTGCATCTCTGGAGCTCAGCCACAGTGATCTTTGGGTTGTTCTTTACCTTTCTCACCAAGGCTCTTCTCCCCCGATAGCTCAGTTTGGCCAGACAGCCAGCTCTAGGAAGGGTTCTGGTCGTCCCAAACATCTTCCATTTAAGGATTATGGAGGCCACTGTGCTCTTAAGAACCTTAAGTGCAACAGAAACTTTTTTGTAACCTTGGCCAGATCTGTGCCTTGCCACAATTCTGTCTCTGAGCTCTTCAGGCAGTTCCTTTGACCTCATGATTCTCATTTGCTCTGACATGCACTGTGAGCTGTAAGGTCTTATATAGACAGGTGTGTGGCTTTCCTAATCAAGTCCAATCAGTATAATCAAACCCAGCTGGACTCAAATGAAGGTGTAGAACCATCTCAAGGATGATCAGAAGAAATGGACAGCACCTGAGTGTCACAGCAAAGGGTCTGGATACTTATGCCCCGTACACACGTTCCGATTATCGTAAGACCGATCGTTCACATTTTGTTGTATACAACTAATGCTCCGTACACACGTTCCGATTATCGGACCACAAAAGTCGCTTTCGGACAGATCGTTCGATAATCTGATCGTTAGTACGCAGCTTTCGACAGCCGATCACGACAGTCCGTCCAACTAAATCCGAAGGAAAAAACAGGAAAACTTTGGTCGGATGACAGCCCATCGTACGACAGTCGTGTAGTCAGTACAGTATGCGTCCGATAAAAGTCATTAGACAAACACCACGCATGATAGGAAACATGAAAATAAACCAGAAGGACACACAGGTCACACGTTTTTGACATCATTTAAAATACGTAGCTACGCACGACGGAAGATTTTTCCAGAATCGTACGACAAAAGTCTTACACACATTTTGCACTGTTGTATTCAATCTTAGTTGTATACAACAAAATGTGAACGATCGGTCTTACGATAATCGGAACGTGTGTACGGGGCATAAGATTGAATACAACAGTGCAAAATGTGTGTAAGACTTTTGTCGTGCGATTCTGGAAAAATCTTCCGTCGTGCGTAGCTACGTATTTTAAATGATGTCAAAAACGTGTGACCTGTGTGTCCTTCTGGTTTATTTTCATGTTTCCGATCATGCGTGGTGTTTGTCTAATGACTTTTATCGGACGCATACTGTACTGACTACACGACTGACGTACGATGGGCTGTCATCCGACCAAAGTTTTCCTGTTTGTTCCTTCGGATTTAGTTGGACGGACTGTCGTGATCGGCTGTCGAAAGCTGCGTACTAACGATCAGATTATCGAACGATCTGTCCGAAAGCGACTTTTGTGGTCCAATAATCGGAACGTGTGTACGGGGCATTAGTACCATGAGATATTTCAGTTTTTCTTTTTTTAATAAAACTGCAAAAATGTGAACATTTCTGTATTTTTCTGTCAATATGGGATGCTCTGTGTACATTAATGAGGAAAAAAATGAACTTAAAAGATTTTAGCAAATGGCTGCAATATAACAAAGAGTGAAAAATGTAAGGGGGTCTGAATACTTTCCGTCGACACTGTATATGTATAAATATCACATCATTCCCACACTTCCCCTGTTTTGAGGAAACTTTTCAATATACTCTATCAAGCTGTTTTGATTAGCAGATTTTACAATGGCCATTTTATACTGAAGAAGTGAGATTATTGTAACGAAACGTGTTGAGATAAAGGATGTTCCAGCCACGAATCATTGAGTTCCCGCTGTCTTACAACAGTGGGTGCCGGGGGGGGGGTGGCACCCTAAACCAGGAAGTGGGCAGATAGTACAATGCGGGCAGGCGCTAAGTTGTTAAAGTTTAAAAAAAAAAAATGAACTCGATTGGCGGTGATGCCATTGCACATATTACCTGAATATAAAAACTTTACCAGTTAATAATGAAAACAAGAATCAAGTAACATCTTTATAACTAAAACCAAGTTTCAACAAACAAAGAAGAATATTGCTTTTTGACCATTGTTAATTTTGACGTCAAATTTTGATTTAGTTTTAGTCAGTGTCTTTTGATTAGAATGCCATTTTAGGTTTAGTCATATTTTATTCATCTGAATTGAAACTGAATTTTATTTTCGTTTAGTTTTCTTCCCTAAAACTATGGCGAAAAATGTTGTGTACATGAAATTAACACTGGTTCACACTCTAATACAATAGGCTGTGCACACCTTTGTCCCCGGCCACCATTTCTATCCCAGAAGGACATACCAGCCATCATTATTGGCCCAAAGTCCATCCCTACCCTCCTTTAGCACATGGAAAGCCAGGAGGCTGAGGAGGAATATAAGGTGGAATGCTGGGGTGCTGGTGGCGAAGAGGAGAATTGGGGTGATGGAGGTGAAGAGAAGAATTGGGGTGCTGGAGGTGAGGAAGAATGTTGGAGGTGAGAATTGAGGTACTGGAGGTGAGGAGTATTGGGATACAAGTGGTAATAGGAAGAGGGTCAGGGTCAAACACTAAGGTCTTCTTCACACGGATGGAAAATGGGCAGTAAAAACTAATGATTGATCCACATTTTCACCACCCCAGACCATCCACCTAAAGACATCCATGGCAGTGGTACACATGCTGTGGCTGAGATGTTTTTCTTTGTGGTCACAGCAAACTTAACTTGGCATGCTGAGTTTAACAGGTGGCACTGTTTGTCAAACTTGCCAATTAAGGTTAATGAAACTGCACCACAACAGTGACTCAAATGCTTGGTTCACAGTAAGCTAAATAAAATATGCATTCAGGTGGTGGCAAGACCATCTCCTGAACACCTAGAAGCAGTTGTTCTACCTACATGGTAGAGAGACTGATGGCATCCATGTGAAAGGAGCTTAAACACTATATAATATTGCAGTATTTAAGGAAAATTACAATTTGTTAAAATGAAATTATAAGGCTTACATAATAACTTACAAATATTTAACTAAATTTTCCTGCAAATAAGAGTGGGAGAAAAATCCCAAAGCAAGAAGCAAAAAGACTGACAGCTAGTTAAAGAAAACATTTGCAGAGAAAACAAAAAGCAGCTCCAAGAACAGATTGTTAGTAACAAGTGTATACTGCGCTTTGAGCTCCCCAGAATTAAAAAAGGGACCATTAAGCATAAAATAATATCTAAAAAAATAAAAGAAAACCCCAAAATACCACCTGTGAAACAAATAAAACAAAACCAGTTTATTTGTAAAAAATGACCATAAAATAATAAACAATATACCATGAAATAAATAAAAACCTAATGCCCCATACACACGGTCGGACATTCCGACCACAAAGAAGAGAGAGGAGGAGGCTTGTGTATTGTGCTGAGAGCAAAGCCATAGAAAATGTTCGGAGTTCCAGGAGCATTGCCTGCTATGAGACACAGAATGCCAGCTGTGGGGTATCTCTGTGGGTGTGAGACATCCAGGGACTTTGATTACTGACACGGGGATTCGCCTGGAACCTCAAGGGCGTTTCCTGCTGTACACTTCGGGAGACACTGAGGCCCTCGGGTTGCTGTGCAGGAAGTGTGCAGGATTGGCTACAAGTCCCCGGCCATTCGCCCGCTGTACAGGTTGCGGAGAATATTTATTCCATGTGGAGCCAAGGGCGTACAGCGTGGACTGGGCCACAGGCGTGGTCGCCGAGGAGCCTGCTGTTCATACTCCTGTAATGAGGCCTACCACAGCCGTGATGCCTGCCGCGTTCAGTACATTCCGGACGGAGAGGTGACCACTACTACTATAACTACTGCTACTGCTGCCATCGTCGGAGGGACTACTCCGGAGGTTATGGATACAGCATCATCTACTGTGACCGCCACAACCATGCCTTCCTTGGAGAAGGTAGGACGATCCAAGTCATCCAGCAGACGCTGTCGAGGACACTTTATGAGTTCAATTAAGTCTGATCGGAGGAAGGAAGTCGCTTCAGAGAGGTCGGCCAACACTGATGGTGAGAGATCTGGGGCCATTGTGTGGGGTGGGACTGTGAAGAACTATCTCCCAGCGGAGGAACTGAGAGATTCAGAGTTAGACTCTCTCTCTGATGCTGGAGATGACGACCTCTTTGAGACAATGTCACAGGAAATGCTTTGGGCTAATTCGGACAATGTTGCTGCAACTTTCAGCATCTCCGGATGGCTGGCCCTGAATTCGGAGAGTGGAACGTCACACGAAACCCTGACAACAATAGACTTAGCCTTGCCCAAACCCGTGACTTTGCCCACGCTTAAAATAAGTTCGGATACTCTGGTGCGCAAAGCCCCTGACTCCTGTGTGCCCCTTGGAGATGGGAACACCAGAGCTTTGCCCAAGCTTGCAAGATCTCAGAGACTACTTAACAAGCGGGTGGCATCAGAATATGGGTTTGAATTCCCTTATGTGCCCAGGGATGTGATGAACATTATGGAAAAACACTGCGAGGAATGGTACGCAGAGGATGTTTGGAATTACCTAAAGGTTCCGAAGCCGTTACGGAAAAAGATCTTTTCCCTGGAAACATATTGGATTTGGGTTATTTAATTTACTGCTTGCAGGCAGCACATCTGCAGCACAGCCAGACACTGTGACATACCCGTACATCACAGTGTACTTCCTATTTTAGAGATGCACATGCGCGTGCCCATACGTCACAGTGTAGTTCCTGTTTTAGAAATGCAAATGCACGTGCCCCCTGCTGACCTGTGCCATGATCGGATAGAGCATGAGTTTGTCAGCAGGTGACAGCCAATCATTTCGACTGTATACCTGCTGATCGGCTGTGGCAAATCACAGCACTGATCTGTGTGTGTAGGTTCAGTGTACAGTATTATCATTGATTACTGTATTAGTATTACTAGCAACATCAGTGTCAGCTAGTGTCCCTGCCAGTCAGTGTCAGTAAGCGTCAGATTGTCTGCCACACTATCACAGTCACACACATGCCTCCGCTCCAGTCTAAACTCTTTTTAATTGCCCTGTATTTGACTCCATCCATCTTCCCATCTTCCCATCAACTCTGACCAGCTTCCCTATCCCCACTAAAGAAACGCATCCCCACAACATGATGCTGCCACCACCATGTTTCACGGTGGGGATGATGTGCTTAGGGTGATGTGCAGTGTTAATTTTTCGCCACACATAACGTTTTGCTTTCAGGCCAAAAAGTTACATTTTGGTCTCATCTGACCAGAGCACTTTCTTCCAAATGGTTGCTGTGTCCCTCACATGGCTTCTCACAAATTGCAAACTGAACTTCTTATGGCTTACTTTTAACAATGGCTTTCTTCTTGCCACTCTTCCATAAGGCCAGATTTGTAGAGTGCATGACTTAGGCCTCTTTCACATGGCCGATCCGTTCAGGTCCGCCTGTCAGTTTTTCAGGCAGACCTGAACGGATGTTCCATAGAGGTCTATGGAGCGCCGGATGTCAGTAGTGACATGTCTGCTGACATGCGACCCGCTTCCATCCGAAAAAGTGTGATGGAGGAAAAACCTACTTTTCCATCCGTCGTCGGATCGGATCGGGTGACGACGGACACTGCGGTCCATCATCATCCGATCCCCCATAGAGGAGAGTGGCGCTCTGACAGGTCCGTCCCTTCACAGTGTGCAGAGACGGACCTGTCATCTTCCTGCTCAGCGAGGATCGAAGAAGCAATCCCCGCTGAGCAATGCGGATGTCCATGGGGCGGATCATTGCTGATCCGCCCTGTGTGAAAGGACCCTAATAGTTGTCCTGTGGACAGATTCTTCCACCTGAGGTGTGAATCTTTGCAGCTCCTCCAGAGTTACCATGGGCCTCTTGGCTGCTTCTCTGATTAATGCTCTCCTTGCCCGGCCTGTCAATTTAGGTGAACGGCCATGTCTTGGTAGATTTTCAGTTGTGCCATACTAATTTTTGGATAATGGATTGAACAGTGCTCCATGAGATGTTCAAACCTTTGGAGATTTTTTTATAACTTAACCCTGCTTTAAACTTCTTCACAACTTTATCCCTGACCTGTCTGGTGTGTTCCTTGGCCTTCATGATGCTGCTTTTACACTAAGGTACACTAACAAACCTCAGCACGGCTGTATCTATACTGAGATTAAATTACCCACAGGTGGACTCTATTTACTAGTTAAGTAACTTCTGAAGACAATTGGTTCCACTAGATTTTAGTTAGGGGTATCAGAGTAAAGGGGGCTGAATACAAATGTGCGCTACACTTTTCACATATTTATTTGTAAAAAAATTGGAAAACCCTTTATAATTTTCCTTGAACTTCACAATTATGTGTCACTTTGTGTTGATCTATCAAATAAAATCCCAATAAAAAACATTTATGCTTGTGGTAGTAACATGACAAAATGTGAAATATGAATACTTTTTTAAGGCACTGTAGGCTGTTATCAATTTTTTTTGGCAGGGGCATTTTCTGGGAAAAAAAATCCAGAACTAGTCTGTTTAAAGAGGAGTTTTTCATATCTAAAAACACACTAACTCTAATGCCCTATACAGACAACCGGTTTTCCCGTCGGAATAAACTCTAAGCCCTTGTACACACGGTCGGACATTCTGATGGAAAATGTCCGATCGGACCGTGTTGGCGGATAATCCGACTGTGTGGGCTCCATCGGACTGTTTCCGTCTGAATATCCGACGGACAAAGTTTTAGAGCTGGGCTATAAAACTTTCTGACAACATGATCCAATCGGACTTTGTCCGATTGTGTGTAGAGAATTCCGATTGGACAAAGTGACACGCATGCTCAGATCAAATTCCTAGACCAAATCTATTGGCTACTAGCCTGAACGTAGTCCCGCTGTAACGAAATAACGTCATCACGCTAAGTACGATCGGATTTTCCGACAACTTTGTCCGACCGTGTGTATGCAACACAAGTTTCAGACAAAATCCGTCTGACAAAATCTGACGGATTTTGTTGTTGGAATGTCCGACCGCGTGTACAAGGGCTTAAGGTTTTTCCGACAGAGTTCAGACAGAATTCCGCTAAAAATGTCTTGCGTACACATGATCACATCAAAGTCCGATTGCCAAGAATGCGGTGACAACATGTACGACGGGACTAGAAAAAGGAAGTTCAATAGCTAGTAGCCAATAGTTTCCGTCTCGTACTTACTTCAGAGCATGCGTCGTTTTTGGTCCGTCGGAACAGCATACAGACAAGCGTTTTTCCCAATAGGAATTGGTTCTGTCGGAAATATTTAAAACATGTTCTATTTCTAGGTCCGTCAGAATTTTTCGAAAAAAATAAAGTCCGCTGAGGCATACACACGATCGGAGTATACAATGAAAAGATTTGGTCAGACTTTTTCTGTCAGACATTTTGCTCGTGTGTACGCGGCATTAAACTGAATAGCGCTGAAAAACACTACTGCAAAAACGCTGCAAATATGTTTATACAGTAGAGTTGCAGCTTCACATATTTTTGTACATTCTATAAATAAAAATTCATCACTGCGCTATGACGATTGAAAAGCAGCTAGCATAAATAGTTGGTAACAATATATTATCAAAATACGGGTATGCAGCGCTAAAAACATGAAAAAATGCAACAAAGAGTCCACTGTATTATGATATACCCTTATTTTTCAAAACTCATTCTACAGCTACAGCTTTCTACAGTTAATGCTAATGGAATTTTTATAACATCAAGTGTGAATGAGGCCTAAAGCTAGATTAGCTGATGTGGAAGTCTGAGCTTTAAGAGGACACTGTACCTGAATATACAAATGAGCATTTGGTGGTGCACATAATTTACTTGTGAGCATGATCTTATTTATTGATTTTAATATGGGTATATGTGGTTTTTACGGTACTGCACTATGTCAGCCTGTCTTTTTTAAGGTACCAGTGGAGGTTGTTTGACATTGGAGGGATATATCCAGGAGTCAGAGAGGAGGATCCCAAGAGTGAAGAACAGAGGTGCCCTAGGAGTGAACCCCTTAAAGGAGAAAGTGGATGGGACCTATTTTTAGTTAACAAAAAACTACAGAGCTGCACTAAATCCAAATTAATAATGTGTAAAACATTATGTGAGGAAATTCTCCAGAAAGTTTGTGAAAAATTACCTAAACAATTGTGTCATTTACAACTATAAATCACAATACGATTAAGTACATCAATTAATTGTATATAATCCCACATATAGTAAACAGATGTCTCATTCATCAGAACAAAAATTAGATATTAATTATTAAAAAATATGGAAAGAAAAAAAATATTAATCCATACCCATAAGGAAATGGTATAAACAAATACCTAATTTATCAAGTCCATATAAACAATATGTATATAAAACACCCGTGAAAAGATGTAAAAATATGTTGTAAATTAAATGAAGTCCATCCGTAAATGGATCTTCATATATAGGTGCTGTGACTGATCCACCACCAAAAACGTAAAGATTGGCTGCTTACCAGATGTCTATGACCTCCCGTTACAGAAGGTCATAGAAAGCCTGCAACAATAGTGGATCTCCCAGATCCCAGCACAATCACGAAGTTTCCTTATAGTGTACAGCCTCCAAACAGTGGACAACCCTTCGGTGCTCTCCGGTTAAACAATCGTTGGTCCGAACGGACATTGACATTGCAACATAAAAAAAAAAAGAGTTCCGATAGTGTAAAACCCACATATTTATTGTATAGAACAAGAGTAACACTTACAAGCATAAGTTCAAAAAGAGCCACAAGTCCGGTGCATCGACCGGTACACACTCGGACAAACCCGTTCCTCCAGGAGAATTTCTGGAGAATTTCCTCACATAATGTTTTACACATTATTCATTTGGATTTAGCGCCGCTCTGTAGTTTTTTGTTTGTTTTTACTGTAAGATATGTTTATACAGTAGAGTTGCAGCTTCACATATATTTGTACATTAGATCTATCTTTCTGCACTCTGGTGCGATTTTCTCCCTAGCGCAGTTTCTTTCCCCTTTTTTTCATTTTTTTTATTTTTAGTTAAACAGTGTGAATTGTGGTGGGACTCTCTTTCCTTTTTATGCACACGAAAGATGGACAAAGTCATTGATCACCGGCGTTACTTGTATAGTGTCTGTACAGATCAGTATATGAATGATGATCAGAACTATACTAGTGTCCCCAAAAACACAGTGTTAGCAGGATCAGCTCCTCATCAATGCTACACTTGCAACATGTAGCAGAATAGATTTCGGCCTTTTTTTTTTCGTTTATTTGGCAAAAAATTTAAAACCCAGTAGTGATCAAATATCGTTAAAAGAAAGTTCTATTTGTGTGAAAAAAATTATAGAAATTTCATTTGAGTACAGTGTTGCATGACAACGCAATTACTAGTTAAAATTGCACAGTGCTGAATACCAAAAAATGCCCTGGTCATGAAGGGGGTAAAACCTTCCGGAGGTCAAGTAGTTAATCTGGCTGATGGGAACTTAGCCTTTTATAGTGAGGCACCAGGTTATCCAAACACACTTCTAATTTGCCCTTCTAAGCCATCTGACCAAAGTTCAGAGGCCAGAAAGTGCAAAATTGGTAGTTGATAGCGCTCATTAGTTTGCCAGGTCCATGACCTGCAATCACACTGGGACTGTCTCATAGCTCCCAACTGTCCCTGATTTCGAGGGACCATACCTGATTTGGAGCAATGTCCCTCTGTCCCTCATTCCTCCTCATTTGTCCCTCATTTTGGTCTGATCTATATAGATGTATATAAAATGCACTTTTTATCTATCAAAGTTTTTTCCAGCACTAAACCTTTCATCGGATTTCTAAATTGCTGTATTTGTAAATTCCAAAAGTCAATATAAAGGAATAGCAGTGGTAAAAAAAAAGCACTTGTGATTTTAACCAATCTTGTTTTTTTGTACAATTCTCCTTTAAGGGGACGTGGCAAGGGGTGTGTCCTATGCCTACATACCTTTGCTGATAGGTGTCCCACATTCCTATTTCAAAAAGTTTGGAGGTGTGCTGTCTGGAACCAATGCTCGACCTGAACTCGAATCTCATCCCTGCCTAAAAGTTTGCCTTGTAAGTAGCAGATTTGGAGGGGATTTTTCATAAGCCTAGTTTCAATTTAGGTGCAGCAATGTTTTTTATTGCTCTCGCTTTATTACCTTTATTTATCTATATATCTATAGATAGATAGATAGATAGCTATATAGATATATGTATCTATATATATAGAGATATACATAGATAGATATATATAGCTATATATATAGCTATATATATATATATATATATATATATATATATATATATATATATATATATATATATATATATATATATATATATATATATATATAGATATATATGTAGCGTCGACTCCTGAAGAGCATGCACTATGTGTTTTTCAAATTTAAGGTTACATTTGAACTGCAGTTTGGTTTGGGTACAATTGTCTAAATTTGGACCTTAGCATTGGTCTGACTGGACTATGAGATGTTCAGCCTGGCCACAGGGGGCACTGTCTCTTCTGGCAGGCATGGAACTATGGTCTGGTTGGGTGTTTAAGTTACTCTCTCTCTGAGCCCACCCAGTGGGAGTGGCGCTCTTGCTCTGCTTTCTGGGAGAGGGTATTTAAGATGCGCATGTCACGTGGTTCGGGGTTCCGGTCCAGAAGGATGTACTGACTTCATGGTCCTGGTCCTCCTGACCAGCCCCCAGGAAGGCTATGGCCTGGGGTGCGGATCCACCCGATCTTGTTGTCTCGGGGCTGGCTAGCCTGAGGAAAGGAAACTAAAGGAGGATTCTGAGGTGTTTGGGTGCCGTCTCCGGATTGGGAGAGACCCAGTGACTTTATGCTATCCAGGGGAGGACTCTTCAGAAGAAGGCCACGTACAGGTTGGTTTCTGGAGGAGCTGAAGTACCCAAGAGAATCCGGTCTCCTGGATATTGCCAAGCTGGCTGAAAGATCCAGGTATCACATGAGTGTTCTTCAGATTTCCTTTAGATTTCCTACCTGTTCTACAACAACGTCTGTGGCAGAGACTTATCCTTGTACGTTCTACAACAACATCTGTGGCAGAGACTTGTTCCTGAGTAGGGATGAGCTTCGTGTTCGAGTCGAACATACGTTCGACTCGAACATCGGCTGTTTGCCCGTTCTGCGAATTCCGAACGTTATGGGCCATTCGCGCCAAATTCGTGTGGCGCTCACGGCCCACAATGCACTGCGATGGCGCAGTGCATTGCTGGCTCATGATTGGTCAAGCATGCACTGTGACCCCACATGCTTGGCCAATCACAGTGCCGGCAGCGAGGAGAGCCATGATTGGCCACAGGCAGGATGCCTGTGGCCAATCATAGCTCAGGCTGTGTAGTACACACCCCACACTATATAAGGCCGCCAGCGCGGCGGCCTTGTGTAGTGTGTTGGCGTCTGAAGCAGTTAGTGGGTGTTCTGTGTACCTTCAACACAGTATACACCGATCGTTATCGGCCGATTTTGCTCTTCTGTAGTGGTTGTTGTCTGCGTGCCCTGACCGCAGTATACACCGCTATATTCACCTCACCTATATAGCTAGCGATATATCTATCTTTTATAATAGAGCTTGCAGTCAGTGTTAGGAGCTTGTGCGTGATGTCTGCGTGCTCTGTACCCAGTACACACCGCTATATCCACCTACATAGCTCTTCTCTATTTGAGCCATCTGCCATCTGCAGGTGTTATTGGAAGTTGTGTGTGCCTCCAGCACAGCATAGTATACATCTGTATTTACCCTTTATTGCTGGTGTTCTATAATAAAGGCATCTGCAGGAGTTAGTGGGTGTTGTGTGCCTCCAGCACAATATACACCTGTATCTACCCTTTATTGCTGTGCTCTAATAGAGCCATCTGCAGGGCTTAGTGGGTGTTGTGTGCCTCCAGTACAGTATACCCCTTTATCTACCCTTTATTGCTGGTGTTCTATAATAAAGGCATCTGCAGGAGTTAGTGGGTGTTGTGTGCCTCCAGCACAATATACACTACCCAATTGCTGTTTTACCCAACTCCCTTCAGGCCATTACCATGTCTGGAAGGCCAGCAAGGAGAGGCAGACAGGCACGATAAAAGAGGGCAAGCAGGCTCTGTGTCTAGAGACAACAGTGCTGGTCGTGGACGCGGTGCATTGTCATCATCAGCACGTGGCCATGGGACACGCTTGTCCTTCTTTTCGGCAGCTGGACATGTTGAGCCGCAACATGCCAACGACTTGGTAGAGTGGATGACCAAGCCCTCTTCATCCTCCTCATCCTCTCTCACCCAGGCTCAGGGTACTGGCAAAGCAGCTGCCAACGCATCGTCTTCCCTCGTCTCAATGTCATCATCAGTGACTCCTTCCCTAGACCCACCACGTCCTCCTGAGGAGTCCCCTGAACTCTTTGAGCACAGTGTTGGGTACATGCTCCAGGAGGATGCCCAGTGTTTTCTATGCTCTGATGATGATACTCAGCTAGAGGAAGGCAGTAGCGTGAGTGCAGAGAGAGGGGATGCTCAAGAAGGACAGCAATCTGGCAGTCATGTTCCACAAGCTGCAGCATACTGCCAGGTTTGCTCCAGCGATGAAGAGGGAGGGGATGATGAGGGCACTGACTCCACGTGGGTGCCTGGTAGGAGAGAGGAGGAGGAGAAGGAGGCACATGTCCAATGAGGCAGGATGCCCTCCGGGGGCCAGCTTAGGGGCAACACCCCGACTGAATCACACCGCAGAGCTCCGCCTGTGCAGGGCGCTGCCTCTGCGCGTTATTCTAAAAGTTCTTTGGTGTGGGCCTTTTTTGAGACGAGTGCATCAGATCGCACCGCTGCTATTTGCAACATATGTCCCAAGCGTATCTCGCGTGGCCAAAACATCAGCCGCTTGGGCACCACATGCTTGACCAGACATATGTTGACCTGCCATGCAGCTCGTTGGCAAGCGTACCTCAAAGATCCACACCAAAGAACAAAGTGGACCTCTCCTTGCTCCTCATCAGCTGGCATCTCCAACCCCACTAGACCTTCAGTCCTCTCTGAAACCTGCTCTGAGAGAAATGAAGGTGTAGAATTAGGTGTGTCACAGCCAAGTGCTTCCGGGCACTCTGCTAGCAGTACACCCACGTCCGATTATAGCAGGCAAATGTCCCTGCCCCAGCTGCTGGACCGGCGAAAGAAGTTCACTCCCAGCCATCCACATGCCCAGCGGTTGAATGCTAGCTTGGCTAAATTGCTAGCACTTCAACTGCTGCCTTTTCAGTTGGTAGACTCGGCCCCATTCCGTGAGTTTGTACAATGTGCGGTTCCTCAGTGGCAGGTCCCCAAACGACACTTTTTCTCACGGAAGGCGATTCCTGCTCTCTACCGGCATGTGGAAGACAATGTCCTTGCCTCGCTAGACAGGGCGGTCAGCGGTAAGGTGCATATTAGCGCTGACTCATGGTCCAGCAGGCATGGACAGGGATGTTACCTGTCTTTCACTGCCCATTGGGTCACTCTTCTGGCAGCTGGGAAGGATGCAGGACAAGGTGCAGTAGTGTTGGAGGTTGTTCCGCCACCACGCCTCCAAAATGCTACTATTGGTTGTGACACACCTCTCTCCACCCCCTCCTCTTCTTCTTCCTCCATGGCCTCTTCCAGTGCTCTGTCCTCAGAACCAGCGGTGCTCCGTATGCGTTCCAGGGGCTACGCAAGTACGCAGGCAAAACGATGCCATGCAGTGCTTGCGCTGGTTTGTTTGGGGGACAGGAGCCACACTGGGGCGGATGTTTTGTCAGCTCTGCAGGGGCAGGCCGAGAGGTGGTTGACACCATGCCAGCTTAAGCCAGGAATGGTGGTTTGCGACAATGGCACCAACCTCCTCTCCGCCCTCCGACAGGGACAACTGACCCATGTGCCCTGTGTAGCTCACGTCCTTAACCTGGTGGGGCAGCGGTTCTTGGGCAGGTACCCGGGCTTACAGGATGTCCTGAAGCAGGCCAGGAAAGTCTGTGTGCATTTCCGCCGATCATTTAATGCCTGTGCTCGGCTGGCTGAGCTCCAAAAGGAGTTGAACCTGCCCAAGAACTGCCTTATATGTGACATGCCCACCAGGTGGAACTCAACGTTGGCCATGCTGCAGCGGCCGCACACGCAGCAGAGGGCCATCAATGAGTACCTGTGCGACTACGGCACCAGGACAGGGTCAGTGGAGCTCGGTTTTTTCTCACCACGCCAGTGGGGCATGATCAGGGATGCATGCACTGTCCTGTGACTGTTTGAGGAGGCCACAAGGATGGTGAGCAGTGACAGTGCATGCATCAGTGACACTGTACCTCTTGTCCACCTCTTGGAGCATACGCTGCGTGGAATAATGGACAGGGCACTTGAGGCAGAACAGAGGCAGGAAGAGGAGGACTTCCTTGCCTCTCAAGGCCCCCTTTATCCAGACAGTGTTCCTGCTGTGCCACCCATCACACAGGAAGAGGATGAGGAGGAGGAAGAGGAGGAGGAGGATAATTGTGTCAGCATGGAGGTGGAGGCTGGCACTCATCATCAGCAGCAACAGCAGTCTTGTAGGGATGATTTACAGTCCCAAGAAACACGTGGACTTGTACGTGGCTGGGAGGAGGTAGCTGCGGATCATGTTGTCCTTAGTGACCCAGAGGACTCCGGACCGAATGCCTCAGCTAACCTACGCTGCATGGCCTCCCTGATCCTGCAAAGCCTGCAGAAGGATCCTCGTATTCTTCGGATCAAGGAGAGGGACCATTACTGGCTGGCCAATCTCCTTGATCCACGGTACAAGGGTAAGATTGCCGACCTTATCTTGCCATCGCAGAGGGAGCAGAGGATGAGACATCTCCGGGAGGCCTTGCAGAAAGGTCTGTGCAACGCGTTCCCAGAGACTGGGAGGTTACAAACTCCTGGTCCTGGACAACGTGTTGCTGAGGCATCGGTCAGAAGGAGCGGTGGAGAAGGTGGCCGTCTGACTGATGCTTTCAGACAATTTTTTAGTCCGCAGCCCCAAGGTATGATCGGTTCCAGCAACCATCGCCAGCGTCTGATTTACATGGTGCAGGAATACCTAGGGGCAAGGTTAGACTTGGACACCTTTCCCACCGCAAATCCTCTGGCTTACTGGGTCTTGAGGATGGATCACTGGCCAGAGCTTGCACAGTATGCAATTGAGCTACTGGCCTGTCCTGCATCCAGCGTTCTTTCGGAACGCACCTTCAGTGCTGCTGGTGGCTTTGTTACCGATCACAGGGTGCGCCTGTCCACCGAATCAGTTGATCGACTGACCTTCATCAAGATGAATCAACAGGAAACAAATAAATCAAGTACGGCGCTGTCACATCCTATCCAGTTCCTCCAGAATACCTCTGCACAATATATATTGCTTGTTTCATCCACTCTGGGTGTTGCTGCTCTTATTAAAGTCCACTGGGTGGCAGACAAACCTAAAAAGCACAGAGAAACAGAGCGCACACCAGCCCTAGTGCATTAAAGTTTATTTAACTCAGTAAAAGGTTAAAAAAGCCAGGTATGTCACTCACAAACATCCGTTGAGTAGTAGCATTGGTATTTACAGCCTCCACTGTTGCCTCCTTCCCCGATTTTAGGCTCCCTGCAGTAGCTAGCAATACGGATGGTTAAGTACTCGGTTCGCTTGCTGGCTGCAGGTACACTCTCTCTCCACGCCTCACACGCACGGACCTGCCGGCTCTGGATGACGTCACTCGCAACGGGGGCGGATCTCTCAACGTGTGTACTGACTCTGACGCTGGCTATAACTGTTCCCAAGACAACGTGTGAGGCGTGGAGAGAGAGTGTACCTGCAGCCAGCAAGCGAACCGAGTACTTAACCATCCGTATTGCTAGCTACTGCAGGGAGCCTAAAATCGGGGAAGGAGGCAACAGTGGAGGCTGTAAATACCAATGCTACTACTCAACGGATGTTTGTGAGTGACATACCTGGCTTTTTTAACCTTTTACTGAGTTAAATAAACTTTAATGCACTAGGGCTGGTGTGCGCTCTGTTTCTCTGTGCTTTTTAGGCCTATCAAGATGAATCAGTCTTGGATAACCCACAGCTACCAAGCACCTGAAGCTGATGTAACCGAATAATTTTTTTTTAAATATCACATCCCTTCAAGACTGCCTATGCTGATGCTGAGTGACTGTCCTGTTATGTTGATTGTCTATCCTCTTCCTCCTCCGCTGATATGTTGGAAGAACATTTCTGGTTCTGGGTGATGCCATCAGCCCAATTTTTCTGCCCCTGTTTAACAGGGGCGTTTAATTACAATTTTTGATGCAATGCTTTGCAGCAGTGCTAATTCCTGCAATAAAACTAGAGTATATGGGAGAGGTTGCAGTGTCGTGGCACCAGCACCAGTGCCTAAGGCCCAATTTTTCTGCCCCTGTTTAACAGGGGCGTTTAATTACAATTTTTGATGCAATGCTTTGCAGCAGGGCTAATTCCTGCAATAAAACTAGAGTATATGGGAGAGGTTGCAGTTTCGTGGCACCAGCACCAGTGCCTAAGGCCTAATTTTTCTGCCCCTGTTTAACAGGGGCGTTTAATTACAATTTTTGATGCAATGCTTTGCAGCAGGGCTAATTCCTGCAATAAAACTAGAGTATATGGGAGAGGTTGCAGTGTCGTGGCACCAGCACCAGTGCCTAAGGCCCAATTTTTCTGCCCCTGTTTAACAGGGACATGTAATTACAATTCTTCATATAATATTTCACAGGAGGGCCCGTTCCTGTGCCCACCCAGAGTAACTGTGAGGACTTATAGTGTTGTGGCATCAGCACCACAACCACCAAAGGTAAATTTTTCTACCACTGTTCAACAATGGCATGTAATTACAATTCTTGATATAATCGTTCACAGCAGGGCGCTCCAGCGCCCACCAAGAGTCACTTTGAGGGCTTACAATGTTGTGGCAAAACCAACACCTTGTTCCGCCATTTCTGCAGAGCATATAGGGCAGGCCCCTACTTTCAAACATCCAACTTACAAACATCTCCTACTTGCAAACGGAAGGAGACAACAGCAAGTGAGATGAAAAAAGATGGACGACAAAACAAATTATACAGGGGTGATAACCCTTCCCTATGTTTTCCAAAAAGCTTAAAAATAGTTTTTTGACTGGAGCTACACTTTAAAAATGTACCAGTTGAAAATTACAAACAGATTCAACTTAACACAACAAACCTACACAGTCCCTGTCTTGTTTGCACCGCCTGTATACTGCTGTTCTGAGTATATAGGGCCTGGGGGCCACACGCATTTCCTTTTTTAATATGGGTACAGGGTTCCCCTTAATATGCGTACAAGACCCAAAGGGGCTGGTAATGGGCAGGGAGGGCTACCCATGCCATTTTTCTCAATAATTTTGAACCATATTGCAGGAACCAGATATAACATTAAAACCGCAAGCAGTTTTAAATGACGTTATTTCCGTTAAATGTCATTTTGTGCAGGGACTGTTCTAAACACGGGAAACACCCTTTCTCACTAGGATGTTCAACTCCTTGACGGAGGGATCTAAGCTCCCTCCACAAACACTTGAGGCCCACATCTGCCTCATACCAAAACCAGACAAAGACGCCACTCTCTGTGCAAACTATAGGCCAATATCCTTGATTGGTGTCGATCTGAAAGTGTTTGCCAAAATCCTGGCCAATAGATTGCAACCATTGTTGCCCAGGATAATACACTTAGACCAGGTTGGCTTCGTGAGCGGCCGGGAGGCTAGGGACAATACTCTTAAGACCCTCCTTCTGACTAATTATGCCCGGTCCCATGATATTCCACTATGCCTCTTAACGGTCGATGCGGAGAAGGCATTCGACCGGGTAGACTGGCAGTTCCTCCGATTATCCCTGCAACAAATAGGCTTGGGAACTAATATGGTGGCAAGGGTGATGTCCCTATACTCCTCTCCGTATGCTAGGATTAGACTGAATGGTTCCTTATCTCCAGCTTTTTCAATCTCCAACGGGACACGTCAGGGGTGCCCATTGTCCCCCCTCCTCTATGTTCTAACTATGGAACACTTGGCCGTTGCTATACGCAACAATCCCTCTATCCAAGGCATAACAGTCGGGCCCACTCACACTAAACTTGCCCTATTCGCAGATGATCTGCTCTTGTACGTGACTCACCCACGCACATCCCTACCCTCAGTATTGAGGGAATTCCAAAAATTCGGAGCGGTTAGCAATTTCAAAGTTAATTATAGTAAATCAGAAATCCTTAATATATCCCTGCCTAAGTCTTACATACGAAGACTCTCGACTACTTTCTCCTTCAAAACTGGTTCCTCTTCCATTAAGTATCTCGGAATCCAAATACCGGCGGACGCATCACAGCTCTTTGCTCTGAATTTTGCCCCCCTACTTCTTAAGGCCCAGGCAGATCTAGCTACATATACGTCAAAACGGCTCTCATGGCTGGGTAGAGTGCATGCCTTGAAAATGGACGTTCTTCCTCATTTCCTGTATCTGTTTCAAACCGTTCCTATCCACATACCCAATTCGTACTTCAAGAAATTACGCCGCCTGTTCTCCAAATTTATTTGGAATGCTGCCCGCCCCAGAATACGGTATGAAACGCTATCTCGTCCAAGGGATCGGGGGGGGGGGGGCCGGAGCCCCGGACGCCTCCCTGTATCATAAAGCTGCAGTGCTCACGCGCATACTGGATTGGTTCCATCATTCTTCCACCAAGCTTTGGGTTCAATTAGAAAGTTATATGAACCCAATAGACCCATCCGCCCTCCCATGGACCTTGCCCACGGTCCGGGGGGGTTCGGGCCCTCTCAACGACCTTACTCGTCACACAATCCAGATTTGGGACCGTATGCTGACCAAAAGGGGCTTATCGAAATATATGGGGCCTATGACTCCCTTCTTTGGGACCCCGGCCTTTCCTCCAGCTATGGGTGTATCAAAATTTGGACCATGGCAAAGAGAAGACCATAGGAGGCTTGCCCAAGTTCTTCGAGCAGATCCCACTTTAAGGACAGATACCCCTACCAGTATAACCTCCCGATATCCCATGCAGTGGATGCAGAGACAACAAACTACCTCCTACATCCGGACTTTCCCCTCCATTCCAGATATCCTTGCTGAACCGACGGGGTTTGAGAAACTGCTCTTGCAGGCAGAACCCCCAACGCATGTGGTGTCTCAACTCTACTCCCTCTTGCTCAATGACAGAACTACAACACCCTATCTCTCCTGTTGACTGGCAGAAATGCTTTATCCTGACGCACAAAATATC
This sequence comes from Lithobates pipiens, assembly GCF_037356315.1. Lineage (NCBI taxonomy): Eukaryota > Metazoa > Chordata > Amphibia > Anura > Ranidae > Lithobates > Lithobates pipiens. The sequence continues at coordinate 448,480,095 of NW_027507764.1, read as the reverse complement.
CCTCGCCACTAAGACCCAGGAAAAGGGATTTAAACTGGTGACGAGATGGTACAGATGCCCATCGACGATAAACCATTTCAACCCGAGAGTACCAGATACCTGCTGGCGGTGTCTTAGCTCCCGGGGAACCATGCTACACATATGGTGGGATTGCCCTCCGGTACAAAAGTATTGGCAACAGATATTCAAACTTTACTGTAAGCTGATGGCGACCTCTATACACCCCTCACCTGAGGTGGCTCTCTTATCTATACTCCCTGGTACATTCAAATCCATCAAAAAAGATATTTTACGACACTTCCTGGCGGCGGCCAGGGTAGTGATCCCCCGTCACTGGAGATCGACGATCATGCCTTCCCTTGGGGACTGGGCTACGGAGGTGGACCGCATAAGGGACCTGGAACGTCTGTTGGCAGAGGAATGTGGTAAAAATGAACAGTTTACTCTCACCTGGACATCTCGGTCCATGTTCCGATATTCCTCTGAGTTTATCTCCTGGGCTGAACATGGCCTGGACGGCGTCGCACTGGGTCCATGATGGAGTGATTCTCGTCCCCTATCTCTATGCCCCCTCTTCTATGTCCCTGGTTCTCTTTCTTTTTTATATATTTCCATACACCCCTAGGAATACATCTAGCTAATGTACCATGGCTCCGACTTATCTAGTGTTCCTGAACTGGTGTAAGAACCCTACGTAATATCTTCCCTGCAGATTTTTATATAACTTCGTCCGGAGTTCTGCGCAGGGGCCGGCTTTGAACCCCCCTGGCAGTACTGAAGACGAAAGGTTCTTTAGATTATACAATGTATTTATTTTACTCTTTATGTATGTATGTGTCTATATGTATATGTATATATGTATGTATATATATATATATATATATATTTTTTTTTTTTTTTTTGTTTGTTTTTTTTCTTCTCTATTTTCCTTTTCCCCTTCTCCCGCAAACATGGATTGGTCTCATTGACGGTTTCCTGGTAGGCCTTATTTACGTGCTTTCAATCCATTTATATGTACCATAGACATGTTTTTGTTCAGGCATATACGAAGCATACTGTTGGTGTATCTTGTTACTGCTTGTGTTGTTTACCTTCTCTTTCTCATCCTTTTTTCTGAATAAAATAAGATTGAATTAAACACGGGAAACACGTGGCACTTCACAGGCATACTACAGACACCCCCCAGGTATTTAAAGGAATATTTCACTTTTTTCTTCACTTTAATCGTCATTAAAATCAGTGCTCCCGCCAAAACGGGCATTTTTAAAAACATTTTAGGCATTGACCCATGTCCCCTGGGGCAGGAGCCAGGTCCCCAAACCCTTTTTAGGACAGCATCTTGCATATTAGCCGTTAAAATTAGCACTTTTAATTTCGAACGTTCGAGTCCCATAGACTTCAATGGGGTTCTAAAGTTCGTACGAATTTGGGGTCCGTTCGAAAGTTCTGGTGCGAACCGAACCGGGGGGTGTTCGGCTCATCCCTATTCCTGAGTAAGCACCTTGTTGGCTGCTAGGCCTTGTGAGAGAGGGAATATCCAACTAGAGTGAACATCCAGTTGTGAATGGCTATTCTCTGGGTGCAGTCAAAGTAAGCAAGTTCTTCAATATTGAATTTGACACTAAGAGTATCTGAACTTCCTTTCCAACCCCCTGATCCCATTTTAAAAAACTGTTCGTTGTCTACGTTTTTTGCAAATAAAATCTATTTAAGTGGATCTGTCGTCAGTCTCTCAAGTTACTGGGCCATCTACCACGGGACACCCCTAGACGTGAAGTGAGGAAAAAACGGAAAAATAAGGTAACGGTAAGCCCAATCTAACCAGCAGCTCCTTCGGGGGTTAGTGCTACACATATATATATATATATATATATATATATATATATATATATATATATATATATATATATATATATATATATATCTATATCTATACACATATATCTATATCTATATCTATATATATACTTATATATCTATATCTATATCTATATATATACATATATATACACATACATAGTATATATGCATGTACATATTGTTTTTATAAATCTAAATGAGACTGTACAATCAGAGTGTATAGTATAGAGTCAGTTTTACACTTCATCTCAGACATACAGGTACATGATTTAAAAAGAAATCAAATTAAAAAAAGAAATGTAATGAAAGCAATATTAGAGAATTTATTTTGCCTAGCTAACTCTAGTATACACACCATGTAAGTCAAAGCTTCTGATCTGCCTGCATGTTTAAAGGTTTGAGACTCAGGATCAGCATGTCAGACTGTGAATTAATATAGAAGGTGAGCTCAGCAACCCCTGCCTTTTGAATAGGTCCTATGCTCAGCGGCTCCATGTTTGATTAGATTGTCAAAGTGCACCATCTGCTGGCTGAACTAGTTCAATGCATGCTAAATCTGGTATTACATGGTGAACCTGTTTCAGCATTCCAATACCTTGTTTTTCATCACCCTAGAAAAATCAGTACTGTAGTGTGCTAATACCTGTAGCAAACAGTGGGGTAACCATTTCCATTTTTCTAACCACAGTAAATTGCTGGATGCTGGAATCTTGTTGATCTGAGAAACAGCACAACATTATTCTATGTATTATCAGATCTCTTAGCCCACGTACACACGGTCGGAGATTTTGGCAACCCAATCCGTCGGATTTTGCCCGTCGGATTTAGTCCGACGGATTGTGTCCGAAACTGTTGCATACACACGGTCGGGCCAAGTTGGCGAAAAATCCGATCTTTCAGAACGTGATGACGTAATTTCGTTACGATGGGACTACATTCAGGCTAGTAGCCAATAGCTTTGATGTAGGAATTTGATCTGAGCATGCGTGGCACTTGGTCCGATGAAAATGCTCTACACATGATCGGATTAGGTCCGTCTGGCCCAGTTGGTCGGGAAATATTTCCAACATGTTGGAAAATTGGGTCGGACGGAGATTCGGTCCGATGCATACCACACACAGTCGGATTATCTGACGACACGGTTCGATAAGACTCATTCCGACAGATTCTCCGACCGTGTGTACAAGGGCTTAGATTGTAAGCTTTAACAAGCAGGGCCTTCTGATTCCTCCTGTATTAAATTGGATTGTAACTGTGCTGTCTGCCCTCATGTTGTAAAGCACTGTGCAAACTGTTGGTGCTACATAAATCCTGCATTATAATAATAATAATAATAATAATAATATTGTTGGTAATTGTTCTTATATGCACTTTACAAAATATACATTCTTGTTAGTGTGTTTTATCAATGGAAATGCATTCATTAAACAAATACCAAAATGAATTCCTTACAGATAGTGTAGCTGCAGCTGAAACAATGGCTGATTTTATACAGGTCTTGCTTTTAATAAATATAGTATTGTTGCTTTTTGTTGTAGTTTTAATTAAATCAATTGTATATTCTTCATTCTTGCAATGTCATATTGTGTATATTATACATGTTGAATGATTCCCAATTTCTAAAAATAAACCAGTAATAGAGGTTTCCTTTTTCACCATCAGGAAGTGTAAATTAATGTCTCCGTTCTTCTATACAATGACTGTCCAGGGGCTTTTCTGGGTGGGTCAGCATTTTCCCCATGACCTCAATTAACAAGCTGACCTGTCTGGACTGACTTTTCCTGTATCCCTAAGTATAAACCTGACCTGACCTCAAAAGCCTCTTCACTTCACTTTATGGGTGAATTTCCTGAAAGCAGGACTGATGAAGATCTACGATGGCCCTATAGGTAGAGATTTCTTAACATAAATTCTGTTCACCTGTCATCGCCAAGCATGGCAAATCAGCTGATTATTATTATTATTATTATTATACAGGTTTTATATAGCGCCAACAGTTTGCTCAGCGCTTTACAACATGAGGGCAGACATTACATTTACATTACAATTTGGTACAAGAGGAATCCGAGGGCCCTGCTCTTTAGAGCTCACAATCTAAAATCAAGAATTGTGATGAATAAATGTGCTTTGATTTGCAGATCATTCATCAAACTCAACATGAATTCTGGAAGTGCAAAATGAATACGCATTTCATTTAATGTGAGTGAGGGGGTCCAAATCTTGGAAATTATTCTGCCCATTTTCAAGGCTAATACACGTGGGTTTGTTAACCACTTGCTTGCTGGGCATCTAAACCCCCCTCCTGCCCAGACAAATTTTCAGCCTTTAGCACTGTCTCTCTTTGAACGACAATTGCGTTGTCATACAACACTGTATCCAAATTAAATTTTTATAATTTTTTCCCCTACAAATAGGGCTTTCTTTTGGTGGTATTTGATCACCTCTGAGTTTTATATTTTTTGTAAAAAAATAAATAAAAAAAGACCAAAATTAAAAAAAATATACAAAATCGTTTTATATTTTGTTAAAGCGGAGGTCCACCCTAAAATGGACCTTCCGCTCATCGGAATCCCCCCCCCTCCGGCGCCACAATTGGCACCTTTCAGGGGGGAGGGGGGTGCAGTTACCTGGATAATCCAGGTAACTGCACCCACTTCCGGGATAGCTGTCTGCGGAAAGGGGCGTAGATTACGCCCCTTTCCGCAACTGCCCGCCCCTTTGCGCAAGTGCCCCGCTGACCGTCCGGATTGCGCCGCGCGGCTCGCGCATGCGCAGTAGGGAACCGGGAAATGAAGCCGAAAGGCTCCATTTCCTGATTCCCATACCCAAGATGGCGGCGGCAGGACCCGACAGACGACCTAGCGATCGGCTTCGGGTGCCGACATCGCGGGCGCGCTGGACAGGTAAGTGTCACTATTTTAAAAGTCAGCAGCTGCAGTATTTGTAGCTGCTGGCTTTTAAAAAAAAAAAAAAAAAAAACGGAGTCCCGGTGGACTCCCGCTTTAATAAATTTTGCAAACAGGTAATTTGGTCACCGATAGGCTGCATTGATGGTCACCGATAGGCTGCATTAATGGGCACTGATAAGGCGGCACTTATGGACACTAATAGGCAGCACTGATGAGGTGGCACTGGTGGGCACTGATGAGGCGGCACTGGTGGGCACTGATAGGTGGCATTGGTGGGCTCTGATGGTGGCATTGCTGGGTGGCACTAAAGGGCATTGATAGGTGGCACTGAAGGGCACTGAAGGGCACTGATAGGTGGCACTAATGGGTGGCAGTGATGGGCACTGATCAGCACTGGTAGGTGACCTTGATAGGCAGCACTGCTAGGAGGCACTGATTGGCACCACTGGTGGGCATTGATAGGTGGCACTCGTGGGCATTGATAGGTGGCACTGATTTGTGGCACTGTGTGGGGACTGGCAGGTGGCACTGTAGGCACTGGCAGGTGGCACTGTAAGGCGCTATTGGTGGCACAGTTGAGAAGATTTTGCCTCTTACACTTCAGGACCAATGTCCCCTGCACTGAAGCCGGTGACCGGCTTTTTTTTCTCCTCACACTGTCAGCGTGAGGAGAATAAAAACGATTACCGAGCTCCTGTTTACATCACGTTATCAGCTGTCATTGGCTGATAACTGATCACGTGGTAATCTGTGATCCCCGAGTCTCATTGACTCAGTGATCAAAGCGCGCATGGGGAGCATGTAAAGAGGAGGCCGTCTATTGACGTACTCCCGGCAAAGTAGATCGGCACTATAGCTGTCTTCCGGCTATAGCGCAGAATCTGAAGGAGTTAACCACTTGCTTACTGGGCACTTAAACCCCCCTCAGTCCCAGACCAATTTTCAGCTTTCAGCGCTGATGCACTTTGAATGACAATTGCGCGGGCATACAACACTGTACCCAAATGAAACTTTTATCATTTTTTTCCCACAAATAGAGCTTTCTTTCGGTGGTATTTAATTACAGCTGGGAGTTTTATTTTTTGCTAAACAAACAAAAAAAGATGCAAAAAAATAAAAAATAAATCATGTTTAATAGTTTGTTATAAAATTTTGCAAACAGGTCATTTTTCTCCTTCATTGAAGTGCGCTGATGAGGCGGCACTGATAGGCTGCACTGGTGGGTACTGATAGGCTGCACTGGTGGGCACTGATAGGCTGCATTGGTGGGCACTGATAGGCTGCACTGGTGGGCACTGATAGGCATAGTTAAGGCGGCACCGATGGGCACAGATAAGGCGGCACTGATGGGCAAAGATGGGCACAGATAAGATGGCACGGATGAGGCAGATTGTGGGCACTGCTGGGTGGCACTGTGGGCACTGCTGGGTGGCACTGTGGGCACTGCTGGGTGGCACTATGGGCACTGCTGGGTGGCACTGACGGGGGGCACTTATTTTTAAATCATCTTTATTGATGAGGGGGCAGGTGGGCACTGGCAGGGGGCAGGTGGGCACTGGCAGGGCTGGCCGTGATCGGGACTGATGTCCCGATCACGGCCGCCGGTGATCGGCTCTTTTTTTTTTCTCCTCGCGCTGTCAGCGCGAGGAGGAATAATAGCCGATTACCGGCTCCGTTATATCACATGATCAGCTGTCATTGGCTGACAGCTGATCACGTGATAAGGGGTCGGGATCGACCCCTTGCTCTGATCGGTGATCAGGCATGTCTCATAGACTCGCCGATCACAGAGCGCTCCGCGCGCGCCCCTCAGGGGGTGTGCAGGCCGCTCGTGCACGGGACTACGTCAATAGACGTAGTCCCGGAAAAGGAGATCCGCGCTGTAGCCATCATTCGGCTATAGCGCGGGTCTCAAGTGGTTAAACAAGGATATGGGGAGCTGGGCACTAACACAAGAGACGTGTATTAATGCAAACACATTTTAAATAATATTATTTGGTGTGAAGAGGGACTTCTGTTTTATGTGATTTCAAGGGTGACATGTCGAAAACCCCAACTGTAAAAATTCATGCTTAGGAGATGCCTTTATGTATCAGTGTTGCCAACCTACCAACTGTAATTAACTGGCATTTCCAAAAGTTATAAAATTACAGTGACAGTCTCTCTCCAAGCAAAGCAGTCCCTCTCCAGTCTAAACAGCTCTGACGGTCCTGGTCCCAGCCTGCCTTGCTCCATACCGCAGATCTGCACACAAGGCTCTGGCTGCTCTGCTTGGTTCCATTGCACCATGACATCACACAACATGCTCAGGTACCGCCTCCGCCAGAGCCGACTGATCACACTGTAGCAGGCAATGGGATGGTATCGGTCAACTCTGGACCAAGCCGAGCGTCAGAGCCATATTTTTTACTGGCAACCTTTAACTTTTACTGGCATTTACAGGAAGGAGAAAATTGCCTGCTTTTTGCTGGCTGCCAGTAAAAATACTGACGGTTGGCAACACTGTTATGTATGCACTGTAACAGAAAAGTATGAGTCTCATTGACTGTGTCAGCGACACCATAATCTAACATTACTTAATTTGCATGTGTAATATGTTTTTTTTTAACTTCTACATTACTATTTGGCTTACATATAACACCAGCACTCCAATCTGTTGCATTATTACTTAAAAAACTCTTTAACCAGTTTCCGACCAGCGCACGCCGATGTACGTCGGCAGAATGGCACGGGCAGGCATATTGGCGTACAGGTATGTCCAATCTTCAATGCCGCCCTACCGATCCTGGTCCCAGCCTGACTTGCTCCATACCGCAGATCCGCACACAAGGCTCTGGCTGCTCTGCTTGGTTCCATTGCACCATGACATCACACAACATGCTCAGGTACCGCCTCCGCCAGAGCCGACTGATCACACTGTAGCAGGCAATGGGATGGTATCGGTCAACTCTGGACCAAGCCGAGCGTCAGAGCCATATTTTTTACTGGCAACCTTTAACTTTTACTGGCATTTACAGGAAGGAGAAAATTGCCTGCTTTTTGCTGGCTGCTAGTAAAAATACTGACGGTTGGCAACACTGTTATGTATGCACTGTAACAGAAAAGTATGAGTCTCATTGACTGTGTCAGCGACACCATAATCTAACATTACTTAATTTGCATGTGTAATATGTTTTTTTTTTTACTTCTACATTACTATTTGGCTTACATATAACACCAGCACTCCAATCTGTTGCATTATTACTTAAAAAACTCTTTAACCAGTTCCCGACCAGCGCACGCCGATGTACGTCGGCAGAATGGCACGGACAGGCATATTGGCGTACAGGTACAGTGGTGTGAAAAAGTGTTTGCCCCCTTCCTCATTTCCTGTTCCTTTGCATGTTTGTCACACTTAAGTGTTTCGGAACATCAAACCAATTTAAATAATAGTCAAGGACAACACAAGTAAACACAAAATGCAATTTGTAAATGAAGGTGTTTATTATTAAAGGTGAAAAAAAATCCAAACCATCATGGCCCTGTGTGAAAAAGTGATTGCCCCCCTTGTTAAAACATACTATAACTGTGGTTGTCCACACCTGAGTTCAATTTCTCTAGCCACACCCAGGCCTGATTATTGCCACACCTGTTCACAATCAAGGCATCACTTAAATAGGAGCTGCTTGACACAGTAAGGTCCACCAGAAGATCCTTAAAAGCTACACATCATGCCGAGACCCAAAGAAATTCAGGAACAATTGAGAAAGAAAGTAATTGAGATCTATCAGTCTGGAAAGGGTTAAAAAAGGCATTTCCAAAGCTTTGGGAATCCAGCGAACCACAGTGAGAGCCATTATCCACAAATGGCGAAGACATGGAACAGTGGTGAACCTTCCCAGGAGTGGCCGGCCGCCCAAAATTACCCCAAGAGCGCAGCGACGACTCATCCAAGAGGTCACAAAAGACCCCACAACAACGTCCAAGGAACTGCAGGCCTCACTTGCCTCAGTTAAGGTCAGCGTTCATGCCTCCACCATCAGGAAAAGACTGGGCAAAAATGGCCTGCATGGCAGAGTTCCAAGGAGAAAACCACTGCTGAGCAAAAAGAACATCAAAGCTCGTCTCAATTTCTCCACAACACATCTTGATGATCCCCAAGACTTTTGGGACAACATTCTGTGGACCGATGAGACAAAAGTGGAACTCTTTGGAAGGTGTGTGTCCAAGTATATCTGGCGTAGAAGGAACACTGCATTTCATAAAAAGAACATTATACCAACAGTAAAATATGGTGGTGGTAGTGTGATGGTCTGGGGCTGTTTTGCTGCTTCAGGACCTGGAAGACTTGCCGTGATAAAAGGAACTATGAATTCTGCTGTCTACCAAGAGATCCTGAAGGAGAATGTCCGACCATCTGTTCGTGTACTCAAGCTGAAACGAACTTGGGTTCTGCAGCCGGACAATGATCCTAAACACACCAGCAAGTCCACCACCGAATGGCTGAAGAAAAACAAAATGAAGACTTTGGAGTGGCCTAGCCAAAGTCCTGACCTGAATCCTATTGAGATGTTGTGGTATGACCTAAAAAAGGCTGTTCATGCTCGAAAACCCTCTAATGTAACTGAATTAGGACAATTCTGCAAAGATGAGTGGGCCAAAATTCCTCCAGGACGCTGTAAAAGCCTCATTGCACGTTATCGCAAACGCTTGGTTGCAGTTGTTGCTGCTAAGGGTGGCCCAACCAGTTATTAGGTTTAGGGGGCAATCACTTTTTCACACAGGGCCATGATGGTTTGGATTTTTTTTCACCTTTAATAATAAACACCTTCATTTACAAATTGCATTTTGTGTTTACTTGTGTTGTCCTTGACTATTGTTTAAATTGGTTTGATGTTCTGAAACACTTAAGTGTGACAAACATGCAAAGGAACAGGAAATGAGGAAGGGGGCAAACACTTTTTCACACCACTGTACGTCCAATCTTCAATGCCGCCCTACCATCGCCCTGCCAGTCGGGGCCCCCATGAGTCCGGTCGCGGGTCCCGCGGACTCGATCGCCGCGGGCATACCCGTGATCGTCTGAATGGACAAATGCCGTTGTAAACAGCATTTCTCCATTCTGCCTAGCAACTAGTGACGCTGATCTCTGCTCCATGTGATTGGAGCAGAGATCAGTGTTCACTAAATGAAAGCCCAACCCCCCACAGTTAGTAACACACCCCTAGGAACACTTAAGCCCTACACTGCCACCCAATGGTTAACCCTTTCACTTCCAGTGTCATTTACACAGGAATCACTGCATTTATATAGCAGTGAATGTTGTATAACTGACAATGGTCCCAAAAATATGCCAAAAATGTCCGATGTGTCCCCCATAATGTCGCAGTCACAATAAAAATCGCTGATCGCCGCCATTACTAGTAAAAAAAAAACTAATAAAAAATTATTAATAAAAATGCCATAAAACTATCCCTATTTTGTAAAGGCTATAACTTTTGCGCAAACCAATCAATAATCGCTTATTGCGATTTTTTTTTTACCAAAAATATGTAGAAGAATACATATCATCCTAAACTAAGGGAAAAAATGTTTTTTTATATATTTTTGGGGGATATTTATTATAACAAAAAGTAAAAAATAATGTGTTTTTTTCAAAATTGTCGCTCTATTTTTGTTTATAGCGCAAAAAATAAAAAACGCAGAGGTGATCAAATACCACCAAAAGAAAGCTCTATTTGTGGGAAAAAAAGGATGTCAGTTTTGTTTGGGAGCCACTTCGCAATTGTCAGTTAAAGCGACGCAGTGCCGAATCGCAAAAAGTGGTGTGGTCTTTGACCAGCAAAATGGTCCAGTCTGTAAGTGGTTAGAGTAGTTTTTGCTGCCAGACCCGGTAATAGGCCAGCAGGTTGCCAACTGGATATACAATCCACCCTATGCCTTCTGTCCAGAGCTTTTTTTCTCAGATAATAGGGTGCAAGTACTCCCCCCTTCCAAGTCACCTCTTGTCGCTGCTACTACTCACCTCTGAGCACCATCCTTTGGTTCCTCCTACACACCTCCCAGTGCTTCCCCTTTTATGGAATACAGAACCAAGTAAACTAAGTGCCAAGTAATTTGTATGGAATTTGCAAATGATAGCAAGAAAAGCAAATAAGAAAATAAATAAAATAAATCCCCTTCAGGAAGCAACAATAGACCCTATAAAGAAAATCAGTCAGCGCAAAATATACAATAAAAATAAAAGAAATACTGTATTTTTCGGACTATAAGACTCACTTTTTCCCCCCAGAAATATATGTCTTTGCGTCTTATGGTCATGGGTGTCCGCAGCAGGGGGCAAGGGGGGTCAAGTGCCCCCCCTGGAATCCCCAAGGTGTTGCAGCCGCCACCATGCTGCATTTTTTTCCCACCGGCGGCTGCATCCTCCGCTCTCTCCTCTGGATCACAGAGCAGGCTGCCTCTGTGCTCGGCTGCCGCTCTGTAACATGGCCCCGCCCCCCCAGACCTGCTTGTGTGATAGTAGAGAGAATCAACGTTCCACCTATCACACGGCCGGTCTGGTGGGGCGGGGCCATGTTACAGAGCGGCCGCTGTACACAGCCATTGCTTTTATCTATAGGAGAAGATGCTGCAGGTACAGCCCTCCCTGTGTGCCACAGTGCCTGGATAGGAGGATGCAGGGGGTGCTCTCCTCCACCACACTCTCCTGCCCCCCCATTGCTCTCCTCCCCCACCACCACACTCCCCTGCCCCCCCTGTGCTCTCCTCCACCACCACACTCTCCTGCCCCCCCCCCCGTGCTCTCCTCCACCACCACACTCTCCTGCCCCCCCAGTGCTCTCCTCCACCACCACACTCTCCTGCCCCCCCCCCCGTGCTCTCCTCCACCACCACACTCTCCTGCCCCCCAGTGCTCTCCTCCACCACCACACTCTCCTGCCCCCCAGTGCTCTCCTCCACCACCACACTCTCCTGCCCCCCCAGTGCTCTCCTCCACCACCACACTCTCCTGCCCCCCAGTGCTCTCCTCCACCACCACATTCTCCTGCCCCCCAGTTCTCTCCTCCACCACCACACTCTCCTGCCCCCCAGTGCTCTCTTCCACCACCACACTCTCCTGCCCCCCAGTGCTCTCTTCCACCACCACACTCTCCTGCCCCCCAGTGCTCTCCTCCACCACCACACTCTCCTGCCCCCCCAGTGCTTTCCTCCACCACCACACGCTCCTCCCCCCCAGTGCTCTCCTCCACCACCACACTCTCCTGCCCCCCAGTGCTCTCCTCCACCACCACACTCTCCTGCCCCCTCCAGTGCTCTCCTCCACCACCACCACACTCTCCTGCCCCCCCCCCCCAGTGCTCTCCTCCAACACCACACTCTCCTGCCGCCCCCCAGTGCTCTCCTCCACCACCACACTCTCCTGCCCCCCCCCCCCCCGTGCTCTCCTCCACCATCAGCCCGCCCTGTGTGCCACAGTGCCTGGATAGGAGGATCTGGGGGGGCTGCAGAGGGTGCTCTCCTCCACCACACTCTCCTGCCCCCCATTGCTCTCCTCCACCACCACCACACTCTCCTGCCCCCCCGTGCTCTCCTCCACCACCACACTCTCCTACCCTCCCCAGTGCTTTCCTCCACCACCACACTCTCCTGCCCCCCAGTGCTCTCCTCCACCACCACACTCTCCTGCCCCCCCCCCCAGTGCTCTCCTCCACCACCACACTCTCCTGCCCCCCCAGTGCTTTCCTCCACCACCACACTCTCCTGCCCCCCCCAGTGCTCTCCTCCACCACCACACTCTCCTGCCCCCCCAGTGCTCTCCTCCACCACCAGCCCGCCCTGTGTGCCACAGTGCCTGGATAGGAGGATCTGGGGGGCTGCAGGGGGTGCTCTCCTCCACCACACTCTCCTGCCCCCCCATGCTCTCCTCCACCACCACACTCTTCTGCCCCCCCCCCCCCCAGTGCTCTCCTCCACCACCACCACACTCTCCTGCCCCCCCCAGTGCTCTCCTCCACCACCACACTCTTCTGCCCCCTGTGCTCTCCTCCACCACCACACTCTCCTACTCCCCAGTGTTCTCCTCCACCACCACACTCTCCTGCCCCCCCTCAGTGCTCTCCTCCACCACCACACTCTCCTGCCCCCCCTCAGTGCTCTCCTCCACCACCACACTCTCCTGCCCCCCCCAGTGCTCTCCTCCACCACCACACTCTCCTGCCCCCCCTTAGTGCTCTTCTCCACCACCACACTCTCCTGCCCCCCCAGTGCTCTCCTCCACCACCACACTCTCCTGCCCCCCCCTCAGTGCTCTTCTCCACCACCACACTCTCCTGCCCCCCCTCAGTGCTCTCCTCCACCACCACACTCTCCTGCCCCCCTCAGTGCTCTCCTCCACCACCACACTCTCCTGCCCCCCCCAGTGCTCTCCTCCACCACCACACTCTCCTGCCCCCCCCAGTGCTCTCCTCCACCACCACACTCTCCTGCCCCCCCAGTGCTCTCCTCCACCACCACACTCTCCTGCCCCCCCCCAGTGCTCTCCTCCCTCACCACACTCTCCTGCCCCCCCAGTGCTCTCCTCCACCACCACACTCTCCTGCCCCCCCCCCCTCAGTGCTCTCCTCCGCCACCACACTCTCCTGTCCCCCCAGTGCTCTCCTCCACCACCACACTCTCCTGCCCCCCCAGTGCTCTCCTCCACCACCACACTCTCCTGCCCCCCCAGTGCTCTCCTCCACCACCACACTCTCCTGCCCCCTCTCAGTGCTCTCCTCCACCACCACACTCTCCTGCCCCCCCAGTGCTCTCCTCCACCACCACACTCTCCTGCTCCCCAGTGCTCTCCTCTGCCACCACACTCTCCTGCCCCCCCCCCAGTGCTGTCCTCCACCACCACACTCTCCGCCCCCCCCCCCAGTCCTCTCCTCCACCACCACTCTCTTCTGCCCCCCGTGCTCTCCTTCACTACCACACTCTCCTGCCCCCCTCCAGTGCTCTCCTCCACCACCACACTCTTCCCCCCCCCCTCAGTGCTCTCCTCCACCACCACACTCTCCTGCCCCCCCAGTGCTCTCCTCCACCAACACACTCTCCTGCCCCCCCCCCAGTGCTCTCCTCCACCACCACACTCTCCTGCCCCCCCCCCAGTGCTCTCCTCCACCACCACACTCTTCTTCCCCCCTGTGCTCTCCTTCACTACCACACTCTCCTGCCCCCCAGTGCTCTCCTCCACCACACTCTCCCCCCCCTCCAGTGCTCTCCTCCACCACCACACTCTCCCCCCCCCCAGTGCTCTCCTCCACCACCACACTCTCCTTCCCCCCCCCCCCCCCAGTGCTCTCCTCCACCACCACACTCTCCTGCCCCCCCCAGTGCTCTCCTCCACCATCACACTCTCCTGCCCCCCAGTGCTCTCCTCCACCACCACACTCCCTTGCCCCCCCCAGTGCTCTCCTCCACCACCACACTCTCCTGCCCCCCCCCCACAGTTCTCTCTTCCCCTGTTCTTGCTGCCTCCCCTGCTCTCCCCATCCTTTTCTAGCCACCATCCCAGTGCTCTCCACTCCCCCCCGTTCACCTCCCAGTGCTCCCCCCTGTTCTCGCCCCAGTGCTCTCCACTCCCCCCAGTGCCCCCCCCCCACACAGTGCTCTCCACTCCCCCCCAGTGCTCTCCCCCTTGTCCCCCCCCAGTGCTCTCCACCACACTCTCCTGCCCACCCACAGTTTTCTCCTCCCCTGTTCTTGCTGCCCCCCTGCTCTCCAGCTCTCCCCATCCTTCTCTAGCCACCATCCCAGTGCTCTCCCCCCTGTCCCCCCCAATGCTCTCCCCCCTGTTCCCCCCAGTGCTCTCCACTCTGCCCAGTTCCCCCCCCGCTCCCCCCCACAGTGCTCTCCACTCCCCCCAGTCCTCTCCCCTCCGTGCTCTCCCCCTGTTCTCCTCCCCAGTGCTCTCCCCCCTGTTCTTTCCCCCCAGTGCCCTCCACTCGCCCCAGTGCTCTCCCCAGTGCTCTTCCCCCCTGTTCTTTCTCCCCCCCAGTGCTCTCCCCCCAGTGCTCTCCTCTCCCCCCGTGCTCTCCTCTCCCCCCCCAGTGCTCTCCTCTGCTCTTTCTCCCCCCCAGTGCTCTCCCCCCAGTGCTCTCCACTCCCCCCAGTGCTCTCCCCCTGTTCTCCTCCCCAGTGCTCTCCCCCTGTTCTTTTCCCCCAGTGCTCTCCTCCAGTGCCCTTCCCCCCTGTTCTTTCTCCCCCCCAGTGCTCTCCTCCCCCCAGTGCTCTCCTCTCCCCCCAGTGCTCTCCCCCAGTGCTCTCCACTCCCCCCAGTGCTCTTCCCCCTGTTCTTTCTCCCCCCAGTGCTCTTCAGCTCTCCCCATCACTCTCCAGCCCCCACCCCAGTGCTCTCCAGGCCCCCATTCTCCCCACCCCTGTTCTTTCTGCCCCCCTGGTGTTCTCCAGCCCCCCAGTGCTCTCTACCCTCCGTGCTCTCCACCCCTGTTCTTTTTGGCTCCCCCCAGCAGTCTCCACTCCCCACCCCTGTACTCTCCACTCCCCCTGCATTTTGCCCCCACCCATGTGCTCTCCAACCCTACCAGTGCTCTCCACCCCCATAGTGCTCTCCAGTCCCCCATGCTTTCCACCCCTGTTCTTTCTGGCCCCCACTGGTGCTCCTAAGCTCCGCCCCATTGCTCTCCACTCCCCCCTGCCCTTTGTACCCCCCCCCCAGTACTCTCCAGCCCCTGTGCTCTCCAGCCCTGTTTTTCTGCCCCCCCCCCCAGTGCTCTTCACCACCCCACACTCTTAGCCCCCCCAGTGCTCTCAGTCTACCGTGCTCTCTACCCCTGTTCTTATTGGCCCCCCCAGTGCTCTCAAGTTCCCCCCCAGCGCTCTCTGCTCCCCATCCCTGTGATCTCCACTCCCCCTCGCTCTTTGCCCCCACCCATGTGTTCTTCAACCCCGCCAGTACTCTTTGCTCCCCCTTCTCTCCAACTCCCACCCAGTGCTCTCCACTTCCCCAGGACCAGAGGACAGGCTGACTGGGGCTGGAAAATGAGGACGGCTGAAGGTGCAGGTGGCTAGGGACCACTCCATCTCACAGCAGACAGATCCTCTGGAAGGAGCACCGTCCCCATCCAAAACGAGAACAGACCCTGCCTGCTGCTGGCCGTCATGGATATCCTGCTGGCATGCACGGTACCGTACCAAGCATCAACAACACACCTTCCCACAGACAGGGTCTGCAGACTGGGACATGGGGCACAGGGGGGGCTGCAATGATGGACACAGTGAGGCTGCATTCACAGCACAGTAAAGCTGCATTTGATGGACACAGTGAGGCTGCATTTGATGGACACAGTGAGGCTGCATTTGATGGACACAGTGAGGCTGCATTGGTGGGCACAGTGAGGCTGCATTTGATGGGCACTGATGAGGCTGCATTGAGCTCTTGCATCAAGTTTGCAGTCTCTGACCATCTCCTGTAGCATGTCTGCAGTCTCTGAGGGATTCTGGAGAGGAGTCAGACTTGTGTGGACTGTGGACAGGAGACTATAGGATAAAACCAGAGCCACCAAGCTGGAGCCGACTGACTGAGCCCTGCACAGTGCACCTGAGAGGAGGTCAGTGAAAGCACCGCCAGGCCAGTCGGGGGTGGGGGGGTTTACTGATGTAAGGGGGGAGTGAATACGATAATGTAAGGGGCACTGATATAAAGGGTTTCCTCCTTATATTAGTAACCCACCCCCCTTACCTTCGAGTATTCTTTCTGCAGAAGGTGCCCCCCCCCCCACGTTCTGAGTTCCTGGGGTCCCCCTTGATGATTGATCACTTACCACTATTAACTGGTAAAATGTATGGTTTTCCCTTTCATGAACAAGAAAATAATGACATTATGCTGTTGGACTGGTATAATAATGCTGTGAGGCTGGTATGAAATTTTTTCCAGGGCTGGTTTTTGAAAGCATGGGCGTCCGCAAGGTTACTCAGGTGGCTGCGTACCATGCCCATATAGCCTAGAGAATGTACATCTTTTTACATTGCAATACATCTGTTGTTGCCATATTTTTATCTTTATGAAAACAGCCTATACAGTGACAGTATGAGATAAAAATATGGCCACAATAGATGTATTGCAATGTAAAAAGATGTACATTCTCTAGGCTATATGGGCATGGAACACAGCCGCCAGAGTAATTTTCAATACAAAGTGAAGATGAATTATCTCTTATATAACACATATGTATTACCAGTAGAAAGATTTTCATGAGATTGTCGAAAAGGGGCGGAGCAGGAGCGGCCTTAAAATGATGCCCCCCTTGGAAAAAGTTCTGCGGACACCCATGCTTATGGTGTGAATATATGACAGGCACTGCCCCCCGCCCTGCGCCACCGCTGGCACCGCCCCCTGACACCACTTGTATCTCCTCGTGCCACCACCACCAGAAGAGAGGCAGGAGAGTGGGGGACAGACTTCCAAACCCCCCATGGGCACCGGGCGATCTTCCGGCTGGTTCCTGAGACAGAAAACAGAGTATTCGGCCGCACAGGCTGCTCTGTCTTCTGTTAGGCGGAAGGGATAACACCAGGTAAGGCTGCGTTTGTTCACTCTGCATTTCTATGGCAATGGTCACTCTGCATTTTCTATGGCAATGGTCACTCTGCATTTCTTTGGCAATGGTCAGGCTGTATTTCATGGGCACTGGAAAATATTTTAGTACACCATTTGGTTCAGAATATTTTTTTTTCTTGTTTTCAACCTCTAAAACCTAGGTGCGTTTTATGGTCAGGTGTGTCTTATCGAGCGAAAAATACAGGTAAGTTGCTGTACACTCAGGGTCAATAAACCATATGCCAGTAAGATGATAATGAAAAAAAAAACTGGATATAAAGTTCATGAAAAAAAAACCTGCCCACAGGACGTAACGCGTAAGGCATGGACGTCACCAGTGACCATCATCGTGTTTATCATTAGAACGCTCATACACCAGGCACTGGGTGATAGTGCTATGTTTGTAAGATTTATCTTGGTTTTCTAATAAACAAAGTTGTATACAGAGAGCACTATATATCTCCTTTTATTACATGTACCTTGCTCATTCTGAGATCCAGTATATTGTACCAAGGAGATTAATTGAAGCATGTCCACTCTAGCCGTTGGTGGTTTTCATATTTATCGATGTGGATTTCCTGCTTTTTGACCCTTTATGGAAAAGCGCATTTGACCTACCTGTTAAGTCAGGGGTGCACATTGTGAGATGAGCTGTTAGTGATACCAGTGGTGGAGGCTCTGCACGTTGTCACCTGTATTGAATATATGAATCAGGAGTAGCAACAACAGACCCCCTAAAACAAAATACCCTCTTAGCAACAATAGAGCCATCTCAGCAACAATAGACCCCACCAGCAACAACAAATCTCCCAGCAGCAAGTATCAATAGACTCTCCAGTAGCCAACAACTATTGACTCCTTCCTCAACAGTAGCTCCCGCCCAGCAACTAATGACCCCTCAGCAACAACAGATCCCCCACCAACAACAATAGATCTCCCAGCAGCCAGCATTAATAGACTCTCCAGTAGCCAGCAACAGTAGATCCTTCCCAGCAACAATTGACCCCCCCAGCAACAATAGCTCTCCCACCAGAAACAATAGACCTCCCCAGCAACAATAGATCCCTATATCCCCCAGTAGTCAAGCATCAATAGACCCTCCAGCACACCCCAGCACCCCTTGCTATTACATAAAATCAGTGTAGGAGTTGCCGATACTGTGTTTCCCCATGTTCCCATTAAAAAAAGCCTGTCAATAACAAGGGGAAGGACCTGATGGAAAAATATAAGTATTTCTGAATCCCCATCTGGATCTGCCAACCCAGCAACATAAATCCTTGCTCCCCGCCTTGTCTGTGTGACAGGTGCAGTGATGGGCAGCTTAACTACACTGAGGATGGAGTATTTGTATACAGTCTTCAGCCTCAGTGCACCTCCACACCACTAATGTTGGTGCTTTCCCCAAATTCACATACCTGTCTTTATTAATTCCCCAATATCTGTGGCACTTTGACAGAGCCAGAGGATCAAAATAGGACAGTAAATGCAATACAAGATGTTAATACTGGCTGGCCAAAGTGGTGGCAGGAATTAAATATTTTTTTTTGCTTAATGGGTCAGGCCAGCAGCAGCAGAAGAAGCCAGTAATAGTGTTCAGGATCCGGTATTATGTCCCGTACACACAATCAGACTTTCCGATGGGAAATTTCGGATGCAAGCTTGTGGGCTGAAAGTATGCTCCATCGAACATTCTGCCAACAAATGTTCGGTAGTAGGTTCTCAAATTTTCCGCCAGCATAACTTTGTTGTCTGACTTTCTGATCATGTGTACACAAGTCCGTCGCACAAAAGTTCACATATGCTCAGAATCAAGTACGAGCCGGAAGTGGTCGGTCTTGTAAAACTAGCGTTCGTAATGGAGATATCACGAATGTCTTATACGTCATTACATTCGTAATTGTTGGCCAATATTTGTGTGACCATGTGTATGCAAGACAAGTTGGAGCCAACACCCTTCTAACAAAAATCCATTGTTTTCTTGTTGGAAAGTCTGATTGTGTGTACGGGGCATAAGTAGCAGGCCAGCAGCAATGACGGTATGGTAACGGTAGAAATAGAGGGTAATGGTGGAAGGGCAGCAGCCAAGGCAGGTGATGGTAATACTGTAATGTATTCATTAGCATCATTTGCAGGGTTCTGGACTGGTTCACTTCAGTAAAGATGAGCTGGCTCACTGTATTAGAGGATAGGTGAATCCTTTGTCTATCACAAATCTGCGCTTTGTGTTAAATGCTTTTTCTGAAAGGACACTGGCCATAGGGCAACCAACAGCTCATTTGAATTCTAGCCAAGCTGCAACCTGCGATCCAATCTGGAAACTCAAAAGTCCTGTTGGTTGTAGTTTTTAAGGGTGTTCACATCTGCCCTTAGCCCTCATATAATCTGAGATCATATGGTTTACACATTCTCTGTGACTTCTGCCAGCAGCACACCTGGCTGATGCATTGAACATAAGGGCTTTAAATCCTTGCTGAAGCAGCCACCTAACCGCTCTTGTTTTCACCGACCTGTGGACCTGAGACAGGTTGCACATAAAAAAGGGGATCCTATCACTCCTTGGAAAGGTGGATACTCCACAGCACCTCCTCCAACTGGTGAATTTTTTACTTCCTCTATGATGGCAGGTTTTGGTCACCTATTACATGTATCCCGAACCAGGAGCCAAGTAAACTAAAATAAAAAAGATCCCCAGAGCCTGTCCTTTTCCTGTACATGCACAAAAAATTTTTTTGGCCCATTGCTGCAAGTGTAGCCAAAGCAGCATGGCCAACATGGAACTCCAATGTGTAGGCATATTGCATATCAGACATTTAGCAGGAAGCTTGTGTTGATGCTGAATTTGAGCCAGGCAAACACTCTTCGGGCCTGCTGCAGCACATGGTGGAAGCCAGAGTACTTTATAATAAAACAGCCACAACAACAGAATGAAGATGTATTCCAGGCAAGGCACATGTGTGAACTTTCCCTGACAAAGGGCAGACAGCAGGTTGGTGCTTTTATCACACGCAAACGTTCCTGGCAGAAGAAGGTTTCAGAATAGCCACCTCTTGGCCTGCCCTTTAAGCATTGACAAAATCTTTGCCCCAGTGTGGCCCCTGCTCCCAGGCATTCCAGATTTTGTCTGGGCTGTTATATAGGCTCTTGGTCGCATTGGCAGGGACTGGTGTATTTGACAAGTCACCAGATGAGGCCATTGTAAGAGGAGGTGACTGAGCTCTATTTCTAATTTGATCTCAGTGTTGGAGGTCCCTCAAAGTTATTTGTGGAGCTTTTCAGAGCACTACAGATAGACCAGTTGATATTTGAGAAAAATCGTAACTTGTGGGTGTCATAGATCTATAGGAATTTTGTTTTAGTGTTCATGTCTCCTGGAAAAGCACTAGAAATATGTCTATGATAGGTCAGCTCATTCCAGATGTCTGCCTGACTCTCTCAGCCTTACAGGGGATGTTAAATTTGAATATCCAGGCACACCTTCAACAGCATATTTTTTAGCACTGGTATTAATATTAGGGCTAGATCAGGAAGCCTCTGAACTTGTGCCTAGTAACCTTTAAATTACGTGTAGAATGACACTGAGCTGTAAAGAATGACATAAAACGTGCACCTGGCAATATTAATTGCTCTATCATTGCACGCAAGGCGTCTTAGCCCGTGTTTATTACATCGTATCTATGCACATCATATGTGGGAAAATCTATATGCTGCAGGATGTATAATATCCCTTTGGATTTGCCAAGGTATTTTGTCTTAAAAATAAAACAAAGCCTTGCCAAAAAAAATATTAATCTATAAAAAAAAAATACAAACCTACATGATCTGAAAGAGCCCCACCTGTTCCTTTCCTTTAATACCGTTATTCCATATTTGGCCCACTTCCCAAGCAACAGTAGTTAGGAGGAAATAAAGTGGAAGGTGTCCTGCACTGACCTAATTATACAAGGTTAAAAGTCACAAGTGACAATAGGAATAATAGGTTATCGAGGAAAACGTGACAAATATGTTTACACAAAGGAAGAGTGTAATGTAATTGTTATAATGACAAAATATGGAATCTCATGGTTACAAAAAAAAACAAAAAAAAATCAGTAAAAACTGTCTTCCTGTTTTGCTCTAGAATATAACTGAGAAGTCCCACATGGTCTCCACATCTATGTCTTCTGATGGACTACATCGCACCTGTGCTGGGATACTGTATCACAAAATTCATTGACCAGTGGATTGTTTACATCGTACAGTGTTGTCTTCCGCTTAAAGGGCTATTTTTGAACAATTTTTATTTTAGGATGTCCTGGATGTAATGCTAGACTAAAAACCCTGATTGAAATGACACAGATCACTGTTTCCTTTTATAAAGGATGTTCACGTCTTATCTGTCAGCTCCAGGGCAGGCCGAGGACAGAAGACAAGGAAGCCATGCAGGTGGTCCTCACAAGCGCTTTCAAAGCTAGAAGATATGTCTGTTTTTGTAAATGTCATAATAAATCATGTTTATTACTATATATAGGATTCCACTGTGCCCCTTAGAGCAGTTCTTGAAGTTAGTGAAGTACTTCTTAAAATATTTTTTAATGCAGTTGAGAAGGAAGTGCTAAAGTCAGTGTGTTTACACTTTATTTACAACAGGTCTGCAAAAAAAAGGGAAAACAGATTTAAAAAAAATAAAGGCCCTAAAGTGGTATTAAAAGCAAAAAAAACAAAATGTATTATATTTCATCTTATCAATTTTTAGATGCATTAGGTTTTTTAGACTTTTTTTTATACATTTATATATCGGTGATCCAGACAGTAATTTTCAACTTCCTTTAACAGACTGAAGTGTCCAGCAAAAGTGGCATTTGGAGGGTTGAGACAGAACATTTAACACTGACGGCTGCTTACAATGGTCAGCTTTTTTTTTAATTTTATATAAAACCTTTATTCTAAAAGAAACAAAATGTTGCTGTAACTGCTTATAACATGTTAGCTGCACTTTGGCTGGAGTTTTTTTCCTTTAATTTGTTTAAGTCCATCTAAATCTATTAGTGTATCTTATACTTCCCTTTTAAAAAATGTACAATGCTGCTGTCCAAAGGTGCCTATGTTCTCTTCCATCCGTCGGATTTTGTCCGACAGATTTTGTCCGAAACTGGTGTTGCATACACACGGTCGGACAAAGTTGTCGGAAAATTTGATCGTTCAGAACGTGATGACGTTATTTCATTACGACGGGACTACGTTCAGGCTAGTAGCCAATAGCTTTGGTCTCATAATTTGATCTGACCATGCGTGGCACTTTGTCCGATGGGAATTCTCTACAAACGATCGGACAAAGTCCGATCGGATCATGTTGTCGGAAAATGTTATAGCCCAGCTCTAAAACTTTGTCGGTCGGATATTCCGACGGAAACAGTCCAATGGAGCCCACACATGGTCGGATTATCCGACAACACGGTCCGATAGGACATTTTCCGTCGGAATGTCCAACCGTGTGTACAAGGGCTAAGACAGGAAGTGCGTTACTGGCCAAATTACCATATAAAAAAAAAAAGAAAACGAATACAGCTGCAACACTTAACTACCTGATGACCACCAACTGCAGATATACTGTGGCAAGGTGGCTTGGCTGTGCGAGCCGACGTACCTGTACGCTGGTCCGTGCATGTGCTCGTGTGGGCTGCGCATGGGGGGAGCACGCTCGTGGGTCTGGCAGACTCGATGTCCGCTGGCCAACCACGATCGCTCCTCACAGAGGCAGTACGGGGATCTGCCAATGTAATCAAGGCAGATCCCCATTCTGACTGTGGAGGAGAGAGAGATCTTCTGCTCCTAGTGATCCAGAGCAGCAATCTCTCTCTACTCCCTGTTAGTCTACTCCCCCCACAGTAATAAAGCACATCCCTAGGGAACATTTAACCCCTTGATCGCCCCCTAGTGTTTACCCCTTCCCTGCCAGTGTATTTATACAGTGATCAGTGCATTTCTATAGCACTGATCACTGTATTTGTGTCGCCGGTCACCAAAAAGTATCACTTAGGGTCAAATTTGTACGCCACAATGTTGCAGTCCCACCATTGCCACCATTACCAGTAAAAACAATAAAAAAATGTAAAAGTCCCTAAATCGATCCCCTATTTTGTAGACCCAATAACTTTTGCGCAAACCAATCAATATACGCCTATTGGGATTTTTTTATTGCCTCTACCTCACTTCTTCCTCTACAATCTTTGGCACCCTGGTAAGGTCTGCCATCTCATCATCCCCACCCTACTCATCACTCTAACCCACTTGGCAGTAAGCTGCAGTTGCAGAAACATCTAAGGTAATTGTCCACTTCCTGTTGAGCCTGCTGGCTCAGGGGGACAGGAAATTTAAATTTGGGACTGAAAATTCATCAACATTCATCAAGAGAGCAATCAGACATTAAGGTGAACCTGTGGTCCAAAATATGGACACATATTACATATTCATAAAGTCTTTCCATAGCCAAAACATTTTTCAGTTTTGTAGAGTAGCACTGGATAGAACCCCTGTCAAGACTTTCTGCTGTTTCCTTCTTAGTTGATTCACTTTCTTTATCTGTCCTGCTGACCAAAAATATGTAGCAGAATACATATTGGCCTAAACTGATGAATAAATTAGTTTTTTTACATTTTGTTTGGTGATATGTATTATAGCACAAAGTAAGAAATTTTTCCTTTTTTTTCAAAATTGTCGGTCTTTTTTTGTTTATAGCGCAAAAAAATAAAATCCAAAGAGGTGATCAAATACCACCAAAAGAAAGCTCTGTTTCTGGGAAAAAAAGGACATCAATTTTGTTTGGGTACAACTTCGCACGTCTGTGCAATTGTTAGTTAAAACGATGCAGTCCTGTATCGCAAAAAATGGCCTGGTTAGTAAGGGGGCAAATCCTTTCGGGGCTGAAGTGGTTAAAGTGGCATTAAACCCAAAAACAAAAATGTAATATATTGTTACTAAGCTCTAACGAGCAGGGCCCTTCCTCCTGTATTGAATTGTATTGTAATTATACTGTCCGACCCCATGTTGTAAAGCACTGTGCAAACTGTTGGCGCTATATCAATCCTGTGTAGTAATAATAATAATAATATATATGCAGTATATATATATATATATATATATATATATATATATATATATATACACACATACAGTGGTGTGAAAAAGTGTTTGCCCCCTTCCTCATTTCCTGTTCCTTTGCATGTTTGTCACACTTAAGTGTTTCGGAACATCAAACCAATTTAAACAATAGTCAAGGACAACACAAGTAAACACAAAATGCAATTTGTAAATGAAGGTGTTTATTATTAAAGGTGAAAAAAAATCCAAACCATCATGGCCCTGTGTGAAAAAGTGATTGCCCCCTAAACCTAATAACTGGTTGGGCCACCCTTAGCAGCAACAACTGCAACCAAGCATTTGCGATAACGTGCAATGAGGCTTTTACAGCGTCCTGGAGGAATTTTGGCCCACTCATCTTTGCAGAATTGTCCTAATTCAGTTACATTAGAGGGTTTTCGAGCATGAACGGCCTTTTTAAGGTCATACCACAACATCTCAATAGGATTCAGGTCAGGACTTTGGCTAGGCCACTCCAAAGTCTTCATTTTGTTTTTCTTCAGCCATTCGGTGGTGGACTTGCTGGTGTGTTTAGGATCATTGTCCTGCTGCAGAACCCAAGTTCGTTTCAGTTTGAGTACACGAACAGATGGTCGGACATTCTCCTTCAGGATCTCTTGGTAGACAGCAGAATTCATAGTTCCTTTTATCACGGCAAGTCTTCCAGGTCCTGAAGCAGCAAAACAGCCCCAGACCATCACACTACCACCACCATATTTTACTGTTGGTATAATGTTCTTTTTATGAAATGCAGTGTTCCTTCTTCGCAAGATATACTTGGACACACACCTTCCAAAGAGTTCCACTTTTGTCTCATCGGTCCACAGAATGTTGTCCCAAAAGTCTTGGGGATCATCAAGATGTGTTGTGGAGAAATTGAGACGAGCTTTGATGTTCTTTTTGCTCAGCAGTGGTTTTCTCCTTGGAACTCTGCCATGCAGGCCATTTTTGCCCAGTCTTTTCCTTATGGTGGAGGCATGAACGCTGACCTTAACTGAGGCAAGTGAGGCCTGCAGTTCCTTGGACGTTGTTGTGGGGTCTTTTGTGACCTCTTGGATGAGTCGTCGCTGCGCTCTTGGGGTAATTTTGGGCGGCCGGCCACTCCTGGGAAGGTTCACCACTGTTCCATGTCTTCGCCATTTGTGGATAATGGCTCTCACTGTGGTTCGCTGGATTCCCAAAGCTTTGGAAATGGCTTTATAACCCTTTCCAGACTGATAGATCTCAATTACTTTCTTTCTCAATTGTTCCTGAATTTCTTTGGGTCTCGGCATGATGTGTAGCTTTTAAGGATCTTCTGGTGGACCTTACTGTGTCAAGCAGCTCCTATTTAAGTGATGCCTTGATTGTGAACAGGTGTGGCAATAATCAGGCCTGGGTTTGGTTTGAGAAATTGAACTCAGGTGTGGACAACCACAGTTATAGTATGTTTTAACAAGGGGGGCAATCACTTTTTCACACATGGCCATGATGGTTTGGATTTTTTTTCACCTTTAATAATAAACACCTTCATTTACAAATTGCATTTTGTGTTTACTTGTGTTGTCCTTGACTATTGTTTAAATTGGTTTGATGTTCCGAAACACTTAAGTGTGACAAACATGCAAAGGAACAGGAAATGAGGAAGGGGGCAAACACTTTTTCACACCACTGTATATATGTATACATATATATGTATATATATATATATATATATATATATATATATATATATATATATATATATATATATATATATATATTATTTTTAATATCATAGTATGTCAGTGCAGCCAGCCATTGTACATAATCACTGCCACAGCAGTACAATGTCACAATGCCAGTGCAATCAGACACAGTGTGCCCAAGCACCACCACCCCAGTCCCTGTGTCACTATAAGGACTGTTTCACATGTGCAGTGCTCTCTGAAGAGTGATCTGTGCTTGGTGACATTGTAATGCTATGGTATATAGCACCTACCTTACCCCCTTGCCCCTACACAAGCACCCCCATTTACTCATATGGTTCATGAATGGCAGGGCTTCGTTAGTTCTTAAGGCTGGGTTCACACTGCTGCGGTGACGAGAATCAGATGTGATTCGCAACGCACTGCAGTGCAAATCACATCCGATCTCTGTGCGATGTAAGTTCAGCCATACAGATAGTATGGCTGAATTTGCATCGCATCTGGCCCAAACTCGCACAGGACCCTTTTTTTGGTCCGCAGCAGAATCAGATCGCATGGGTGTTCACACCATGCGATCTGATTCCTGTCCGAGTTTGCAGATCGCACTGCGATATGCGAACTGATCTGGGGGTGTCATTAACGTTTCACTGACACTCCCAGCAGTGTCAGTGAACTGCCGCTGGGAGGCATGCGATGCGGGAATCCGCAGCGGATTCGCAGCGTTCCCGCATCGCTGCAATGTGAACCCAGCCTAAAAGAGAAAACAAATCAGCGCAATAAAATATCACAAAATAATAGTTGCTGAACACCAAGTATCAAAATTTCCACATTCCTAGGGCAAATTCATATAAAAAACACTGCAGTGCTAAAAAAACTCCATGTCCATGAAAGTATATAAAATGATAGGAAAGGTAATCTGTGTAGTCTTCAATGGTGAACCACTAATACAAGTATAGCATGCAGGTGACTTTGTGGGAATGACAACCCTTCCACCACAGTATAAGATGGTCCCTCACCTCACTATGTGGACCCTTTAGGCACCTTTCACACTGGGGCAGGAGCGGCATCGGCGGTAAAGCGGCTGCTAGCAGGGGGGTTTTAACCCCCCCCCCCAGCGGCTGAAAAAGGGTTAAAACCGCTCATAAAGCACCGCTGCAGCTGCACTTTTTCCTGCAGTATAGCCATGCTGCCCCATTGATTTCAATGGGTAGGAGCAGTTTAGGAGCAGTGAATACACCGCTCCTTCACCGCTCCAAAAATGCTGCTAGCAGGACTTTTTTTTACCGTCCTGCTAGCGCACCGCACCGCACACTGGAGTGAAAGGGGCTGGATTTTTTGTTATTTAAAGAATATTCACTTAATGTTGTGATTGTCAATCATTTTTAATCTAAAGACTGTTTAACTATCCTTCCATACACCAAACCTTTAAAAGTAGATAATGTTAAGGGTTATTAATTGCTAAATTCTGCTTTGTTTGCATATTAGGAATGAGTTTGAAGCAGACCTATGCTGTACATCAATGTTAGTTTAACGCTAGGTTAGAATTCTTGTGGATAATGAAAAAAAAGAGTAATCATACCCTCCAAATACCAAAAGAATTCAGTCAGATGATATTTTCTAAAAAAATGCAGCCCTCCAAATCTAGAATGGAAAGAGTAAGGAATAGGATTGGGACTTTACATGAGCCATGTTGATGTATATAATAATATATGAAATAATTATAAATAAATTGGATGTCACAATCTTCTAAAGGTAGTTCATAATAATGATTAAACAATAAACCGATAAAGGTAAAAAAATGATGATATAAAATATACTCATAAAAAATCAACATAATAAATATCATAATAATAATATATTTAATGACATATAATTAATGAATGGGCATGATTTGCAACAAACAATATAGATAGTAAATATATTCAAATACATACAAATAATATATACATGATTTACATGATATATACAGACAATGAACATTGTAATTTAATATGGCTATTTGGGCAAGCTATACTTGTCACCCTTGGATGGATACTCAACGCTTTGCATGACCTGTTGCCAATCATCAGGAGTAGGATGCATGAATTGAACTGAAAAATTAAAGCGGGAGTCCGCCGGGAGTGCGCAATATTTTTTTTTTAAAAAGCCAGCAGCTACAAATACTGCAGCTGCTGACTTTTAAAATAGTGACACTTACCTGTCCAGCGCGCCCGCGATGTCGGCACCCGAAGCCGATCTCTCGATCGTCTCTCGGGTGCTGCCGCCGCCATCTTGGGTATGGGAATCAGGAAGTGGAGCCTTTCGGCTTCATTTCCCGGTTCCCTACTGCGCATGTGCGAGTCGCGCTGCGCAATGAGGATGGACCCGCTGCCTCTGGGATCTGTGTGTTTCCCAGCAGGTAGCGGGGGACTTGCGGAAAGGGGCGTAATCTACGCCCCTTTCCGCAGAGAGCTATCCAGGAAGTGGGTGCAGATACCTGTACTGTACAGGTACCTGCACCCCCCTCCCCCCTGAAAGGTGCCAATTGTGGCGCCGGAGGGGGGGAGGATTCCAATGAGCGGAAGGTCCACTTTAGGGTGGACCTCCGCTTTAAGAAGATAAATTAATAAGCTATCTATAGAAATACACTGTTCTCTATAGAAAATAAAACACAAGAGCGAACAATTTCTACACTACTTACAGAGCAGCCCATATTCTATGGCTAGCTCCAGATAGGGGATTTGACAGTGGCCTGGTGTAACTGGTCTCACCCGGGGTTGAGGCGGGAGACCCTCAAAATAGATTCCTCCAAATATAGAATATTACAAATGTAGCGGCCAAAACCCTTGCAGGGTGGCCTTGACTTATTGGGCTTGCCAGTTACCTTCTCTTGGTCTGCTCTTCCATGTCTAGGGGTTCCCAGTGTTGATGCCCAACGACTTGAACACTGACACAGATAAAGTCCTTTTTAAAAGGTTTTATTTTGCAGTAGTAACATCCAATAACACAGTCTCCCACGGGAACAGAAGGCACGGGTGAAGAACTCAGGCACCTTGAACTGCAGGTCTAGCAAGGTTTCTAATTCCACCCAGAGAGTAGACCCTCGCAGCTGGGTACTTGAAGGCTGAACAGATCTCTAGCCAGAGATCATGGCAGTGAGCACGTTGACTCAAAACTTGAAGCAATCCTATGAATGTATACAAGTTGTAACTAATGGTGAACGGGAACCTTTTTCCTCAGTACCTGGAACATTTCCTGTCTCCTCAATGATACTGGAAAAACGTGAATTCGTCAATGTCCTTCCCAACTCAGTAACCAGGCACTTCCCAGGATGCCACTTGCCGGCCCTCCTCCGATCACCTCCATGAGCTGTGGTGCCTCTCCAAGCCGAGAGCACACCCGGACACCTTGAATCCTCCCTCAGTTACTGCGCCTCGGACCAGCAAGTTCAGAGACTCTGGAACAGACGGATCCCTACCCCAGACCAGGCCGGTCTATCAGGGGCCTCTAACAGGAACATGTTGCGGGGTGTCGAACACCCCGAGACTGGGACCCCTCATGGGGCTACCCCGGCCTGGGAACCAGAAGAGACCACACGTGCCTCACAAACTCCTCTGCATAAACACGTGACCCACACATCTAAAGTATCCCTTCCCAGACTCCCCAGTGGGCCCGGCACTCCCATTGATTGGTTCCGAGAAGGTTGATACTCAAACCGTCCAACCAGGCCTGGTTCTGCCCTGTCATGTGCACCTCACTGCTCACATGACCAGGCAGAACTTCCAGCACAGCCCAGCCAGACTGATGTCAAGACCAACCTACGTAATTAACCCTCAGAACCCCTACTGTTCTGAGGCAAAAACTAAATTTACATGCATATGACATTTTGTCCAAAATGTCATCTGCTACACAAACTTTAACCATGTGCTATAAACACAGTCAGAGGTTTGCTTGATACTGTCTGGGAAAAAACTCTCACTACATGGAGCCACAAGCAGGGGACCACATATAGTGTAATATGTTTAATAAAAATGATAGATTCCACATAAAAAAGTAAAAGGCTTTATCCAAATGCCAATAAAAGAATTGTCGTGACAAATAAAACAGTGCGCTTACAAAGAGAGCTGCCAGTTCCAAGCATGGAAATGGCCGCGAGATGTCAGCGTATAGCTCCTGCCCCTGGGACCCTGAAAGACAGTATCAATCAAACCTTTTAACTGTTCCCAGTGGTGGGGAGCGGTACTGCAGGGCATCCCCATTGTGAGAATAGAGCTGGCTGACCACAAGTGAAGGATCCTGTTGACACAAACACGTATGCTGCTGTTTCCTCTGGCACCTTTAATGTCGGTGAGTGCATTTTAGTTCTGTTGCTCACGCGTGGTGGAGGGCTAGTTAGTGGAAGACACTTTCTTTGCAGTGATATTTATGACATATTTTTGACTCTTTTGAATTGGACTTTTATTCACACTGGTTTATTTTTATTATCATTTTTGAATATTGTGAATGCTTTTTGCACATGTGTAGCACATGCTTTAAGTTTGTAATATTCTATATTTGGAGGCGCTGCATTGTTTTCTTTGTTAGTTTGTTTTTCGTACTGTATATTTACCTATTGCAAGCTGCCTATTTCTTTTTTTAACGCTGACCCCTTTTTCATATATTTTCTGACAAAAGGTGATATTATTACAAAAAGACCAATAATAAGAACAAATAAGGGGGGACCTTTTCCCTATGCATTCCCTGCAAAAGCTCCACCCCTTCCCCCTTGTTATATAGTAAGGGGATTGGTTTAACAAAAAGTAACATAATTCAAAGGCTATGCAGTGCAGTATGGTTTAAACATATTCTCCTGGGTGAATCACCAGGACTGTGAATCTCGAACCTGCAAGATTCACCTCAAACCCATGTTAGCAACGAACCAGAACCGTCCCCCTAAGTCATCATTTGCCAAGTCATAGGGAGAAAAACAAGATGATTGTTAAAAGCAAGACAGCTTTATATGGTTAATGAACGCTTTTAGATGTTACGGTTAAGGTCCATTGAAGTTCCTTCCTCAGTCTGAGGAAGGAAAGAGTGCATTTCATAAAAACATATCACCACTAAGGAAGAACTGAAGGGTTCCTGAAATTTAGCATCTGGGAATCAAGGAATGTTTCCCAACCAAATGATTATGTCATTGTGTTATGGCTTTCAGACTGTCAAGTATTAGTTCCATTTTAATTCTAGTTACATTTTTCTATATTTACAAGGAGAGCTCATGTGTTTTTTCAAGTGCTAGGATGCAGTTAGTGTATATGTACATGACAATTTCAGTCTACAACAAAAATAAATGTAATCTGGTTAACCATCTGTTTTGAGCAATTATTAATCTACCAATCATTGTAGAAACCTACAAAGGGTATTAAAAGCATTATGAAATCAATTATTATAGGTTGGATTTACTAAAGGAGCAGAAACTGCAGACCTAGCAAAGAGAATGTCAAAGAGGAACTTAAGTCCCATTTTGTGTGGCTCTACACCACCCCTCCGGTGGCGCATGTGCTGATGTGTCAACGGGTTCTGCTCAGCCTTGGCAGCACAAAAAATATTTTAATAAAAAAAGTATACTGAATTGTGACAGAGAGAGGAAGGAGGAGGCAGGGCGAGTTTGTTTAGGGTGAAGGTCAGCTTTAATGTAAAAAACGTAAAGGCTCAGTTCACCTTTTTTTCTAATTTCCAGCTCCTCTATGATCCAATTTACCATTAATGTACTTCTGTTGCAGAAAAGATAAAGTGTTCTATGTTTTTTTTTAGGACAAGGCCTTACATCAGCCCCTGATGTTACTAAATAGAACACTTCATGACGTCCTGGTATGTAGATTTAGGACATAAAAACCAGTAAGACACCGGAAGTAACGCACCCTGCACCTGCCCTCAGTCTTCAGAAGAAGAAAAAAAGTGAACTCAGCCTTTTAAGCTGTGCTCGCTTCATCCAATCATGTAAACAAAAATCCTACATTTTTTACTATTTTTATTTCCCTTGAACATGATTAGTTTTTTTTTAGTTTTTTGTGAACACAGTTTCTATTGTGTTCAATTAACACACACACACTTGATAACTGTGTATTTTTAGGGGAACCAGAAGTCCCTGAATAAGGTTTTTCATGGAAGGATTTGTTTTAATAAAAGCTGCAGATTTAAAAATATTGGCAATACCTTTTACTATTACTTTATAGCAGATATTGAACTACAAGCAGTGTCTGTAATTAAGGCCTCTCCCCTTGCTAAAATAATGATAAAAAAAACTTTGGGGGATAGGGTGTGGAGGGACAGGATATAGTTCGTATAAATACCCATCCCCTGATTTTCTACTGCAGGAGGTGATATCACTGAGTAGACCCAATCTTGTGAGATGGCATTCAAGCACAATGCAAGATTTGAGCTACCCAAAAATTCCTGGGATCTCACTGGCAGCATGGTGATATTACCCTTGCCTAGAATCCACAGGCAAACTCTGGAGTGCGGTAAGTATTGTGAGGCATTGGCTGGGAGGATTGTGAATGGTCACCTAGGTTTCTGACATACACATGGTTCCAGGGTTTATGGCTGTTATGAAGAAAACAAACCAGACTATGCAAGTTTCTAGAGAAACTTTGACAGACCAAGGAGACCCTTTCATGTTAAAGGTTCATTGTTGAAAATTACTTAGTCATGCACCTCAGTGTACCAACCCAAATGGTCCGTGTTTTAGAACGGTTCAATAAAACCCTCAAAGGTATGCTACAAAAAGTGTTTAAAAAGGATGGAAAAGATTTGGACGTAATGCCTTAAAAAAAAATAAAAGCCAAAATCCTTCACATGGTATTCCCTGTTTAAACAGTAAACGTCCCCCGAACTCCTGGATATACCTCATAAAACATGGGCACAAGAGAACACAGCTTACAAAAGTGTAGTTGAACAGATTACTGCAGAATAGGCCCATAATTCAGGTACATTTGCAGTAAGTCGAAAAAAAAAGGCATAGGCCAGGGGATGCTAAAATCAGGACTGGGGATGCTAAAAGCAAAAACCCCTAACCTGGGTGCATGGTGCCTGCTTAGAGAGTAATTTGACATGGCCCATATAAGGCCTGAGACTAAATCAGAGATGTCAACTACCAGGTATACCAGTCTGAAAAGAGAAAGCCCCTCCAAGTTGACCATGTTAACTTAATATAACCATGGAAGAATCATGAGGCTCTTTCAGCAGAAAGTGACTCTAAAGTACAACCAGTGAGAGATATACCAGAGGTTGGGATGCCAGAGACCCTGTCTGCATCTTCAGAAGGTAATAGAGATATTGTCAGAAAAATCCAGTGATGTTTTCAAAATTACTGTGCCCAACAAGAGTAACTGTGAGGGGTTACTGTGTTGTGGCACCACCAACACCTAGGGCCCAATGTTTTTGCCCCTATTTAACAGGGGGATGTAATTACAATTTTTGAAATAATATTTAACAGCATGGCCCGTTCCTGCGCCCAACAAGAGTAATTGTGAGGAGTTACCATATTCTGCCACCACCGACACCTAAGGCCCAATTTTTCAGCAGGGTATATAGTGCAGTCTGTATAGTATATACCCTGCAGTTCAGAGTATATAATGCAGTCCTTATAGTAACATACTGCAGTTCAGAGTATATAGTGCAGCCAGTGTAGTATATATAATACAGCGCAGGGTATATAGTAGGCTTGTGAAATTCGTTTCGTAACAAATCGAAATTCGGCCGAATTTTGCATCTTTCGGATATTCGGATGCATCCAAATGTCTCAATAAAAAAAATAACAAATTACGACGAATACGAAAGAAATATAACGAATGAATTCGAATGAATTC
This sequence comes from Lithobates pipiens, assembly GCF_037356315.1. Lineage (NCBI taxonomy): Eukaryota > Metazoa > Chordata > Amphibia > Anura > Ranidae > Lithobates > Lithobates pipiens. The sequence goes on along the minus strand of NW_027507764.1, from coordinate 448,446,134 downwards.
GACATGATTCGAAATTATTTCAACCGCATTCGAAATTATTTCAACATGATTCGACATTATTTCAACTGCATTCGAAATGATTTCAACATGATTCGACATTATTTCAACCGCATTCGAAAATATTTTGTGACCTGACTTTAGGGCCATGTATTTTGGGGTCACTTGGTGCTAGACTTCAAATTTGGATATGTTGTAGTGCTAGTATTATTGAGTTTGCATACCAAATTTGGGGTTTCTAGCTATAAGTGACCCCGAGATATGTGGCCCCAAAATCGGGTCGCAAAATGTTATTAGTTATTAGAGCAGAGAATGACATTTTGCGACCCGATTTTGGGGCCACATATCTCGGGGTCACTTATAGCTAGAAACCCCAAATTTGGTATGCAAACACAATAGTACTAGCACTACAACATATCCAAATTTTAGCACCAAGTGTCCCCAAGATACATGGCCCTAAAGTCCGGTCACAAAATATTTTCGAATGTGGTTGAAATAATGTCGAATCATGTTGAAATCATTTAGAATGCGGTTGAAATAATGTCGAATCATGTTGAAATATTTTCGAATTTGGCCGATTTTTCGAATTTGGTAGAAAACTAAACGAAATCCGAAAACGAATTTAAGGAAGTTAACGAATATAACTAAATGAAATTAATGAATTAACGAATTAAAACGAAACGAAACTAAACAAATTTTTTCCTTTTGCACATGTCTAGTATATAGTGCAGTGTACAATATAGTATATAGTGTATTGAAATGGTTAAGGGGAGCCCTATGACAGAATTAATAAAAATGGCATGAGTTCCCCAGTCCATATCAGGCCCTTTGGGTCTGGTATGGATTTTGGGGGGACCCCCATGCCATTTAAAAAAAAAAATTGGTGTGGAGTTCCCCCTAATATTCAAATAAGACCCAAAGGGCCTAATATGGACTGGGGGGTGGGGGGCGCACACTGTTTTTTTCAAGGATTTTTTATATATATTGCTGGGGTCTGGTAATACATTACAGCCGTGAGCAATTTTAAATACATTTTTTTCCTTTAGAAATTTCATTTTTTTGGTACTGTTCTAAACATGGGGGAAATGTGCTACTTTACAGGCAGACTAAGGGGACCCCCAGGCACGATATTAAAAGGAATATTTCGTTTTTATTGTTTCACTTTAAGCTTTCTTAAAATCACTGCTCTTGAAAAAAACACCCCTTTTAAAAACTTTTTTTTTAGCATTGATACATGTCCCCTGGGACAGGTTCTGGGTCATTAAACACTTTTTATGGCAATAACTTGCATATAAGCCTTTAAAATGAGTACTTTTGATTTTTCACGCTCGTGTCCCATAGACTTTAACGGTGTTCACATGTTCACACAAATTTTTTGTCTGTTCGCAAGTTCTGGTGCGAACGGAACCGGAGATGTTGAGGTCATCCCTATTCCTCAATAAATGTCCAAGGGAAACGTAGTGAGACTGATCATGAATGTCCCTGTCTCGTGCATGGCTTACCACTGTCACTACCAGTTTGTGGGCAGGGCCAGAGGTTAAAGTACCCATCCTGGGATAGATCGCTGACACAGTCCGGGATGTTGTATAATGTCTTGTATATTACAACAAGATTAACAGAGGTATTTGCAGATAGTAGTTATAGGCACTTTAGTTCAAGGGACAAGCTGTAGGATGTTATACAGTTGTGATATAATACTCAGCAAAGGCACAGTATCACAGCAGCAGATTACTTGGCAATGGAACAGTAGTGCAGCAGATTACTTGGCAATGACATAGTACTGCAGCAGCAGATTACTTGGCAATAGGGATGAGCTTCGAGTTCGAGTCCAATGTAAGTTTGACTCGAACATTGGCCGTTCGACCATTCGCTGAATTACGAACATTATGGGTCGTTCACCCCAAATTCGAGTGGCGTATCACGGCCCATAATTCACTGCAGCATCGCAGTGCATTGCTGGCTGATGATTGGCCAAGCATGCACTATGACCCGCATGTTTTTGCCAATCACAGCGCTGTAAGAACGGAGAGCCATAATTGGCCAAAGGCAGGGTAGCTTTGACCAATTATGCTTCAGGGGATTTAGTACACGCCCCACACTATATATATGGAAGTCGGCCTTGTGTAGTGTGTTCCGGCGTGCTGAGAGATAGAGAGAGAGAGAGATAGAGACAGTGTCATTTCATTTGAGTTAGATAGAGCAGGCAGGTGAGTCAGTTATCTGCAGTCAGTGTATTTAGTATATATATGCATCCCATGTGTTGTGTATATATATATATATATATATATATATATATATATATATACACCATATTCAGTTTAGCTAGATTCGTTCATGTTATTCTCTTCCTAATATACTTACAGGCAGGCAGCTGCAGTATTTTCAGTCAGTGTACTGTATCCTGTGTACAGTGTGCAACTAAAGCTAACTGCAGACAATTGCTTGTGTTCTCTTCCTAATAATACCACAGGCAGGCAGCTGCAGTATTTTCAGTCAGTGTAATGTATCCTGTGCACAGTGTGCAACAAAAGCTAACTGCAGACAATTGCTGATTTTCTCTTCCTAATAATACCTCGGGCAGGCAGCTGCAGTATTTTCTTTGCAATACTTTGCAGCAGGGCTCATCCCTGTGCTCCAACTAGAGTATCTGTGAGGGGTTGCAGTGTTGTGGCACTGGTGCCTAAGGCCCAATTTTTCAGCTCCTGTTTAACAGGGGCGTGTAATTACAATTTTTAATGCAATACTTTGCAGCAGGGCTCATTCCTGCGCTCCAACTAGAGTATCTGTGATGGATTTCAGGGTTGTGGCACCAGCACCAGTGCCTAAGGCCCAATTTTTCAGCCCCTGCTTAACAGGGGCATGTGATTACAATTCTTGATCTAATATTTTACAGCAGGGCTCATTCCTACGCTCCAACTATAGTATCTGTGAGGGGTTTACGTGTTGTGGCACCAGCACCAGTGCCTTAGGCCCAATTTTTCAGCCCCTGTTTAACAGGGGCATGTAATTACAATTCTTGATCTAATATTTTACAGCAGGGCCCGTTCCTGCGCCCACCAAGAGTAACTGTGAGGCCTTACAGTGTTGTGGCAACACCAGCACATCGTCCACCACCAAAGGCCCAATTTTTCTGACCCTGTGCAACAGGGGCATGTAATTACTATTCTTAATCTAATATTTCACTGCAGGGCCCGTTCCTGCACCCACCAAGAGTAATGTCCCATACACACGGTTGGACATTCAGACCACAAAATCCGTTGGATTTTTTCCCACGGATTTTGGCCCAAACTTGTCTTGCATACATATGGTCGCACAAAGTTGTCAGAAAATCCGATCGTTCAGAACGTGATGACGTAAAACACGTACGACGGGACTATAAATGGGCCAGTAGCCAATAGCTTTCATCTGGTAATTTATTCTGAGCATGCGTAGCACTTTGTCCGTCTGAGTTGTCTACACACGATCAGATTTTAAACGATCGGATTTTGTTGTCGGAAAATTCAGCTCTCAAACTTTGTGTGTCGGAAATTCCAACGGAAAAAGTCAGATGGAGCCCACACGCAATCGGATTTTCTGACAACAAGATCCGATCGCACATTTTCCATCGGAAAGTCCGACCGTGTGTACAGGTCATAACTGTAAGGGGTTACAGTGTTGTGGCAACACCAACACCTAAGGCCCAAATTTCTGCAGAGTATATAGGACAGGCCCCAACTTTCAAACCTCCCTTCCAGAAAGACTTGGCTGGAGTATAATTGGGACTATATGAAGAATATGCCAATCAAAATCTAACAACGGTGTACACACGATAAGGTACTCTTACCAGCTGAGGTGAACACACGTAACATATATAAGTGGGTCAGAAAAGCTTGTAATTCTCCTGTTGGTATCACTTAGGGTGCGTTGATGAGCATCTCCCAATACCAGGACCATGGAAGTCCCCAGATGCACCATATGGAGCTTTTTCCTCTTTTTCCCTTCCATCTTTCATCCTGCCATTTTTGATCCCTGCCTGTCCATTCCAACGTGGATTCATCCGGGACACCTTTGGCTGATGCTTGACGGTTCTGTATGGACTTTCATGGTCCTGGTATTGGGAGCTGCTCAACAACGCACCCTAAGTGATACCAACAGAAGAATCACAAGCTTTTCTGACCCACTGCCATATTGTACGTGTGTCCACCTCAGCTGGTATGAGTACCTTATCGTGTGTACACCGTTGTCAGATTTTGATTGGTATATTCATCATATAGTCCGATTTATACTCCAACCAAGTCTTTCTGGAAGGGAGGTTTCAAAGAACTTTTTTATGCATTTTTTTTAATGAACTACTACACTTCACTGAGTTCCATTAGCACCTACAATGCCTTCACTTTGTTGTTTCACAAATTCACAAATTTTTGTGTGGACTAATTGAACATTATTATTGTTTGAGCAATTCTTTATACTCACTTATTTTCACTATTGTTGTTATGTTTCTATTTATGGGGTTACATGTTTGAGCGCTACACATATTTTTCACATGCTATTTTGACTTTATTTGTATGAGTGTTAGCTGCTTTCTTCACTTAATTTATTAAGGTTTAGTGCAGTATTTTCCCCATTTGCACCCTATTTTCAAACATCCAACTTACAAACGACTCCTACTTGCAAATGGAAGGAGACAACAGGAAGTGAGAGAAAATCTAGGAAGGCAAATTCTCTCCTGTTATGCCCTGTACACACAGTCAGACTTTCCGAAGGAAAATGTGCGATTGGATTGTGTTGTCCGAAAATCTGATCATGTGTGGGCTCCATCTGACTTTTTCTGTTGAAATTTCCGACACACAAAGTTTGAGAGCTGGATCTAAAATTTTCCAACAACAAAATGCGATTGTTTAAATTCCGATCGTGTGTAGACAATTCCGATGGACAAAGTGCCACGCATGCTCAGAATAAATTACTAGACAAAAGTTATTGGCTACTGGCCTCTTTATAGTCCCGTCATACGTGGTTTACGTCACTGCGTCCTGAGCGATCGGATTTTCCGACAACTTTGTGCGACCATGTGTATGCAAGACAAGTTTGGGCCAAAATCCGTCGGAAAAAATCAAGTTCCTTGTTTCACTAAAAACCCCAAATTTTCAAAATCCAATTGTCATTGGGACAGAAAGTGAGGTGAAATCTTCTGAACAGGTGCACAGACAGCAAAACAAAAGTTACAGGGGTGATAATACTTCCCTATGTTTTCCAAAAATCTTAAAAATAGATTTTTTGGCTGGAGCTACACGTACAAAATGCACCAGTTCAAACTTACAAACAGATTCTACTTAAGAACAAACCCACAGTCCCTGTCTTGTTTGCACCACCTGTATACTGCTGTTCAGAGTATATAGGGCCTGGGGGCCCCACACCTTTGCTGTTTTTTTATTTTGGTGAGGGGTTCCCCTTAATATCCATACAAGACCCAAAGGGGCTGGTAATGGGCTGGGGGGGTTCTCAATGATTTTCACCCATAATGCTGGGACCAGACATGACATTAAAGCCGCAAGCAGTTTTAAATGACTTGTTTTCCTTTAGAAATGTCATTTTGTGCAGGGACTGTTCTAAACACGGGAAGCATGCGTCACTTTACAGGCATACTATAGACACCCCCCAGGCAAGATATTTAAAGGAATATTTCACTTTTATTTTTTCACTTTAAGCATCATTAAAATCACTGCTCCCGAAAAAACGTCAGTTTTTAAAACTTTTTTTGCATTGATACATGTCCCCTGGGGCAGGACCTGGGTCCTCAAACCCTATTAAGGACAATAACTTGCATATTAGACTTTAAAATTTGCACTCTTTATTTCTCACGTTTGCGTCTCATAGACTTTAATGGGGTTCGAAAGTTTGCGCAAACTTTCTGTCCGTTCAAATGTTCTGATGCGAACCGGGGGGGGGGGGGGGGGATTGTTCGGCTCATCCCTACTTGGCAATGGCACAGTATTGCAGCAGCAGATTACTTGGCAATGACATAGTACTGCAGCAGCAGATTACTTAGCAATGGCACAGTATTGCAGCAGCAAATTACTTGGCAATGGCGCAGTACTGCAGCAGCAGATTACTTGGCAATGCCATAGTACTGCAGCAGCAAATTAATTGGCAATGACATAATACTGCAGCAGCAGATTACTTGACAATGGTACAGTACTGCAGCAGCAGATTACTTGACAACGGCATAGTACTGTAGCAGTAGATTACTTGGCAATGGCATAGTACTGCAGCAGTAAATTACTTGGCAATGGCATAGTACTGCAGCAGCAGATTACTTGGCAATGGCTTAGTACTACAGCAGCAGATAACTTGGCAAAGGCATAGCACTGCAGCAGCAAATTACTTGGCAATGGCATATTATTGCAGCAGAAAATTACTTGGCAATGGCATAGTACTGTAGCAGCAGATTACCTGGCAATGACATAATACTACAGCAGCAAATTACTTGGCAATGACATAATACTGCAGCAGCAAATTACTTGGCAATGGCATAGTACTGCAGCAGCAAATTACTTGGCAATGGCATAGTACTACAGCAGCAGATAACTTGGCAATGGCATAGTACTGCAGCAGCAGATAACTTGGCAATGGCATAGTACTGCAGCAGCAAATTACTTGGCAATGACATAGTACTGCAGCAGCAAATTAATTGGCAATGACATAATACTGCAGCAGCAGATTATTTGGCAAAGACATAGTACTGCAGCAGCAGATTACTTGGTAATGGAATAGTATTGCAGTAGTATATAACTGGCAGTGTTCCAGACTTAGCCTGTTTTACCAGAAGAAGGCTTCTGCTGGAGAGGTGGCGTGCTGTAATACAAGACAACAGCACTCAAAGCCGACTGAAAAGATTCCCCAATGGCTGGCACAGGTACCAGAATGAATGTGAAGAACAAGGGGTGTTGCTGCCCTGACCCTACCCACTTAGAAACCTCCCTGCACTTATAACTTCTCCTGACAAAACAGGGTCTCCATCCCTCACCTATCCACTCACTCCAGGCATGCCTAAATGGTGTGCATACCCTAATTTATAAAGTTCCACAACAAGGTGGCTGCCAGAGGTCATCAGAAGTTGCAGCTGCAATTCCTGTGACAACTAAGGAGTCTGCAAAAGAACAGATTTCCTCTTAAGACTCTGTTCTATTTGTTGTACTGTGCCACCTACTGGATGGAGGCCAGGTTGCACCTGCCTATAAGTTGAGCAAGTTCCCCTTACACTAACAAAATGTTTCACCCTGTGTTTTTAAGACGCTAATACAAATTCTGGCTGCGGGTGATGTGTGCTTAAAGGGTCTATGTTGCGATCAGTTTGCTACATGTAGTTTCCGCATTAAATAATGTTATATAAAACAAAATATAAATACTGTATTTAAGCTTGAGTCCACTCACAGCGTTTGTGTAATCAATGTCATTAGCTAACTGCTTTCTGCTACTTACAGGGCCACCCGCAGTGCGTATTTATCCTACTACTTGCACCTTATTTACAGGTACATTTAGTGCCCTAATCCTAACATAATTCCTTATTTAACTAAGCATGAAAAGCATCTGATCCTTTCCCAGCAGGTGTAAATTGAGGAACTGCTAACCCAAGACGGTGATGATAGCTCAAGGGCTCAGGTAAAAAAATTGTTCTGATTACAGACAGGTCACTTCACTAATTAGCAACTAATGAACCAGATTCTGTGCTCAGTTTCTACCATCTACCAATAACAATAATGTCACCTGGGAAAACATCTTCTCTTTTTCTTAAGGAAAGTTCTTCACTGCTTTTTAAATAGGTTTTTATAACAATGTGTAGCATGTCCTGTGTATTTTCTCTATTCTCTTGATAACTATTAACCTTTTCAAGCCCGAAAGGTTTACCCACCTTCAAAACCAGGCCATTTTTTGCAATACGGCACAGTGTTACTTTAACTGACAGTTGTGTGGTCGTGCGACATTGTACCCAAATAAAATTGATGTTCTTTTTTTTCCCACAAATAGAGCTTGGTATTTGATCCTCTCTGCGTTTTTTTTTTTTGCGCAATAAACAAAAAAAGGCCGACAATTTTGAAAAAAAAAACAATATTTTTTACTTTATGCTTTAAAACATACCCAATAAAACAATGTAAACAATCTAATGTATTCATCCATTTAGGCCAATATATATTCTGCTACATGTTTTTGGTAAAAAAAAATTTAAAAATAAGCGTATATTGATTGGTTTGGCAAAAGTCATAGCGTCTACAAACTATGGGATATACAGTGCCTTGCGAAAGTATTCAGCCCCCTTGAACTTTTTAACCTTTTGCCACATTTCAGGCTTTAAACATAAAGATATAACATTTTTATTTTTTGCGAAGAATCACCAACAAGTGGGACACAATTGTGAAGTGGAATGAAATCTATTGTATTTTTGAAACTTTTTTAACTAATAAAAAAATGAAAAGTGGGGCGTGCAAAATTATTCGGCCCCCTTGCGTTAATACTTTGTAGAGCCACCTTTTGCTGCGATTACAGCTACAAGTCGCTTGGGGTATGTCTCTATCAGTTTTGCACATCGAGAGACTGAAATTCTTGCCCATTCTTCCTTGCAAAACAGCTTGAGCTCAGTGAGGTTGGATGGAGAGCGTTTGTGATCAGCAGTTTTCAGCTCTTTCCACAGATTCTCGATTGGATTCAGGTCTGGACTTTGACTTGGCCATTCTAACACCTGGATATGTTTATTTGTGAACCATTCCTTTGTAGATTTTGCTGTATGTTTGGGATCATTGTCTTGTTGTAAGATAAATCTCCTTCCCAGTTTCAGGTCTTTTGCAGACTCCAACAGGTTTTCATCCAGAATGGTCCTGTATTTGGCTGCATCCATCTTCCCCTCAATTTTAACCATCTTCCCTGCCCCTGCTGAAGAAAAGCAGGCCCAAACCATGATGCTGCCACCACCATGTTTGACAGTGGGGATGGTGTGTTGAGGGTGATGAGCTGTGTTGCTTTTACGCCAAACATATCGTTTTGCATTGTGGGCAAAAAGTTTGATTTTGGTTTCATCTGACCAGAGCACCTTCTTCCACATGTTTGGTGTGTCTCCCAGGTGGCTTGTGGCAAACTTTAGACGAGACTTTTTATGGATATCTTTGAGAAATGGCTTTCTTCTTGCCACTCTTCCATAAAGGCCAGATTTGTGCAGTGTACGACTGATTGTTGTCCTATGGACAGACTCTCCCACCTCAGCTGTAGTTCTCTGCAGTTCATCCAGAGTGATCATGGGCCTCTTGGCTGTATCTCTGATCAGTCTTCTCCTTGTCTGAGCTGAAAGTTTAGAGGGACGGCCAGGTCTTGTTAGATTTGCAGTGGTCTGATACTCCTTCCATTTCAAAATGATCGCTTGCACAGTGCTCCTTGGGATGTTTAAAGCTTGGGAAATCTTTTTGTATCCAAATCTTTAAACTTCTCCACAACAGTATTACGGACCTGCCTGGTATGTTCCTTGGTCTTCATGATGCTCTCTGCGCTTTCAACAGAACCCTGAGACTATCACAGAGCAGGTGCATTTATACAGAGACTTGATTACACACAGGTGGATTCTATTTATCACCATCAGTCATTTAGGACAACATTGGATCATTCAGAGATCCTTGCTGAACTTCTGGAGTGAGTTTGCTGCACTGAAAGTAAAGGGGCCGAATGAATTTGCACACACCACTTTTCAGTTTTTTATTTGCTAAAAAAGTTTAAAATATCCAATAGATTTCGTTCCACTTCACAATTGTGTCCCACTTGTTGGTGATTCTTCACAAAAAATAAAAATTTTATATCTTTATGTTTGAAGCCTGAAATGTGGCAAAAGGTTGAAAAGTTCAAGGGGGCCGAATACTTCCGCAAGGCACTGTATTTATGGATTTTTTTTTTCATTATTTTATTTACTATTAATGGCAGACATCAGCTAATTTTTAGCAGGACTGCAACATTACGGTGGACAAATCGGTGGAGTAACTAAATAAATTTATTTTTTGGACGAAAACGAAATTCCGAAACAAAATATTTCAGTGTGCACATGTCTACTGAAGACATGCTTGGCCAGTCAGTCCATCACCACCCGCAGTTTCTTTAGCAAGGCAGTGGTCGTCTTGGAGGTGTGTTTGGAGTCGTTATCATGTTGGAATACTGCCATGCGGCCCAGTCTCTGAAGGGACGGGATCATGCTTTGCTTCAGTATGTCACAGTACATGTTGACATTTATGGTTTCCTCAATGAACTGTAGCTCCCTAGTGCCGGCAGCACTTATGCAACCCCAGACCATGACACCCCCCCCCCCCCCCACCATGCTTGACTGTAGGCAAGACACACTTGTCTTTGTACTCCTCATCTGGTTCCTGCCACACGTTTAACACCATCTGAACATAAGTTTATCTTGGTATCATGTGAGGTACTGCTGCAATCAGTAGTGAGAGAGCAATAATTTTAGCCCCAGGCCTCCTCTGTAACTCAAAACATGCAACCTGTAGAATTTTTTTAAACGTCGCCTATGGAGATTTTTAAGGGTAAAAGTTTGTCGCCATTCCACGAGAGGGCGCAATTTTGAAAGGTGACATGTTGGGTATCAATTTACTCGGCGGAACATTATCTTTAATAATATAAACAATTGGGCTAACTTTACTGTTGTCTTATTTTTTTATTTAAAAAAGTGTATTTTTCACAAAAAAGTGTGCTTGTAAGACCGCTGTGCAAATACGTTGTGACAGTAAGTATTACAACGACCATTTTATTATCTAGGGTGTTAGAAGAAAAAAGAGTAGAGAGTGTACAGCTTGTATAACAGTGTAAATTTGCTGTTGTGTCAAAATAACTCAACACACAGCCATTAATGTCTAAACAGCTGGTAACAAAAGTGAGTACATACTAAGTGAAAATGTCCAAATTGGGCCCAAAGTGTCAATATTTTGTCAATATGTCAGCTTCTTTAGCAAGGCAGTGGTAGTTTTGGAGGTGTGTTTGGGGTTGTTACCATGTTGGAATACTGCCCTGCGGCCCAGCCTCTGAAGGGAGGGGATCATGCTCTGCTTCAGTATGTCGCAGTACATGTTGGCATTCATGATTCCCTCAATGAACTGTAGCTTGCTAGTGCCAGCAGCACTCATGCATCCCCAGACCATGACACTCCCACAATCATGCTTGACTGTAGGCAAGAAACACTTGTCTTTGTGCTCCTTACCTGTTTGTTGCCACACATGTTTGACAACATCAAAATCCAAATAAATTTATCTTGGTCTCATCAGACCACAGGACATGGTTCCAGTACTCCGTGTGACCAATTTTATGCAGTGTGCAGCATATGGTCTGAGCACTGACAGGCTGACCCCCCACCCCCACCCCTTCAACCTCTGTAGCAATGCTGGCAGCACTCATACGTCTATTTCTCAAAGACAACCTCTGGATATGACTCAGAGCATGTGCACTCAGCTTCTTTGGTCGACCATGGTGAGGCTTGTTTTGAGTGGAACCTGTCCTGTTAAACCACTATATGGTCTAGGCCACCATGCTGCAGCTCAGTTTCAGGGTCTTGACAATCTTCTTAGCCATCTTTATGTAGAACAACAGTTATTTTTTCCGTTTTTAAGAGAGTTTCTTGCCATGAGGTGCCATGTTGAACTTCCAGTGACCAGTATGAGAGAGTGAGAGCGATAACACCAAATTTAACACACCTGCTCCCCATTCACACCTGAGACCTTGTAACAGTGGTTTAGACATGAATGGCTTTGTGTTGAGTTAATTTGAGGGGACAGTAAATTTATACTGTTATACAAGCTGTACACTCACTACTTTACATTGTAGCAAAGTGTCATTTCTTCAGTGTTGTCACATGAAAATATATAATAAAATATTTACAAAAATGTGAGGGGTGTACTCACTTTTGTGAGATACTGTAGATAGATCTATCTGTCTATCTATCTATCTATCTATCTATCTATCTATCTATCTATCTATCTATATAGATAGACAGATAGATAGATATCAGAGGCGTAACTAGAATCTTCAGGGCACTGGTGCGCCCCCCCCCGACTGGGGGCCCCCCACCATGTTTCACCTGCAAGACAGAGAAAGGAGACTGAGGACACAACCCTAAATCTCCATCTCTGCACTCTCAGCTGCACAGAATAAATGGACAGGTATAGCTCTGTACAGAGGCTTCCTGTTCATTTGAAGCATAGTAAAAGTTTAAAAAGGATTTAAACATTATTCACAACATCTTGAGGAGGATTTTGCAAAATGCAGCACAGATAACTAAATAAAAGTGAATGTAACAAGCTACAAATGACACACATTGACACCATCAAAACATATTTCCTGGAAAATTATCCCCCTCAAAAAAATGAATACAAACAAAACACACACCCATATACACACACACAGACCATGCAATTAAAAAACTCATGTGAATGAGCGCAAGAGCCGCTTGCGCATGCGCACTGCTTACATTGATCTCACGCAGTTCTAAATGTACCTGCAGGCACAGCAGGCTCTCTCTGAAAAAGTTACTTTCTCATTCTATTTTGGACATATTTGTTACTGGAGTAGTTGTTACTAAACTTCCTCACATCACCCCATAATATTGGCACCTCCACCTTCTGTTACTATTGAACTGGAGATGCCGTGCGCTATGTCCATATTGGCGCACAGAATGCATTCTCTCGTGCGCCAAGATCGCTATAGTAAATGGGGGATTCAAGCTCTGTTACCGGCGCACCATGTCGTAAATATGGAAATGTGCATTGCGCCTCCCGTGCACCTCTACTGATGGCGCACGGCTTTAGTAAATCAACCCCAATGACTCATTAAATCCCCTTGGGCTTAACAAAAACATAATTATTTTTAAATGGTACTCTAACACACAGTCTTTGATTTCAGCAATATGTGTAGTAAGAAATTTGATTTGAATTTCAGTCCAAACTGACATTATTCTGAGCATTCAGTAAAATTGGTATATATTGTAATACGGGTATTCGAAAACATCTGAATCTCAGAATAACAAAAAATTTGGAACGAATATTAATTAAGAACGAAACGAACCACACATATCTAGTTGGCAGGAGACGGGAGGGGGAAGCCGGCAGCACTGCAGGGGATCAGGGAGCAAGGGAGTACACAGGGGCCTGGAGGCAGCAGGCGGTAGATAGAAGAGGCGGTAGGGTTGCAGGAACTTATCACCTCAATTTTGAAAATGAAGGGGATTGGTTGCTTTATATGCCACCCCTACTGGCCCTCCTCTATACACTGCTATTGTTACCCCTGTACATACACCCCTGTCCTTTCCATCCTGGAACAAATCCTTTCCACTCTCCTAATCCTCTGCAGCGCAAATTATCTTACCCCCCCCAAATCCCCCTTCCTAGAGCAACACCCCTCCAGCACAAATCTCCCTTCCCCCCATGTTTCAAAATAGGCACCCAGGACACTTCCCCCCATTTCTTACAGGGAGCCAGGGGTCTAGACGCTGTAATTTTCCCCTCTGAGGCAGGCGGCATCTCTTTGTTTGGGGGGGTAAGAGCATTTGTGCTGGGGGGCACCCCACCACCTACTTATCACGCCTCAAGGTATATTTTGATATTACCTCCCCCTTCTCGTTTCCCAGTTAGGCTACTTTCACACAGAACGCGCCCGTGTGTTAGCGGTAAAGCACTGCTAGTCTTAGCGGGGCTTTTTGTCCGCTATAGGTGCTTTTTTAACCCCGCTATTGGCAGAGGAAAGGATTAAAAGCAGCCATGTTGCAGTGCTGCCAAAGTGCTTTCCAGGTGCTTTGGCAAGCACTGCCCATTCATTTCTATGGACAGGGAGTTTTGGGAGCGGTGTATACAGCGCTCCCGCACTACCTCAAACATGCTGCTTGCAGGACTTTTTTACCTGTCCTGCAAGCGCACCGTCCCCCCCCCCCCCCCCCCAGTGTGAAAACACTTGAGCTTTCACACTGGGGAGGCACGAGAGTCACTTTTCAGGTGCTATTTTTAGGGCTAAAACGCCTGAAAAGGGCCCCAGTTTGAAAGGGGTCTTACTATTGTCCCTTTCCTCTAAATACAGCAAACCACACAGACCTCAGCAGCGTGCCTCTTTCACTTCTATACTTCTCCTCCCTGGCTCCTCCTGTCTGTGTACAGGAGAACATCGGAGCCAAGGAGGAGGGGCCCACTTCAGTGAGGTGTGCAGGAAGTCGCTGAAGGAGACGTGCCAGCTGCCACAGAGGGGACGATCGTGACGTGTGGGACACCGGGCACCCTGCAAAAGATGCAGGGCAGATGTGCCCACGCTGGCACACCCTTTTAGGCAAACTGAAATTGTAAATAATAATAAAAAATAATAAATTGTAAAAAAAAAAAAAAAAGCTACTGACTGTGCTATTGACATATTAGTGCCACTGGCATATGACATTAAAAAAAAATATCTGTAATCAGTATCGGCGAGTACTTGAAAAAAAGTATTGGCACTTGTACTCGGTCTTACAAATGATGGTATTGGAACAACTATACTTTGAACCCCCAAACATTATATATTTTTTTACAGCAGAAGCCATAGAGAATAAAATGGTAGGTGTTGCAATTTTTTATGTCACATGGTATTTGGCAAGTCAAGAGGCTTGGCAGAGCTATAGCAGCCCTGCCTTCCATGCTGTGGCATCTTTTCTGCTACTTGGCTTAGCATTGGACTCTGGCTGTCACTGACAACCTGCAGTTCCAATTCAGGTACTGACAGAGCCTGCAGGAGCCACTTTGTCTGAGTACCATTTTAAAACGGCACTGGTACAAACACCCGATGTCCCTGGGCCATTTTAAAATGGCACCCAGGACTCAAGTGATTAAACAAGAAAAAAAATACAGAAAAAAAGATTCATACTTAAATGGAAACTATAAAATTCTTGAGACAATTTTATATATTTTATATATATATATATATATATATATATATATATATATATACACGGTATGTCATTTTCTCATTATTATTATTATTATACATGATTTATAAAGCACCAACAGTTTACACAGCTCTTTACAACTTGAGGGTAGCCAGTACAAATACAATACAGTTGGAATCAGAGGGTGCTGCTCCTTAGAGCTTACAATCTAAGAAAGAAGGTATATATATATATATATATATATATATATATATATATTTTATATATATATATATATATATATATATATATATATATATATATATATATATATATATATATATATTATATATATTATATATATATATATATATATATATATATATATATATATATATATAGATAGATAGATAGATAGATAGATAGATATATAGGTATGTCTATATATATATATATATATATATATAGAGAGAGAGAGAGAGAGAGAGAGAGAGAGAGAGTACTGTATATCACTTTTTTGGTATACAGAGCTACATTTAATATGACAAGGGTTCAGAAGGGCATTATGGGTAGCTAAAGAATAAACACAATAGCCATTCCATGTTTTGGGGTTTCTTTTATTCGATTAAAATGTTGAACTTCGCTACCTTTTAAAGGGATCCATGACCCATACACTTGTATACATGTGTTTTGCAAATAATTAGCTTCTTTCAGCTCTTTCAGCAAAGCTGACCGGAATATATTATTGAATGCATGAAATTGGTACTATACCTCCATCTACTGATTTAAAAGGATAAAACAAAATATACATTTTCTATAACTATATTATTAAAATGAATAAATAAATATTGATATTATATATATATATATATATATATATATATATATACAGTATACCATTAAATCAAATCAATGTTAATAAATTCCAGAAGGCGCTAGAACAATGCTAGAAATTCAAAGCATGAAGTGTTAAAATTCAATAAAAAGTCAGTGCAAAAGTCCCACACATATTATAACTGCAAATAGCTATGCTCCAATCATGCAGGAAAGATGGTGTGATTATTCCACTCCACAAGCAATTACTTCAACGAGATCAGTTCGCATATCGCAGTGTGAACTGTCAAATTATGCAAAATGTAATTGCACAGGTGTGAACAACCATGCGCTCCGATTCCAGTGCGGACCAAAAAAAAGGTCTTGTACCATTTTGGTGTGAATGCAATGCCATTTGCCATGCAGTTTTTATGGCTGAAATTTGCATTGCACACACATAGCATGTGATTTGCACAGCAATGCGGTGGAAATCACATACGATGCCTCTTAACGCATATGACCAGTGTGAACTGGGACTAATGCCGGACACGCGCCTGGACTTGCTGGCAGAAAAGGTCAGACGGAATCATTTCATCAGATAATCCGATTGTGTGTGGGCTTCATCTGACTTTTTTTTTCAAAAATTCTGATAGACCTAGAAATACTGTAGAACATGTTTTAAATCTTTCAGATGGAATAAATTTCTATCGGAAAAACCATTTGTCTGTATGCTATTCCGACGGACCAAAAACGACACAAGGGCAGCTATTGGCTACTGGCTATTGAACTTCCTTTTTCTAGTCCTGTCGTATGTCATCGCATTCAAAACAAACGGACTTTGGTGTTTGTGTGTAGGCATGTCCCTTTCAGCGTAACTCCGTCGGAACTCTGGCGGAAAGACTGCCAGAGTTTATTCTGATGGGAAAACTAGTCGTGTGTACACGGCATAAATGTCTGAAAAGTGTGGTGTGCATTTGTATTCAGCCCCCCGGAGTCAATACTTTGTGGAACCACCTTTCACTGAAATTACAGCTGCAAGTCTTTTTGTGGATGCCTCTACCAGCTTTTCACATCTGGAGAGTGACATTTTTGCCCATTCTTCTTTGCAAAACAGCTCAAACTCTGTCAGATTGGATGGAGAGTGTTTGTGAACAGCAATTTTCAAGTTTTATAAATAAATAGATAAAGTCGCGCTACGGACTACTCACCCTTTGTGACACAAAACACAAAGCAAAACAAAACGTGGTGAAAAATGTCTACGGGGTTAGAGCTGCCTTTACCTGGAACCTCCACCTCCTAATTTAGGAGGGGAGGTAAAGTTTAAGAAATAGAATGAATAGGTTATGGCGCTAAACCCACCATATGTATAAATATATAAATGTGCTTGTAGTGACCTTTCTCCAAACTTAGTGGTATTATAAGTGCTAATTGAATCCTGTAGGAATTAAAGTGAAAATGCGTACTAACTCTGTTTAGTTTCAAAAATGAAAAATATATGTGATCGGCATTTAAAACAACATATGAGTGCCATATAACAATGAGTCAAACTCCAAAAAATTCATATGAGAAGTGTTCATATGGATCATAGTAGATGCGGAATCCTTATATATAAAAGAAACATTTTCAAAACCACATAAAGTCACTAAATATGTCCTTCAGTGATATCCTGATTATCCGTGATCCAGGATAAAAAGTGATCAATGCAAATAGGTGCAAAGAAAGTGCAAAAGAATTAAGTCAAACTTCAATTCAAAAAACAGTCACATGGAAACGCATGGAAACACGCTACACGTATCCAATATTGGTGTTATAGATGGTAATGATGCCAACTCGAGTTACTAGTACAAACAGTGCAAATCTTCAGTGGAAAGGAAAACATTCATCCCCGGTGCGCCACTCAGTGTTATAGTATGTGAATGCTCTCACCAGAACTTATGCCCCTATGGGGCTAGATGGACCTTCACAGTGTGAGCCACTGTGTCGCTGTCTGGCTGCTGCTGGTGCACTGAGGAGAGTTTCACTGTTCCGTTCGTATGGACTCCGTTAATGGATATACATAAGGGAAAATACATCCATAGTGTAATACGTTTTAAACAAGACCTTCGTTTATTAGATTAGAAAACTACTCACATTTAGCAGTAAAAACAAATCTCGGCCGGCCGTCTCTGTCTATGGAAAGGGTGCACGCAACGTGGCCACGTTGCGTGCACCCTTTCCATAGACAGAAAATTAGAAATGGAAAATTAGAAATGGTGTTGAGGCTTGTAATTGGCCTATGGTTGTTTGGATCCTGAGGGTCCAGGTTTGGTTTCTTGAGTAGAGGTTTGACGATGCCTTGTTTGAGGATGCTGGGAACAATCCCTTCGTGGAATGATCTGTTTATGAGGTGGGTTATGGTTGGAGCCACGATGTCGGAGCATTCTTTCAGTAGTTTTGTGGGGATGATGTCAATAGGTGAGGTACTGTCACGCAGTTTATTAATGATGTTTTTTGCGGTGTCTATGGTAATTGGGGATAGTGAAAATGTTGGCGGTTGCGGTATGGTGCAGACATCCTCTTTTTGTATTTACTGGCTGAGGTTGGATGTTTTCTTCTGACAAATTGTTTCCCTGATGGTTTTGACTTAATCGATGAAAAAATCCGACAGTTTGTCACAGTAATCCTGGGATTCACTTTCTGGGGGTTCTAGGCACACCGGATTCATTGATTGATTAACCAGTTTAAACAGTTCCCGTGGTTGGTTTGTGGCTGTTGAGATTGTATATGAGAAGTGGTCCTTTTTGGCTTTGAAGATTGCTTTCCGATAATTCTCTGTGAGACCTTTGTAGTTAAAGTGGTTTTCCTCTGTGGTATTTCTTCTCCATGTTCTTTCCGCTCTTCTGCGTTCTTGCTTTAGTACGGCGAGGGAGCTATTAAACCATCCAGAGTTTTTCTTCCTGATGAGAGCCCTGCGTTTTGGTGCTACCGAGTCTGCTGATTGCAGCAATGCTCTGTTCAGGGAGTTGAGTGTTTCCTCCGTAGAGTGGTTTAAGGTTATTGTAGTTATCTTGTTGGACAGAGTGGATTTGAAGGATTCAGAGTACAGTTTTTTATGCGATCTGGTCCAGTGCGTTGTTGTTACAGGATTCCATTTTTCGTTGGTGATGTTGGTAGCTATTTTGAATTTGATGGCGTGGTGATCCGTCCATGGCAATGTTATGTTGTTGAGTATATTGCCGTCAATGTTCTGTTTTAAAATGAGGTCCAGGGTGTGTCCTGACCCATGCGTGGGAATCTTTATCAGTTGCTGGAGACCCAGTTCTTCTAGTTGATTGATGCAGGCAGTCGCAATGGGGTCTTTGGGCTCATTTGCCCAAAGGTTGAAATCTCTGAGTGCCAGGAAATTTTTGAATTTTAGGGTGTGCATTGCAAAGGATTCCGTGAGGGGTGAAAGAAGATTGGCCTTTGGTCCCGGTGGTCTGTAGCACAGTAGAATATGAGTGGTGTCATGGGGTGTTTGTTGAAGATGTAGCGTCAGGGTTTCCATAAAAGGCACTGGGTTCTGAGATGATGGTTTAGTGAGATCCAGGTGACCTTTAAAGATCACTGCTAGGCCTCCTCCTTTTTTCCCTATCCGGTGTTCGGTTAGGATCCTGTAGTTTTCCGGCACCAATTCCGTGAGGATGGTGTTGCAGTCAGAGGTTAACCAGCTTTCGGTGATGAAGAGGCAGTCTACATTGTTCTCGATGATGAAGTCGTGTACTTCCAGTCTATGTTTGACTGCAGACCTGGCGTTAATCAAGGCGCAATCTAATTGTAGTGGTCGAGTAGATGTCTTCCTGTGGTTGGGAGCTGCTTGTCATCCGGTTTTTAGTAGTTGTTCTCTTTGAAGTATTTTTTGTATGGAAGATGGCAATGTGGTGTTGATGTTCCTTAGTCTGTGCAGAACTTCAGCTGAGTATTTGAAGTGGCACATGGTTTGTGGATGCTGTTGATGGTACTATGGGCCTAAGATGATGATCCTGATCAGGGTATTGATCCTGAGGAGGGGCTAGGTATCAGACTTGAGTTTTTTGAGTGGCGCGTCATGGCCTATAAATCACTGCAGCATCGCAGTGCATTGCTGGCTGATGATTGGCCAATCACAGCGCCGTCTGTACATCGAGCCATAATTGGCCAAAGCCAGGGTGGCTTTGGCCAATTATGGCTCAGGGGATTTAGTACACGCCCCGCACTATATAAGGCCGTCTGGAAGTCGGCCTTGTGTAGTGTGTTTCGGCATGCTGATAGAGAGAGAGATAGGCAGTGTCATTTCATTTCATTTGAGTTAGATAGAGTAGGCAGGAGGCGAGTCAGTTAGCTGCAGTGAGTGTATTGTGTATATATATATATATATATATATATATATATATATATATATATATATATATATATATATATATATATATATATGCATCCTGGGTTTTGTATATATATATATATATATATATATATACTGTATTCAGTTTAGCTAGATTCGTTCCTGTGTACTGTGTCCTTTGCACAATGTGCACATAAAGCTACCCCAATTACTGGTGTTCTTCTGATCCGATACCACAGGCATGCAACTGCACTAATTACAGTTGGTGTACTGTGTACTCTGCACAGTGTGCACGTAAAGCTACCCCAATTGCTGGTGTTCTTCTGATCCTATACCACAGGCAGGCAGCTGTAGTAATTACAGTTGGTGTACTGTGTACTCAGCACAGTGTGCACTTAAAGCTACCCCAATTGCTGGTGCTCTTCTGACCCTATACCACAGGCAGGCAGCTGCAGTAATTACAGTTGGTGTACTGTGTACTCTGCACAGTGTGCACTTAAAGCTACCCGAATTGCTGGTGTTCTTCTGATCCTATACCACAAGCAGGCATATGCAGTAACTACAGTTGGTGTACTGTGTACTCTGCACAGTGTGCACATAACACTACCCCATTTGCTGGTGTTCTCATACTAATAATACTACAGGCGGGCAGTTGATTCTGCTAGCTGCAGTATAATGAGTATATACGTCCCAGCTTTGTGCAGCTACATCTCCCTGCAGGCCATTAGTATGTCTGGAAGGCCAACAAGGAGAGACAGACAGTCAGGAGCCAATAAAAGAGGGCAAGCAGGCTCTGTGTCTAGAGGCAATAGTGCTGGTCGTGGACACGGTGCATCCTCATCAGCACGTGGCCATGGGACACGCTTGTGCTTTTTTTTGTCAGCTGGCCGCGTTGAGTTGCAACATGCCGAAGACTTGGTAGAGTGGATGACCAAGCCGTCCTCATACTCCTTATCCTTTCTCACCCAGGCTCAGGGTACTTTGGCAAAGCAGCTGCCAACACAACCTCTTCCCTCGGCTCGATGGCATCAGTCACTCCTTCTCTAGCCCCACCATGTCCTCCTGAGGAGTCCCCCAAACTGTTTGACCACAGTGTTGGGTGTCACAGATCAGCTGCGGAGCTGATCTGTGTCTCACCTTTACTGCTGTAGGTTGGCTAGCATCTGTTGTTCCACTAGCTGGTGTTCAGCTCTGTGCACTCTGCAGCTATGGGTGTCACCGCCGATCACCTGTTGCCTAATATATGTTTCCTTTCTGATACTTCCTGTCCAGCCCCTCATGTGTTCCTCTATTTAAATCCCTTTCAAACCAGCTACTGATTGCTTGAGCAACATTTGTTTCTGAGCTCCCTTCGTGTAACCTGTTCTACCTGACCTCTTGTGAACTGTTCTCTTGTGTACGGACCCGGCTTGTTCTGATTATGTTGTCTGCACCCAGCCCTGACCTTGGCTCACTATCCGGCTCTCTTTTGCTTCATCCATCCATCCTTGTCTAACGGTGTCTTCTGGTACTTCCCTAGCGAGCAGGGTGAACCCGGGGGTCGTGACCTGGGGTCAGCACGCAGCTAAGCTCAAACCCTCGTGAGGGGGTGCATGGCGGAACACCAGCTGGCTCTTAGATTCCACGCCCTGGGGATCCCGTGTCACCTGCTCGCCTGCGGGCTCACAGTAATTAGTACCGTGACATTGGGTACATGCTCCAGGAGGATGCCCAGCGTTTTGAAGGCTTTGATGATGATACAAAGCTAGAGGAAGGCAGTAACATGAGCCCAGAGAGAGGGGGTGCCCAAGAAGGACAGCAATCTGGCAGTCATTTTCCTCCAGCTGCAGCATACTGCCAGGTTTGCTCCAGTGATGAGGAGGGAGGGGATGATGAGATCACTGACTCCATGTGGGTGCCTGATAGGAGAGAGGAGGAGGAGGCATCTCCAACGAGGCAGGATACCCTCCAGGGGCCAGCTTAAGTGCAGCACACCGACTGCATCACAACTCAGAGCTCCACATGTGCAGGGCGCTGCCTCTGCACGTTATTCCAAAAGTTCTTTGGTGTTTGCCTTTTTTGAGACGAGTGCATCAGATCTCACCACTGCTATTTGCAACATATGTCTCAAGCGTATCTCACATGGCCAAAACATCAGCCGCTTGGGCACCACATGCTTAACCAGACATATGTCGACCTGCCATGCAGTTTGTTGGCAAGCGTACCTAAAAGACCCACACCAAAGAACAAAGCGAACCTCTCCTTGTTCCTCATCAGCTGGGATCTCCAACCCCACTATACCTTCAGTCCTCTCTGAAACCTGCACTGAGAGGAATGAAGGTGTAGAATTAGGTGTCTCACAGCCAAGTACTTGCGGGCAATCTACTATCGTTACACCAACGTCCGATTGTGCCAGACAAATTTCCCTGCCCCCGCTGCTGCACCACCGAAAGAAGTTCACTCCCAGCCATCCACATGCCCAGTGGTTAAATGCTAACTTGGCTAAAATGCTAGCACTTCAAATACTGCCTTTTCAGTTGGTAGACGCTGCCCCCTTCCATGAGTTTGTGGAATGTGCGGTTCCTCAGTGACAGGTTCCCAAACGCCACTTTTTCGCACAGAAGGTGATTCCGGCATGTGGAAGGCAATGTCTTGGCCTCGCTGGACAGGGCGGTCTGTGGTAAGGTGCATATTACCGCTGACTCATGGTCCCTGTCCCTCTTGTCCACCTGTTGCAGCACACGCTGCATGGAATAATGGACAGGGCACTTGAGGCAGAACAGAGGCAGGGAGAGGAGGACTTCCTTACCTCTTAAGATCCCCTTTATCCAGACATAGGAAGATGACGAGGAGGAGGAGGAGGATTGTGTCAGCATGGAGGTGGAGCCTGGCACTCAGCATCAGCAGTAGACTTTTAGGGATCATTTACAGTCACAAGAAACCAGTGGACTTGTACATGGCTGGGAGGAGGTGGCTGTGGATCATGTCATCCTTAGTGACCCAGAGGACTCCAGATCGAATGCCTCAGCTAACCTACGCTGCATGACCTCCCAGATCCTGCAAAGCCTGCGGAAGGATCCTCGTATTCGTCGGATCAAGGAGAGGGATCATTACTGGCTGGCAACCCTCCTTGATCCACATTACAAGGGTAAGGTTGCGGACCTTATCTTGCCATTGCAGAGGGAGCATAGGATCAAACATCTTCGGGAGGCCTTGCAGAAAGCTCTGTGCAACGCGTTCCCAGACACTGGGAGGTTACAAATTCCTGGTCCTGGACAACGTGTTACTGAGGCTTCGGTCAGTCACAGATGGAGCGGTGGAGAAGTTGGGCGTCTGACCGATGCAGACAATATTTTAGTCCGCAGCCCCAAGGTATGATCAGTTCCAGCAACCATCGTCAGCGTCTGATTTACTAATATAGCTTGCACAGTATGCAATTGAGCTACTGGCCTGTCCTGCATCCAGCGTTCTTTCAGAACGCACATTCAGTGCTGCTGGAGGCTTTGTAACTAATCACAGGGGGCGCCTGTCCACCGACTCGGTTGATCGACTGACTATCATAAAAATGAATCAGTCTTGGATGACCACCAGCTACCAAGCACCTGATGCTGATGTAACCGAATCATTTTTTTTGTCAGATCCCTTCAAGACTGCCTATGGTGATGCTGAGTGACTATCCTATTATGCCGAGTGACTATCCTCTTCCTCCTCAATGATCATGCTGATAGCTTGTAAGAACATTTTTGGTTCTGGGCGCCTCCACCAGTGGCTAAAGCCCAATTTTTCATTGCTGCACTTAACTACAATTTCTGTGAGTGGTTGCAGTGTTGTGGCAACAGAACCAGTGCCTAAGGCCCAATTTTTCAGCGCCTGTTTACTGTATCAATGCAAAAAAAGTCTTAAAACTGCAGTTTTTTCGGGCGCAATGATTTTAATGATGCTTAAAGTGAAAAAAAAAGTGAAATATTCTTTTAAATATCATACCTAGGGGGTGTCTATAGTATGCCTGTAAAGTGGCACGTGTTTCCCGTGCTTAGAACAGTCCCTGCAGAAAATGACATTTTTAGAAGAATAAAAGTCATTTAAAATTGCTTGCGGCTTTAATGTAATGTCTGGTCCCGGCAATATGGATGAAAATCAGTGAGACAAACAGCATGGGTACCCCCTACCCCCCCCCCCCAGTCCATTACCAGGCCCTTTGGGTCTCATATGGATATTAAGGGGAACCCCGCACCCAAATTAAAAAAAGGAAAGGCGTGGGGCCCCCAGGCCCTATATACTCTGAACAGCAGTATACAGGCGGTACAAACAAGACAGGGACTGTAGGTTTGTTGTTAAGTAGAATCTGTTTGTAATTTTGACCTGGTACATTTTTAAAGTGTAGCTCCAGTCAAAAAATCTATTTTTAAGCTTTTTGGAAAACATATGGAAGGGTTATCCCCCCTGTAACATTTTTTCTGCTGTCTGTGCACCTCTTCAGAAGATTTCACCTCACTTTCTGTCCCAATGACAAATGTTTTTTGAAAATATGGGGTTTTTAGTGAAACAAGGATTGGTGATAAAGCATCAGTGGAGAGGAGACACGTTTTTCCCATATCAACTCTTACAGGAGAGAATTTCGCTTCCTAGGGGTAGATTTCATCTCACTTCCTATTTTCTCCTTCCGTTTGCAAGTAGGAGACATTTGTAAGTTGGATGTTTGAAAGAAAGCTATGCAGACCAATTTGATGCTGTGTGCGGCCTATGGTCTGAGCACTAACAGGCTGACCCCCCACCCCTTCAACCTCGGCAGCAATACTGGCAGCACTCACAACCTCTGGATATGATGCTGAGCATTTGCACTCAACTTCTTTGGTCAACCATGGCAAGGCCTGTTCTAAGTGGAATCTGTCCAGTTTAACTGCTGTGACCTTGTAACTCTAATGAGTCACATGACACCGGGGATGGAAAATGGCCAATTGGGCCCATTTCAGACAGTTTCACTTAGGGGTGTACTCACTTTTGTTGCCAGCGGTTTAGACATTAATGGCTGTGTTGAGTTATTTGAGGGGACAGCAAATTTACAATGTTATACAAGCTGTACACTCACTACTCTACATTGTAGCAAAGTGTCATTTCTGCAGTGTTGTCACATGAAAAGATATAATAAAATATTTACAAAAATGTGAGGGGTGTACTCACTTTTGTGAATTACTGTATATCACCTTATTGCCAGAAGCTGTAGGATAGATGTTTAGCGCTGACTATTTTTGATGTGCAATGGCTGCAATCACTGACCAGTGTGTTCTGGCTCAGAGGGCAAGTCCCCCACTCAGAACAAAATAGCTCAGCGGGCAGAACAATGTACTAACTATGCACAGTTAGTACAGCAAGCTCCTCTCGCGCTCCTCTTTTTCTTTTTCTTTTTTTTTTCATTCAGCCTGCTGGGTTGAACAAAATTTTAATTGTAAAATTGAAACAATATGAAAAGAGACCATTTTGTAATGACTTCTCCTTACATCAGCCCACCTATGCACTGCTCAATCACTGAAGAGTACATGGGACAAAGGGTAACAAACCAAAATACGGATTTACCAAAAGATGAGGTGAAATCAACAAAAAAAATAAAGCTATTAGTTGTCAAAACAAAATGACAAGGTTAGGTTAGGTCATGCCAATTATCTAAGAGTGCTTCTTCTAGCCTAGGGTGAATCAGCTTTATCAGATAATGGTGTGATTTTGGAATTAGTAATGTTCTTACCTGCTGTGTATTTAAGAGGACCCACTCCACATACTCCTGATTCCGTACTAAGCCTAATATATTATTTGCTTGCTTAAACTCATCAAGTTAAATATGTGTACATCAATTAGGTATTCAAGTCAATAAAAATTGGATATAACATGAATGTTAATTGTTCTATATGATAATAAAATGTGATCACGTTCTTATCACTGCCTTTTAAACACAACATTAGCACCTTCATTTAAAGATGTGTTTGTGTTAATTACCTGCAAATGGAGATAATCAGGCATGTTGAGCTCACAAGACTCAGACTACCATACTAAATACAAATTTTTTCGACTGAGGGCCACACTTATCTAAAAAAACAGCCAGAACATTCTGGAGATTAACATACCAATTATAAATTATATTTAAAAAAAATAAAAGACAACACATCCTAAGTATATAGTAATAAGTGTAATATTTTTACTTTCAAAATATAATACGGTTTAGCCTTTGGACTATTTTGTTTAAAAATGTTATAAGGAAATACAGACTTATTAACCACTTGCTTACTGGGCACTTAAACCCCCCTCCTGCCCAGACCAATTTTCAGCGCTGATACATTTTGAATGACAATTGCGCGGACATACAACACTGTACCTAAATTAAATTTTTTTTATTTTTTTTCCCACAAATGGAGCTTTGTTTTGGTGGTATTTAATTACAGCTTGGAGTTTTATTTTTTGCTAAACAAACAAAAAAATGCAAAATAAAAAAAATCATGTTTAATAGTTTGTTATAAAATTTTGCAAACAGGTATTTTTTCTCCTTCATTGAAATGCGCTGATGAGGCGGCACTGGTGGGCACTGATAGGCTGCACTGGTGGGCACTGATAGGCTGCACTGGTGGGCACTGATAGGCACAGTTAAGGTGGCACGGATAGGCACAGATAAGGTGGCACCGATAGGCACAGATAAGGCAGTACTGATGGGCACAGATAAGGCGGCACTGATGGGCAAAGATGGGCACAGAAAAGATGGCACTGATGGATGGCACGGATGGGTGCATGGATGGGTGGCACTAATGGGCACTGATAGGTACCACTGATAGATGGGACTGATGGGCACTGATAGGTGGCACTGATAGGTGACTCTGATAGGTGGCACTGCTGGGCACTGATGGGCGGCACTGATGGGCACTGGTAGATGACACTGATGGGCACGGATATGTGGCACTGAGGTGCAGCACTGTTGTTGAGGCAGATTGTGGGCACTGATAGGTGGCACTATGGGCACTAATGGATGGCACTGATGGGTGGCACTTTTTCCTTTCCTTAGATGGCACTGGCAGGGGGCAGGTGGGCATTGATGAGCTGGCGCCAGCTCGCCGTGATCGGGACTGAAGTCCCTCTCACGGCCGCCGGTGATCGGCATTTTTTTTTCTGACAGCGCGAGGAGGAAAAATAGCGGATTACCGGCTCTGTTGTCATCACATGATCAGCTGTCATTGGCTGACAGCTGATCATGTGGTAAGGGGTCGGGATCGACCCCTTACTCTGATCTGTGATCAGGCGAGTCTCATAGACTCGCTGATCACAGAGTGCGCCGCACGCTCCCCTCCGGCGGCGCGCAGGCCGCTCGTGCACAGGACAACGTCAATAGACGTAGTCCCGGCAAAGCAGGTCCGTGCTGTAGCCGTCATTCGGCTATAGCGCGGATCTCTAGCGGTTAAAAAAAGATTGGGAAAACTCCTAAAATGGCTGAGAACATTAACCACATTCCAATATACGTAAAGAACAAAAATTAAAGGCAAAGAGGGACTTTAAAGTGGTCCTAAAGACAAAAGTTTTTTTCTTAAAGAGGAAAACTAAAAAATTTAAAGTCAGCAGCCACAAATACTGTAGCTGCTGACTTTTAATATTAGGACACTTACCTGTTCAGGGTTCCCGGCGATGTCGGCACCCCAGACGATTTTTGGAATCGTGCTGCCGCTGCCATTCTTGGTAAGGGAAACTGGCAGTGAAGCCTTTCGGCTTCACAGCCAGTTCCCTATTGTGCATGCGTGAAGCATGCTGCGATATCTAACTGGCCCGGTGGCGGAGGAAGGAGGGGGAGGGCCAAACTTCCGGTAGACTGCACCATGGCGCTGTCCTTCGGAAGTTTGGCCCGTTCCCCCCTCCCCCCTGAAAGGTTCCAAATGTGGCACCGGAGGGGGGGGGGAGCAGATAAGCAGAGGTTCCATTTTTGGGTGGAACTCTGCTTTAATGCATTCTATACAAAATTCTGTGTGCAGCAGCCCCCCTCAGCCCCCGTAATACTTACCATAGCCCCATCTCGATCCAACGATGTTGCACGAGGGCCTCAACTCTCCGGGACTCTCCCTCCTCATTGGCTGAGACAGCAGCAGGCACCATTTGCTCCCCCTGCTGCCAATCAAAGTCACTGAGCCAATGAGGAGAGAAAGGAGGTGGGGCTGAATGGACATACATAGCAGTGGTACTGAGCAGGAGAGAGGGACCAGGTAGGGACCTGAGAAGAGGAGGATCAGGGCTACTCTGTGCAAAACCACTGCTCAGAGCAGGTAAGTATGACATGTTTGTTACTTTTAAACAAAAAAACTGTTTTTATTCACAGCATGATTTCTTAGCAACTTTTTATCCATAAACCATTTGATACAGTGTCAAACGGGCCATAACTTAGGAATATTAATACATATAAATGAGTAATTTTCAGTATGCAACAGATGTGTTAGGTGCCGGTCTCTATGCGTTTCGCCGTTTACTGGCTTCCTCAGGAGACCCTATTGTATTAGGGAAGAAATCACAATTATTTTCAAAATATACTCACAGTCCATATAGTATAAATACAAAGATAGCCAAGTACTCACACCAATATAACCAGAATCTTATTTATATGAGGATATATCCAGATGGAGAAATGACCTAAGTCACCTCAAACATGTAGAGACACATTGAAGTTTCAGCAGCGAATAGGAGCCCCTAGAAAGCGGGGCATGGCCTAACAAATCATTCCTGCATATGTGAGGTAATTAAAGGTTTTAACTAAATTAAATCACTAGCTGCTTGGATTAACATCAAGTTTTATATTTAGTTCCAATTAATCTATATATTATACCTTTGAATGTTGGGTTTGTGTGGAAATTTTCATTCCAAAGTTTGGTTAGGGTTCTCTTTATGAAAGGTCTGAAAGACAATACAGTACTTTTAAAAACCTGATAGCCCCTATATATCATCCAGCCAGGCCATGTACGGAGAAATGTATCTGTGGTATCTTTGTCATTAACTATAAGGCTTTTCATTCTCATAATATCACTGAATTACTCTACCTTTTCGAATAGGGACATTTCTAATGTCTTGGAATTATTTAGCTCATTGTGATCTAAAAAAAAAATCGCACAATAGATTTTTTTATAAGAAATATGTCAGATTTAATGGATAACATGGTGGTATTAGATGTGCTGTAAATGCTTTTAAGAAATGTGCTGTAAATTTTGAACATCACATCATGTGCATTCCCACAAAATTTGTATGTAGGAATACTCTGATTTTTGGCAGTGCCAACATGAGTTTATTTGTGTTACGTGTAGTAAGTGTAGTCTGGTGGGGTGTAAGCACCATTTGGTTAATAATTTGTAGCTGTGTTCCTGTATTTTGCTCAATATATATGTATATTTAAAACCTTAATTATATGAAGGATAATACAGTTGGTTGCAAATGGCAATTTTCATGACAATAATAATAATAATAATAATAATAATTATAACATTACATAATACATTATTATAACTATTATTATTATTATTATTATTATTAGAGAAGTGCAAATAAGAAAAAAAAATGTGATTGTTTGCTAATTGCTCCTGTGATTTTAACCACTGGGGTCACATTTGATAGCACGTACCCACTTTTCTGAAAGGCATATAGAAGGATGTAAGCATTGTACACCACATCTAAGCAGATATGTTTTTTGAATGAAAATGCTTAGTGCTAGATGGATGCAAACTGAAGTCCCATGGATCAATTTTTTCAACTTTTTAATAAATTAGTGAATGGAGGGGTAGGGTTTGATAGTAAAAAATGTTTAATCTATCTGGCAAATTATCTATCTGAAAGGGGGCAGATCATTTTCTGGTAACGCAATTCCCTAATTTGTGAGGCATTGGTGGTGTGTAAATTGTTAGCACCAGGTTGATTTCTTCAAGAGAAGAGCTCCAATTTTTAGAGTCCTCTCCATTAAGCTGTAATTGCATGTAAACTTGTACCAACATCGTTTGGGACCCACACAGTCATGGCTCTCCAGCAATTACATCACCCGATGTGTCACACAGATATTTTTGTGTGAGAAATAATCTTTTCCAAAAGTTTAAAAAAGTTTAGAAAAAAAATACAGGAAATCAAAAAGAAAAAAACCCAAAAGTTATGATCTGGTAAAATGAACACCATTATTTCTATTGTCAGGCAAAAATGTAATTCAGCTGGCATAATTTATGATCTGGCAAAAATTGGTCCAAATTACTGCTTACTTGTTCAATATTTTCTTTTATTAGAATTGGATCAGGTTCGACCCCCCCCCCCCCCCCCCAGCATAAATTCTGGTCACCAAGGACAGGCCCCTGGTACATCACACTCAAACAATAACCTCATTTGATTAAAATTAGTTTTGCATTTTATTGGTATAAAAAGCTGGTCAAATTTTTTTCCAAAACAATATTAAAACATATGACTGATTGTACAATCACAATGTTTCACATTTTTACAAATATACATTTAAAAATAATCTATTCAAATCAAGTATTCTTTCCAGAGAGATGTTCTCACAAAGTTCCATTGGGTGGAGGAACACTTCACATTTATTATCATGTTTCATAAATTTTTAATTCACTTCATCAAGGAAAGATGCTATTGACAAGATATCTACAAAATACAAACATATGTTTTAACCATATGATAACAATAATATATGGCATTCTGACTATCCAGAACAGAATCTGTCAATATGTAGAACAGATACAATATCACTTACAAATCAGCCCAAATTAAAAATGAAAATCTCCAGGAGGAACAACATCAAGAAGCTATGGGGGGTTGTGGACCCCCAAAAACATTATGTTTCAATGCTGAGATTTTTATTTATATTCTTGGCATGGTATCACAGTTTTCATTGTTATAATGGTTAAGATAAAACTGGTTTAGGTTAAGCATAAGTCAGAGGTGGGTGAAAACCAGAATCTAACTAGAAAATGCATTTCCTGGAGAAAATGCGTGGGGATGCTGAATAGCATCAAAACTGCCCCATCATATTGCTCCCATCAAAACTGTCCATCATATTCCTCTATTGTAAATCAGTACATGGTGTGTCTGTGCTCTCCCCCACTGCCCATCACTGTGTATAAGAAGCGTTGGTAACCATGGAAACAAAACAGACAACAAAAGCCTGGCTGCCCTAAATTTAATGACATTTTCTGAAACGATCACTAAACTTAAACAGCTTTTTCACAAAAACTGTAAAAGATATCAAGCTGAAAAGATATAGCCAGATAGCTAAATATTTTGTAAACATTTTAAAGTTTGTTTGGCATCTGTAGGTGAAAGTATGAAGGAGCTGAAACTTTTGGCAGCAGAAGAAGATTTTATGGATTTTAAGCATGCTCTCATTGACTTCAATGTTAAAAAAAAGTGTTAAAAAACTTAATATTTTAAAAAGTAGAAATAGTAGAAAAAAAGTTGAAGGAGAGCACACATCAGCTGAAAGATGAAAGTTGAATGGCTTTAATAGCTGAAAGTATGCAGAAGTTACGCAGAGCCAAAAAACGTACGGAATAATACAATTAAAAAGATGATGATGATGATGATTAATTAATAAAAAACAAATAACAATAGTGGGACTGCTGAAGCATTCCCACTAATAAAAGGATCCTCAGAGTCAATTGTGGTTCTGAAAATATTATGGTATTTTGGAAGACACAAAGTTGTTACATTTTAGGGCATATCACAATACTCCGTCTCTCCTGATTTTGATTTTCCCACAGATGGACTTTTGGTCATACTTCTATTAAACAGACTACAATTTAAATTAATCTATTCTACTTCATCTTACTCAAAGATTTTTGTTTCATTATGTTCAAGCTTACTTTTGTAAGGGTTATGTTTAATGACACCATAAATTACCATACTAAACAAATACAAGGGCTACCACTGCTGATCTTTCCTTCTGAACATGCTAGTTGCTTCGCTATACTGTAAAGCTAGTGGTTTTAATACTTTATGTCTCTGACCCAGAATTTCTGACCTTTCTCTGTCTACTTGATGCATGTTTGTACTGCGTTAGCAACACAGGAAGTATTCAAGCCAAATGCAGCCAGGCAGTTAATTTTTTCTGAAGGAGATCAGCAATGGCATCTTTAATATTTCTCGCAGTATAAATTTCCTTTATGATTTATATGTAATACTTCACCGGTTTAAATGGTGACCTTTAATATTTACCTTGGGTTCAGTTTAACCAAATTGCGAATATCTGGATAAGTCAAATGTGCATGAAAACCTTATGTTTATTAATAGCTGATAAAAATTGTTGGATGATTAATCACATACAGTATGTTCATTTAAGTAGTCACAGTTTCGGCATTACAGAGTTATGCAGAGACATAAGACGAAGAGGAAATGTTCTTCACCACCCCACTCTATTTGTCAGCTTTCTGGGTACTAAATTCACTAATTGCAGGAAGAAGTGTCGCTGAGTCAACTTTTCCTGCAGTCTGTTATTTCAAGGAATGTCAGTGACTTGGGTTGTATAGAGTGTATGTGTCCAAGGTGTAAATAGTACATCAAGTGACACAAATAGACCCCTCCTAGATGCTGGTGCCCTATCTATTTATTTATATTGAATGAATTACCTATGGAGTGCCTATGTCCATTTGTATTTCTTTTATTGATTTCATGGGTTTGTGGTAGGGATGCACCAATGCCATTGTTTTAACAGCGAGTACAAGTACCAATATTTTTATTAGTACTTGCCGATACCAATTACCAATACCTGCCTGCAACTGTTTTGTTTAAACTTCAGCTGTCAGCTAATGGTACAAAGCATTGAAGAGTTATTTACAAATGAAATACATTTATTTATTTTTTTAATTTTGCGCTTTTTTCAGAGTGAAATATGTAAAAATATTAACGAACAAAGCAAACAAAACAAAAAAAGTTTTAATTATTAATACTTTAGTTTATAAAATAAAAGTGAATAAAAAAAATCATCAGGAAAATATTAACTACTCCTGGACCGCCACACGCTGATATATGTCTTAACTTTGAAGAGGGATATCTTTGTTATGGCAGCAGCTAGCTAGTGGTCTCTGCAGCAGATTCATTGCGAGATCACTTTTATGGGCGACAGGAGGACGCTCCAGTGCCCTACACCGCTTACCGGGGTGCCGCCAGCAGCGGTGGAGGTGATTGGATCCTTCTTCCTGCTAGGCATGGAGACGAGTGAGGGGAAGATGGCCCCCACCCGTCTCCATACCATTGCACTTCCGCCCATAGCTCTTAAAGGGCCATTTTTTATTTTTATTTTCAAATGAGAATTTTTTTTAAATTGCCTTTAGTGTAAATATGAGATCTGAGATCTTTTTGACCCCAGATCTCATATTTAAGAGGTCTTGTTATGCTTTTTTCTATTACAAGGGATGTTTACATTCCTTGTAATAGGAATAAAAGTGACACATTTAAAAAAAAAAAAAAAGAACAGTGTAAAAATAAAAAATAAGGTAAAATAAATAAGAAAAAATAATTGTTTTAAATGAGCCCCGTCCTGCCGAGCTCACGTGCAGAAGCGAACGCATACATGAGTAGCACCCGCATATGAAAATGGTGTTCAAACCACACATGTGAGATATCGCCGCAATCGGTAGAGTGAGAGCAATCTTTTTAGCCCTAGACCTCCTCTGTAACTCAAAACATACAACCTGTAGAATTTTTTAAACGTCGCCTATGGAGATTTTTAAGGGTAAAAGTGGGTAAAAGTGGGCGCAATTTTGAAACGTGATGTGTTGGGTATCAATTTTACTTGATGGGATATTATCTTTCACAATATAAAAAAAAGGGATAACTTTACTGTTGTCTTATTTTTTCATTTAAAAAAAGTGTATTTCTTCCAAAATAAGTGCACTTGTAAGACCACTGCGCAAATACGGTGTGACAACAAGTATTGCAACGACCGCCATTTTATTCTCTAGAGTGTTATAAGAAAAAATAGTAGAGAGTGTACAGCTTGTATAACAGTGTAAATTTGCTGTTGCCTCAAAATAACTCAACACACAGCCATTAATGTCTAAACCACTGGTAACAAAAGTGAGTACATACCTAAGTGAAAATGTCCCAAAAGTGTCAATATTTTGTCAATATGTGAGCTTCTTTAGCAAGGCAGTGGTCGTCTTGGAGGTGTGTTTGGGGTTGTTACCATGTTGGCATACTGCCCTGCGGCCCAGTCTCTGAAGGGAGGGGATCATGCTCTGCTTCAGTATGTCACAGTACATGTTGGCATTCATGGTTCCCTCAATGAACTGTAGCTCCCCAGTTCCCGCAGCACTCATGCAGCCCCAGACCATGACACTCCCACCACCATGCTTGACTGTAGGCAAGACAAACTTGACTTTGTAATCCTCACCTGTTTGCTGCCACACATGCTTGACAAGATCAAAATCCAAATAAGTTTATCTCGGTCTAATCAGAGTTCCAGTACTCCATTTCCTTAGTCTGTTTGTGTTTAGCAAACTGTTTGTAGGCATTCTTGTGCATCATCTTTAGAAGAGGCTTTCTTCTGGGACAACAGCCATGCAGACCAATT
This sequence comes from Lithobates pipiens, assembly GCF_037356315.1. NCBI lineage: Eukaryota > Metazoa > Chordata > Amphibia > Anura > Ranidae > Lithobates > Lithobates pipiens. The sequence goes on along the minus strand of NW_027507764.1, from coordinate 448,411,559 downwards.
TGATGCAGTGTCCGGCATATGATCTGAGCACTGACAGGCTGACCCCTTCAACCTCTGCAGAAATGCTGGCAGCACTCATACATCTATTTTCCAAAGACAACCTCTGGATATAACACTGAACACATGCACTCAACTTCTTTGGACAACCATGGCGTGGCCTGTTCTGAGTGGAACCTCTCCTGTTAAACTGCTGCATCGTCTTGGCCACCATGATGTAGCTCAGTTTCAGGGTCTTGGCAATCTTCTTATTGTTCAGGCCATCTTTATGTAGAGCAACAATTCTTTTATTCAGATCCTCAGAAAGTTCTTTGCCATGAGGTGCCATGTAGAACTTCCAGTGACCAGTATGAGAGAGTGAGAGCGACAACACCAAATTTAACATACCTGCTCCCCATTCACATCTGGGACTTTGTAACACTAACGAGTCACATGACACTGGGGAGGGAAAATGGCTAATTGAGCCCAATTTGAACATTATCACTTAGGGGTGTACTCACTTTTGTTGCCAGTGGTTTAGACATTAATTGCTGTGTGCTGAGTTATTTTGAGGGGACAGTAAATTTACACTGTTATACAAGCTGTACACTCACTACTTTACATTGTAGCAAAGTGTCATTTCTTCAGTGTTGTCACATGAAAAGATATAATAAAATATTTACTAAAATGTGAGGGGTGTACTCACTTGCGAGATACTGTATATATTTTTTTAAAGCATAGGCCATAGAAAATTAATTGGTGGGTTTTGCAATTGTTTATGTCACACTGTATTTGCGCAGAGATTTTTCAAATCGTTCCTTTTCATTTAAAAGCATTCAAAATGCCAAGATCTGCAATTTGGAATACTGTCATGTTTTAAAACCTACCACCTTTAAGACTACACTAATCAGGAAGTGATGTCATGACATTGCTTCTGGGTTACTATAGCCGAGACCCAATCAAAGCCGATTCCAGCTTTGTTCGAGTCTCCGGCCAGCCGATGGTCGCTCGGGTCTCCCGGTGGGACGGGAGAGCCCGGGCGAGCCACGAAAGGTGGTGGGAGAGAGGACATCCCCTCCCACTGCTTGTAATAACTGTCAAGCACTGTATAAGCACTTGAAGCCAAATGATGTGCAGGTACGTGATTTGGCAGCAAGTGGTTAAGGGATTAAACAGAGGAAGATTTAATTAATAAAAAATAAATACAATACTTGACAGGTTGCTTCAAACTGACTTAATCTGCAGATCGAAGTTCATCCCTTTGAATTTGATGAATAAATAGAAAGATGCAAAATTAAACAAAGTTTCTTTTTATCTTTCTGTTTTAGCAGCTAAGCAATGTTGTTATAAACATTGTCAGGCATTTACACTTTTAATCTCTGACCATGCCCGCAGCCTCTGACCATGCTTGCAGTCTCTGACCATGCCCGCAGTCTCTGACCATGCCCGCAGCCTCTGACCATGCCCACAGTCTCTGACTATGCCTGCAGCCTCTGAACATGCCTGCAGTATCTGACCATGCCCACAGCCTCTGACCATGCCTGCAGTATCTGACCATGCCCGCAGCCTCTGACCATGTCTGCAGTATCTGACCATGTCCACAGCCTCTGACCATGCCCGCAGCCTCTGACCATGCCCACAGCCCCTGACCATGCCCACAGCCTCTGACCATGCCTGCATTCTCGGACCATAACCGCAGCCTCTGATCATGTCCGCAGCCTCTGGCCATGTCTGCAATCTTTGACCATGCCCACAGTCTTTGACCATGTCCACAGTCTCTGACCATGCCCTCAGCCTCTGGCCATGTCCGCAGTCTCTGACCATGTCCACAGCCTCTGATTATCTCCTGTATTGTGTTCACAGTTTCTGATCATGTCTACAGTCTCTAACCATGTCTTGTATCATGTCTGCAGTCTCTGACCAACCCCTGAGGTGGAGCTCTAATAGGAAGAGATGGGGCCTAAAGAGGAAGGGGTGGAGTTTACAGATGGGGTGTGGCAATTTTAGTGTTGCCTAGGGCAGCACAAAACCAAAATACACCACTGGTTGCAAGCGCCTAACTATAAATCTGAGACCATAGATAGAGTTATCAGCGTGGCTGGGGCAAAGACAGAGCTTCTCTTTATAAATATACACATAAGAATAGCAAAAAAGAGCGAAAGAGAAGACTGTTACATTTGTAACTAATTACTCACAAAAATTAAATTCTTTCAAAAGTATCATAAATAAACATCTTCCAATTCTGTCAACAGATCATGATTTGACAGCTGTTATCCAAGCTGGGTGCAGATTTTCTAGCAGACAAGTAGGCACTCTGGGTGATATTTTATCACCAAGCATGTTTCAGTCAGGAGCCAGTAGAAGGACTTGGTTGAGTACTCCGGGATCAGCCTGTGGTAAGAACACTTGTCATTTTTGTGACAAACATACAAAACAAACTAAAGTAATATTATCTTGTTCCATGGGCAAAACATTCCACATACGAGATTTCATCAATTGCAGTACAAATTTTGTAGTCTATTGAGTACAGTGTCTTTCCTGCAATTTACAGTATGTGGGATGCACTGTGAGACCTTTGAGAACTAGAATTGGAGAGCATTACCATGGTACGTCGTATTCTTCAGATAGAGGACTGTCCAACGTATCCAAACATTTTGAACACTCAGGTGATATGTCAGGTTTTACTTTTTATGGCTTGGAGAAAATTATGAATCTGCCTCGGGGAGTAGATCTGCATCACAGACTCCTAAAACGAGAAGTTTGGTGAATTTTTTATTTAACCACTTGTTTACTAGGCATCTAAACCCCCTCCTGCCCAGACCAATTTTCAGCTTTTAGCGTGTGACAATTGCGCGGCCATACAACACTGTTCCCACAAACCAAACTTTCTTTTGGTGGTATTTGATCACCTCTGGGTGTTTTCATTTTTGTTAAAAAAATTTAAATAGACTGAATTTTTTAGATTTTGTTAATAAATTTTGAAAACAGGAAAATTTTCTGCTTCATTGATGTATGCTGATGAGGCTACACTGATGGGCACTGATAGACGGCACTGATAGACTGCACTGATGGGCACTGATAAGGCAACACTGATGGGCACTGATAAGGTGGCACTGATGGGTACTGAGGTGGCACTGGTGGGCACTGATAGGTGGCATTGGTGGGCACTGATGGGCGGCACTGAAGGGTATTGATAGGGGGCACTAAAGAGCACCAATAGGTGGCACTGATAGCTGGCACTGATGGGTGACAGTGATGGGTACTGATGGGTAGCAGTGATGGGAACTGATCGGCACTGGTAGGTGACACTGATAGGCAGCACTGCTAGGTGACACTGATAGGTGACACTCGTGTCCATTGATAGGTGACACTGATTGCTGGCACTTATGTACTGGTGGGCACTGATTCGTGGGCACTGATTTGTGGCACTGGCAGGTGGTACTGGCAGGTGGTACTGGTGGGCACATATGAGGCAGCTTCGCCTCTTCCTCTTCGGGACTGAAGCCGGTGATCGGCTTTTTTTTTTCTTGCGCTGTCAGCGTGATATAAAAAGAAAACGAATACTGATCTTCTGTTTACATCACGTGATCAGCTGTCATTGGCTGACAGCTGATCACGTGATAAGGGGTCGGGATCAACCCCTTACTCTGATCTGTGATCACCCGAGTCTCTTTGACTTGGGTGATCACAGCGCGCACCGCGTGCACCCTTAGGGGGCGTGGCGAGCCTTCAAAAGGGAGGATGTCTATTGACGGCCTCCCAGCAAAGCAGATCCACGCTGTAGCCATTATTCGGATATAGGGGTTAAATACAAGGATACCCCATGGCATGAACCTGAGATATGATGTAGACCTTTTCCTTAAGTAATTATATCTATACAATCATGGTTTTAAAGTGATTTTTTCGTGTTTGTGGAAGTATTTTTTTCTGTGTTTTTTTCATTTGATTTTATGTTTATTTATGTTTGTATTTATTTTTTCCCTACAGACCCATCTTCTATGTTTAATGTTCATTTTATTTGATATTCTATATCCTTTTTACATTTACTATATAATGCACCTCCCTCGCAATAATGCAGCAATGTTTCCCACTTTTGTGGATTGACATCATCTGATGAATTGATTGATTGAGGAGGGCTTTTGGGCATTTTCATATATATACAGTGCCTTGCGAAAGTATTCAGCCCCCTTGAACTTTTCAACCTTTTGCCACATTTCAGGCTTCAAACATAAAGATATAAAATTTTTATTTTTTGTGAAGAATCACCAACAAGTGGGACACATTTGTGAAGTGGAACAAAATCTATTGGATAATTTAAACTTTTTTAGCAAATAAAAAACTGAAAAGTGGTGCATGCAAAATAATTCAGCCCCTTTACTTTCAATGCAGCAAACTCACTCTAGAAGTTCAGCGAGGATCTCTGAATGATCCAATGTTGTCCTAAATGACTGATGGTGATAAATAGAATCCACCTGTGTGTAATCAAGTCTCTGTATAAATGCACCTGCTCTGTGATAGTCTCAGGGTTCTGTTGAAAGCGCAGAGAGCATCATGAAGACCAAGGAACACACCAGGCAGGTCCGTAATACTGTTGTGGAGAAGTTTAAAGCCGGATTTGGATACAAAAAGATTTCCCAAGCTTTAAACATCCCAAGGAGCACTGTGCAAGTGATCATTTTGAAATGGAAGGAGTATCAGACTAGTGATGGACGAACTTCCGACGGGACGTTTCGCGAACGCGAAACGCGAACGGACACAAACGTTCGCGAAAACGACCGTTCGCCGCGGGCTCCATTGACTTCAATGGGAGGCGAATTTCGCAAACCTTTAGGTCGAATTTGCGGCCACGGGGTAATTATTAGGGGGTAGCACGTAGTCCCACCACCTGGACAATAGCATAATACATGTATGAGGTGAATTTGGGATCGATAACTACAAGCATTTTTTTTTTATTTGGGAAATTGTTCTGACAATTCAGGACTATGGAGCTAATGAAGGCAATGGAGGAGAGGGAAGGTCAGGGACCAGGGTAGGCAAACAAGAGGGTGCAGGAGATACAGAGCACTGACAGCAGCACCGTAATACAGAGCACTGACATCAGCACCGTGACATACAGCGCTGACAGCAGCTCCGTGACATACAGCGCTGACAGCAGCTCCGTGACATACAGCGCTGACAGCAGCTCCGTGACATACAGCGCTGACAGCAGCTCCGTGACATACAGCGCTGACAGCAGCTCCGTGACATACAGCGCTGACAGCAGCACCGTGACATACAGCGCTGACAGCAGCTCCGTGACATACAGCGCTGACAGCAGCTCCGTGACATACAGCGCTGACAGCAGCTCCGTGACATACAGCACTGACAGCAGCTCCGTGACATACAGCGCTGACAGCAGCTCCGTGACATACAGCGCTGACAGCAGCACCGTGACATACAGCGCTGACAGCAGCTCCGTGACATACAGCGCTGACAGCAGCTCCGTGACATACAGCGCTGACAGCAGCTCCGTGACATACAGCGCTGACAGCAGCTCCGTGACATACAGCGCTGACAGCAGCTCCGTGACATACAGCGCTGACAGCAGCTCCGTGACATACAGCGCTGACAGCAGCTCCGTGACATACAGCGCTGACAGCAGCTCCGTGACATACAGCGCTGACAGCAGCTCCGTGACATACAGCGCTGACAGCAGCTCCGTGACATACAGCGCTGACAGCAGCTCCGTGACATACAGCGCTGACAGCAGCTCCGTGACATACAGCGCTGACAGCAGCACCGTGACATACAGCGCTGACAGCAGCTCCGTGACATACAGCGCTGACAGCAGCTCCGTGACATACAGCGCTGACAGCAGCTCCGTGACATACAGCACTGACAGCAGCTCCGTGACATACAGCGCTGACAGCAGCTCCGTGACATACAGCGCTGACAGCAGCACCGTGACATACAGCGCTGACAGCAGCTCCGTGACATACAGCGCTGACAGCAGCTCCGTGACATACAGCGCTGACAGCAGCTCCGTGACATACAGCGCTGACAGCAGCTCCGTGACATACAGCGCTGACAGCAGCTCCGTGACATACAGCGCTGACAGCAGCTCCGTGACATACAGCGCTGACAGCAGCTCCGTGACATACAGCGCTGACAGCAGCTCCGTGACATACAGCGCTGACAGCAGCTCCGTGACATACAGCGCTGACAGCAGCTCCGTGACATACAGCGCTGACAGCAGCACCGTAAGCAGCCCCAGGAGGAAGTCAGCACAGCACAGGGATGGTGTGATCCCCTCATAATAAGAACCCCCAGGAGGAAGTCAGCACAGCACAGGGATGGTGGGAGCCCCTCATAATAAGAACACCCAGGAGGAAGTCAGCACAGCACAGGGATGGTGGGAACCCCTCATAATAAGCAGCCCCAGTAGAAATATGACACCGCTCAACCTCTTCAAAGAGGAGGGTAGGGGCATATAGTACGGTGTGCTTTTTTGGGTCAGGGAAGTGAGCCAAATGAATTAAGAAGGTCTGTGTGCTTGATTCCAAAAATTGTTTATAGACATATACATGGTCTACTGATCACATGTGTTGAATTCCTCCGAGATCCATGCCTCATTCATTTTTAGAAATGTGAGGTAGTTAACACTGTGGTGAGCTAGGCGAGTACGCTTATCGGTCACAATCCCCCCTGCTGCGCTGAACGTCCTTTCGGACAGGACACTGGATGAGGGGCAAGCCAACAGTTCGATTGCAAATTGGGCAAGCTCTGGCCAGAGGTCAAGCCTGCCCACCCAGTAGTCTAGGGGTTCATCACTCCTCAGAGCGTCCACATCGGCCGTTAACCCAATGTAGTCGGACACCTGACGGTCTAGGCGTTCCCTGATGCTGGATCCGGATGACACCTGTCGATGGGTCGGCTGAAAGAATGACCTCATATCCGAAGTCACCAACACATCTTCAAACCGGCCTCTTCTTGCAGGCGCTGTTGGATTGGTACCCGCAAATCCTTCTCTGGGAGTGGGAATTGCTCCTCTGCCAGCGCACGCAAAAGCAGAATGCAGCATTTCTCGAAGCAAGGCCTGGAAGTGCTGCATTCTGACAGCCCTCTGCGACGGCGGTAACATTTCCGCCATTTTGTGTTTGTACCGGGGGTCTAAGTACGTTGCCACCCAGTACTGGTCCTTGACCCTCATGCTTTTTATACGGGGGTCCCTATTAAAACACTGGAGCATGAAGGCCCCCATTTGCACTAAAGTGGAAGCGGTGTGGTGGCCTGGCTCCTGCTCATCATCCAGGATAATGTCGTCCTCTTCATTCTCCTCTCCCCATCCTCGCACAACAGGGATCCCAGAAAGGTTTAAAGCATGCTCTTCTTGCTCCTGCTCATCCGCCCCGGCACCATCCTCCTCTGACTCCTCATCAGACTCCTGTTGTTGACTTGTCTCAGATAGAGTAGCCCCCCCTGGGAATTCATCCAGCATTGCGACTTCCTCATCTTCCCGCTCCTGCTCCTCCACAGCCTGATCAATGACACGACGCAATGCACGCTCCAGAAAGAAGGCATAAGGTACCATGTCACTGATGGCGCCATGGCTGCGACTGACCAGTTTGGTGATCTCCTCAAATGGCCGCAGAAGTCTGCATGTGTCGCGCATGAGCAGCCACTGGCGCGGTGAAAAAAAACCCAGCTCCCCAGAACCGTTTCTTTCGCAGAGTTCATACAGGTAGACGTTAACTGCACGTTTCTGCTGGAGCAGCCTATCAAGCATATAGAAGGTTGAGTTCCATCGCGTCGGGCAATCGCAAATAAGACGTCTGACCGGCAGATGGTGTCGCCGCTGAATGTCAGCAAGGCGAGCCATGGCCGTGTAAGATCTTCTGAAATGGGCCGAGATTTTCCTTGCCTGCCGCAAGATGTCCTGGACCCCAGGGTATTTGACAAGGAATCGCTGCACGACCAAGTTTAAGACGTGTGCCATGCACGGCACGTGCGTGATTTTGCCCTGTTTCAATGCGCTAAGCAGATTGGCACCGTTGTCACACACCACTTTACCAACTGTCAAATTGAGCGGTGTTAGCCACTCATCTGCCTGTGAACGCAAAGCTGAAAGGAGTGCCGGGCCAGTGTGGCTCTTTGCTTCCAGGCACAACAGACGCAGCACGGCATGGCAACGTCTCACCTGGCATGTGGAATAGGTTCTGGGGAGCTTGGGCGGTGCAGTGGAAGAGACGCTAGCAGCGGAAAAGGAGGAGGCAGCTGAGGAGGAGAGGGAGGAGGATGGAGTAGGAGGAGGAGAAGAAGAGTCAGGCCTGCATGCAATCCGTGGCGGTAAAACCAAATCTACACGGGTGCCACGGGTTACATGCTTGACGGCCGTCAGAAGGTTCACCCAGTGGGCAGTAAAACTGATATACCTTCCCTGCCCGTGTTTGCTAGACCACGTGTCTGTGGTCAGATGTATCTTGGCACCGACACTGTGTGCCAGAGATACATTCACTTGCCGCTGAACATGGCCATATAGCTCTGGGATGCCCTTCTCTGAGAAATACTTCCTTCCTGGGACCTTCCATTGTGGTGTTCCAATGGCCACAAATTTGCGAAAGGCCTCCGAGTCCACCAGTTTATATGGCAGTAGTTGGCGGGCTATGAGTTCTGACAAGCCAGCCGCCAACCGTTGGGCAAGAGGGTTATCCGGCGTCATCATTTTTTTACGCTCAAACATTAGGCCCACGGAAGCCTGCCTTTTTGCAGAAAAATGTGAGCTTGGCGTGATGGAAGGTGGAGTGGAGGACAATTGTGAGGAGAGAGGAGAAGGAGAAGTAGAAGACGAGGCTGGACGGTGAGAGCCTGCAGTGTGGCTTTGTGTGTTCCGTTGCTCCCACTGGGCTCGGTGATGGCTGCTCATGTGCCTTCTTAAGGCGGTCGTCCCTAGGTGAGTATTGGGCTTACCGCGACTAACGCGTTGACTGCAAAGATTGCAGATGGCAACGCTATTGTCAGCAGCGGACACGTTAAAAAAAGCCCACACTGCGGAGCCATGTGCCGGTGTCCTGGGAGCGCCAGATGTGACCGTACATGGTCGATGACTCGCTCCTGATACATTTGCAGTCTGCTTTGTCCCTGCTGTGCAATGTAAGTCATTGCTGCTTCTCCTCCCTATCTGCTGGTCCATATCTCCCTCTGAACTCCCCTCCTCTTCCTCTCTTGTGGGCACCCACGTGACATCACTAGACACGTCATCATCAACGTCACCTTCCCCACCGCTATAAGTAGAGTAGGCAGCAACACCGGGGACCAACCTCCTCCTTGGGCTGATCTGGGTACTGGCGTCAGACTGCTGAGTAGCGCTTGTTGCTACCTCCTCTTCCTGATCCAATACCAAGAGTGGCTGCGCATCAGAAATGTCCTCTTGATATGGATCGGAAAATAATTCCAGTGACTCAAGCGGAAGGTATGTGGTGGTGGTGGTGGTGGTCGTGTTGTTGGTGGTAGTGTCTTTGGGGGTGCACATAGCAGAGAGTGAAGAAGAGGGTGCAGATCGAGAGGATGAGGAGGGTGCAGAAGAGTAAGGCTGAGCGAGCCACTCAACCAAGTCTGGTGCATCCTTTAAAGTAATTGAACGCACCTTCTGCAACTTCCCACTTTGGCTCAAGCCTGTTGCTCCTGCCCTACCCCTACCACCCCTGCGGAAGGGCCTGCCTCTTCCTCTGCATGTCATTTTTTAAATGACCCTGTGACAAAACTCTTAGTCCCTATACCGCTGAAGGACTGCTGCAGTATAGGTGAGCGGTCAGCAGTGGTGCACGTCAACCCTATCTATTGTGGACCTATAGCGGTCCTTACAGAACAGCAGACTGTACCGCACTCAAGCCTATGTACCGTAGCACCCTATACCAAGTTACCAGTCCTTATAAGAACTTTTGTGGACCAAGCAGGTTGTGTATTAGTGTTTAGCAGACTGTACGTCAGTCCCTATACCGCTGAAGGACTGCTGCAGTATAGGGCAGCGGTCAGCAGTGGTGCACGTCAACCCTATCTATTGTGGACCGATAGCGGTCCTTACAGAACAGCAGACTGTACCGCACTCAAGCCTATGTACCGTAGCACCCTATACCAAGTTACCAGTCCTTATAAGAACTTTTGTGGACCAAGCAGGTTGTGTATTAGTGTTTAGCAGACTGTACGTCAGTCCCTATACCGCTGAAGGACTGCTGCAGTATAGGGCAGCGGTCAGCAGTGGTGCACGTCAACCCTATCTATTGTGGACCGATAGCGGTCCTTACAGAACAGCAGACTGTACCGCACTCAAGCCTATGTACCGTAGCACCCTATACCAAGTTACCAGTCCTTATAAGAACTTTTGTGGAACAAGCAGGTTGTGTGTTAGTGATTAGCAGACTGTACGTCAGTCCCTATACCAATGAAGGACTGCTGCAGTATAGGGCAGCGGTCAGCAGTAGTGCACGGCAACCCTATGTATTGTGGACCGATAGCGGTCCTTACAGAACAGCAGACTGTACTGCACTCAGGCCTATGTACCGTAGCACCCTATACCAAGTTACCAGTCCTTATAAGAACTTTTGTGGACCAAGCAGGTTGTGTGTTAGTGTTTAGCAGACTGTGCGTCAGTCCCTATACCGCTGAAGGACTGCTGCAGTATAGGGCAGCGGTCAGCAGTAGTGCACGGCAACCCTATGTATTGTGGACCGATAGCGGTCCTTACAGAACAGCAGACTGTAACGCACTCAGGCCTATGTACCGTAGCACCCTATACCAAGTTACCAGTCCTTATAAGAACTTTTGTGGACCAAGCAGGTTGTGTGTTAGTGATTAGCAGACTGTACGTCAGTCCCTATACCAATGAAGGACTGCTGCAGTATAGGGCAGCGGTCAGCAGTAGTGCACGGCAACCCTATGTATTGTGGACCGATAGCGGTCCTTACAGAACAGCAGACTGTAACGCACTCAGGCCTATGTACCGTAGCACCCTATACCAAGTTACCAGTCCTTATAAAAACTTTTGTGGACCAAGCAGGTTGTGTGTTAGTGTTTAGCAGACTGTGCGTCAGTCCCTATACCGCTGAAGGACTGCTGCAGTATAGGGCAGCGGTCAGCAGTGGTGCACGTCAACCCTATCTATTGTGGACCGATAGCGGTCCTTACAGAACAGCAGACTGTACCGCACTCAAGCCTATGTACCGTAGCACCCTATACCAAGTTACCAGTCCTTATAAGAACTTTTGTGGACCAAGCAGGTTGTGTATTAGTGTTTAGCAGACTGTACGTCAGTCCCTATACCGCTGAAGGACTGCTGCAGTATAGGGCAGCGGTCAGCAGTGGTGCACGTCAACCCTATCTATTGTGGACCGATAGCGGTCCTTACAGAACAGCAGACTGTACCGCACTCAAGCCTATGTACCGTAGCACCCTATACCAAGTTACCAGTCCTTATAAGAACTTTTGTGGAACAAGCAGGTTGTGTGTTAGTGATTAGCAGACTGTACGTCAGTCCCTATACCAATGAAGGACTGCTGCAGTATAGGGCAGCGGTCAGCAGTAGTGCACGGCAACCCTATGTATTGTGGACCGATAGCGGTCCTTACAGAACAGCAGACTGTAACGCACTCAGGCCTATGTACCGTAGCACCCTATACCAAGTTACCAGTCCTTATAAGAACTTTTGTGGACCAAGCAGGTTGTGTGTTAGTGATTAGCAGACTGTACGTCAGTCCCTATACCAATGAAGGACTGCTGCAGTATAGGGCAGCGGTCAGCAGTAGTGCACGGCAACCCTATGTATTGTGGACCGATAGCGGTCCTTACAGAACAGCAGACTGTACTGCACTCAGGCCTATGTACCGTAGCACCCTATACCAAGTTACCAGTCCTTATAAAAACTTTTGTGGACCAAGCAGGTTGTGTGTTAGTGTTTAGCAGACTGTGCGTCAGTCCCTATACCGCTGAAGGACTGCTGCAGTATAGGGCAGCGGTCAGCAGTAGTGCACGGCAACCCTATGTATTGTGGACCGATAGCGGTCCTTACAGAACAGCAGACTGTAACGCACTCAGGCCTATGTACCGTAGCACCCTATACCAAGTTACCAGTCCTTATAAGAACTTTTGTGGACCAAGCAGGTTGTGTGTTAGTGATTAGCAGACTGTACGTCAGTCCCTATACCAATGAAGGACTGCTGCAGTATAGGGCAGCGGTCAGCAGTAGTGCACGGCAACCCTATGTATTGTGGACCGATAGCGGTCCTTACAGAACAGCAGACTGTACCGCACCCAAGCCTATGTACCGTAGCACCCTAGACAGACCAAGTTACCAGTCCTGATAAAGAGCTTTGTGGAACAAGTGAGTTGTGAATGATTAGCAGACTGCAGCAGAAGGGCAGCAGTCAAGTATAATATTCTTTCTATATTTGGAAGAAAGAATATTATACGTGTACAAGCCTATTACCGTACCACTGATACCAGTCCTGAAAAGAACCTTTGTGGAACTAATAGTAACAGCAAGTCTTTAAAATTATCCTCACTGCCTGACACACTGCTTCCTGCCTGTCCCTATACAAATTGGCAAAAAAGAGTAGGCTGGAACGATTAGCTGGAACAGCTCTTTTGTGGACCTGATAGTAACAGCTAATGATGATGATGATGATGATGATGAAGAAAGACTAATCTGGCTGAGCTGTCCCTAAAATAGCAGCATACAGCGCTCTGTCCCTTTATCTAAACTGACAAAAGAAACTCAGGCTGCTGACCTAACACCTATACCAGTCCTGAAAAGAACTTTTGTGTACCAAATAGCTAGCGTTTTCTCTGTCCCTACTCCACACAGGATCCTTTCCCTACAGTGACAGAAGAAAGAATGTAAAATGGCCACCGGATCGGGTGTATTTATAGGTTAGGGGGAATGTCCAAGTGTCCATGAGCTGTCATGTCTCAATTGGTTGTCCTGTAACACATGATAAACGTGTCACGAAAGGTTAAAGTTCTTGTATACATTAAACACGTAAGTCCGCCGGGGCGAACGACGGAAAAAGGCGTTCGAACCCGCGGACGGCGAAAGTCGGAAATTCGCCGCGAAACGACCGCCGGGCGAACCGTTCGGCCATCACTATATCAGACCACTGCAAATCTACCAAGACCTGGCCGTCCCTCTAAACTTTCAGTTCAGACAAGGAGAAGACTGATCAGAGATGCAGCCAAGAGGCCCATGATCACTCTGGATGAACTGCAGAGAACTACAGCTGAGGCTGGGAGAGTCTGTCCATAGGACAACAATCAGTTGTACACTGCACAAATCTGGCCTTTATGGAAGAGTGGCAAGAAGAAAGCCATTTCTCAAAGATATCCATAAAAAGTCTCGTCTAAAGTTTGCCACAAGCCACCTGGGAGACACACCAAACATGTGGAAGAAGGTGCTCTGGTCAGATGAAACCAAAATCAAACTTTTTGCCCACAATGCAAAACGATATGTTTGGCGTAAAAGCAACACAGCTCATCACCCTCAACACACCATCCCCACTGTCAAACAAGGTGGTGGCAGCATCATGGTTTGGGCCTGCTTTTCTTCAGCAGGGACAGGGAAGATCTTTAAAATTGAGGGGAAGATGGATGCAGCCAAATACAGGACCATTCTGGATGAAAACCTGTTGGAGTCTGCAAAAGACCTGAAACTGGGACGGAGATTTATCTGACAACAAGACAATGATCCCAAACATACAGCAAAATCTACAAAGGAATGGTTCACAAATAAACGTATCCAGGTGTTAGAATGGCCAAGTCAAAGTCCAGACCTGAATCCCATCGAGAATCTGTGGAAAGAGCTGAAAACTGCTGTTCACAAACGCTCTCCATCCAACCCCACTGAGCTCGAGCTGTTTTGCAAGGAAGAATGGGCAAGAATTTCAGTCTCTCGATATGCAAAACTGATAGAGACATACCCCAAGCGACTTGCAGCTGTAATCGCAGCAAAAGGTGGCTCTACAAAGTATTAACGCAAGGGGGCCGAATAATTTTGCACGCCCCACTTTTCATTTTTTTATTAGTTAAAAAAGTTTAAAAAATCCAATAGATTTCGTTCCACTTCACAATTGTGTCCCACTTGTTGGTGATTCTTCACAAAAAATAAAAATTGTATATCTTTATGTTTGAAGCCTGAAATGTGGCAAAAGGTTGAAAAGTTCAAGGGGGCCGAATACTTTCGCAAGGCACTGTATATGTATATATATATATATATGTTGTGTTTGACATTTTTGGACAAAGCTGAGAACAAGGTTTGTGCCAAAACACATCTGCTTGTCCTTTTTATACTTGTCATGATGCAATAAAGACCACAGATGATATATCCAGAGTGATGGCTTTACCTCACTTATCTTTAAGTTTACCCAGTTGGATGTAAGAAAGACATCCTGAGCCTCAGAGCACCTGGATTTTTGGTGTGCCGAAGTTATCAATTATCTGCTATCTGAATATCGTAGTTCAGATCGGTGTTTCTTTTGTGTTGTCATTAACCGTTTGCCGACCGCCTCAGTCACGATAAAAATAGCTGATCGCCGCCATTACTAGTAAAAAAAAAATGAATTAATAAAATGAATAAAAATGCCATAAAACTATCCCCTATTTTGTAAACGCTATAACTTTTCCGCAAACCAATCAATAAATGCTTATTGCATTTTTTTTTTTAGCAAAAATATGTAGAAGAATACGTATAGGCCTAAACTGAGGGAAAAAAATGTTTTTTTATATATTTTTGGGGGATATTTATTATAACAAAATGTAAAAAATTATGTTTTTTTTTTTTAATTGTTGCTTTTTTTGTTTGTAGCGCAAAAAATAAAAACCGCAGGGGTGATCGAAATACCACCAAAAGAAAGCTCTATTTGTGGGAAAAAAAGGACAGCAATTTTGTTTGGGAGCCACGTCGCATGACTGCGCAATTGTCAGTTAAAATGTCGCAGTGGCGAATCGCAAAAAGTGCTCTGGTCAGGAAAGGGGTAAATTCTTCTGGGGCTGAAGTGATTAAACACAAAACCAAAAACTATCACATGTGGTGGCTCTATTCATTTTCACTGTTAACGCCTAACTGATCAGTAACACAGTTTCTGTAAGGAGCACTTGGTCCCCTTTAAACTAACCTCTTCAGACCCCAGCTTGAAACTGCCCATCCAACTGGCTGTCTCAAAGAGTATCCCAGAGCAAGGAATTCCAGAACAGATTTTTTTTTAGCACTGTCCTGGGGAGAACTGGTTGGGTATGGCTCCTCGCTGCCCTCTCCCTTGTAGGCCCTGGGGGCATAGAGGTACTCACACTGTCCTTGTCCTGCAGCTGTAGGCTGGACCTGGGCTAGTTTTTTTCCTGGCTATGCAGGCTGTCCTTCCCCAGTGGACTGCATGGCAGGGGAATTCCTTCTTTTAGTTTCCTTCTTTGAACCTTCTTCCAACCTCCAGCCTGGAGACAGACCCCCCTTCTCAGCACTCCAACTTCCACCCGACTCCCCTACTGGCCAGACTCCACAATATTTATTGGCTGGTTCAGCCACCCTGCCAGGCCTCCTGCCTGGGGATTGGTTAAGATTCCCATAAATATTCATGCCAGCACCTTCTGACCTCCCCCACTAGCTTCTAGAAACTTCTCCAAGCATCTAGAACCAGGGGGAGGTACCAGAGGTCTGACCTGTAGAGCTCACTAGTCTGACCAAAAGTAAACCCTCTGACTCACACCCAGGCTTCCAACTAGCCTCTATCGACACTACACAGCTATGTACACAAGAGGATGCTACATCTATATACATAAAATTGTACATAAATTGTAAACAGCAAAACATATACTGTATATTGTGAAACCCCAAAAAGTCTAAATTGCAAACAAATGGTGCAATTTTCTCAGTATCAGAAAGTGTCTACACCATCCCTCCTTTGTGTACATACACGATTATAAATGGGCTGCCATCAGTGGGCCAATAACCACTAGTGAGAGTCCAATTATAATTATATTTATGTACAGAGGTGAAGACGGGTGGGAAGAGTGAAGTTTTACTTTGCTATGGACACTTTTCAATACTGTGGAAACTACGCCATTTGTTCACAATTTGGTCTATATTGGCCTTGCACAATATAAATGTGTTGTTGCTTGCACAATTTAAATACAATTTTATATATTCATAGGGTGTTTAAACTTAATGTTAGGGTTTTTTTGATGCTTCGGTTTGGTTTATTATTAGTATTATTGCAGATGTCATGTAGGACCACACACCACCAGGTGAAGACCAAAGGGAACCCAATGAGACATATAACTGTTAGCCCTTGTACACACGGTCGGAGATTCTGACGGAATGTGTCCTATCGGACCGTTTTTCCAGATAATCTGACTGTGTGTGGTCTCCATCGGACTGTTTCAGTCGGAGTATCCAATGGACCAAGTTTTCCAACTTGTCCGTAAAATTTTCCAACAAAATGCTCCGATCGGACATACTCCGATCATGTGTAGCTTACTCCGACGGACAAAGTGCCACACATGTTCAGATCAAATTCCTAGACCAAAGCTATTGGCTACTAGCCTGAACGTGGTCCCGTCGTAACGAAATAACGTCATCATGTTATGTACAGTCAGATTTTCCGACAACTTTTTCCGACCGTGTGTATGCAACAGTTTCAGACAAAATCCGTCGGACAAAATCCAACGGATTTGGTTGTCAGAATGTCCGACCGTGTGTACAAGGGCTAACATACTGTGAAGACTGCGCCATTTTTTCACAATTTGGACTACATTGGCCTTGCACGATACAAATGTTTTTTTGCTTGCACAATTTATCTGCTTTTTTTATATTCATAGGGTGTTTAAATTTGATGTTAGGGTTTATTGAAGCGCCGCTTTGGTTTATTAATAGTATTAATGCAGACCTCATGCAGGACCACACACCACCAGGTGAAGACCAAAGGGAACCCACTGAGTCATAAACTGTAACATACTTTTGGGGGCCTCATGGAGGAGGGGGCTTGGAAGAGGGAGCACTGAGCCTAGAGCCTTTTCTTCCTTCTGAGTCACTGATCCAAGGGAATTATCCAACTCAGGCGTTGTGACTTTGCTCTGATCAAATTTACAGTGTGCTTCTTCTGGATCTGTGACTTAAAAAGCATGGAAGCCCTGGACAACCAGGCAACTTGAATTTTTAGAAAGGGGTTGCCTATATACTGTATATCTCTCAGTAAAGGTTTGATAGCACAGCATGACTCAGGTAGTTGAATAATTCAATACTACTATTTACTATTTTTTTTTAGATGAGAGGTATATGTTTGGCTGGCCTTACACCTGTAGAATTTAGTTGGAAATTGTTGTTTTCAGAACATTTGCTTGATTATCTAAGCCCTTGTACACACGGTCGGACATTCTGACAACCAAATCCGTTGGATTTTGTCCAACGGATTTTGTCCGAAACTGTTGCATACGCACGGTCGGACAAAGTTGTCGGAAAATCCGATTGTACATAACGTGATGATGTTATTTTGTTACGACGGGACTACGTTCAGGCTAGTACCCAATAGCTTTGGTCTAGGAATTTGATCTGAGCATGCGTGGCACTTTGTCTGTCGGAGTAGGCTACACATGATCGGAGTATGTCCGATCGGAGCATTTTGTCGGAAAAATTTTTACGGACAAGTTGGAAAACTTGGTCCGTCGGATACTCCAACGGAAACAGTCCGATGGAGACCACACACAATCGGATTATCTGACAAAACGGTCCGATAGGACACATTCCATCGGAATCTCCGACCGTGTGTACAAGGGCTAAAAGGGAATGATTTGACAATTTGTTTCCGACCATATCTGTTGAAAAAAATTGAAGGACAAGGATGAAAGATTTTTATGGAATTTAATGGGAATGAACAAATTTCCAATTGTTGAATTTTCTCTCAGCACAGCAGAGAAAAATCGTAACTAGTTTTATGTACATGCACCATTACATCACTTCTGCACACATTAAAATATTATGATGGAGATTGAGATAATGACATTGTACTCAAACTAAAATTCTAACGGCGTAACGTCAAAATGAGGCCTTGTACACAGGGGCCTACTTAAATGTATACACATATGAGGGATGTACGGGATACACAGGTGTTCCATGCATTCGCATGTAAGCAGTGTCATGTCAACTGGGATGCAACGGCTGCAGACACAGCCACTGCTCCCAATTTGACATCAATGTGTGTGTGGGTGCAGGTTCCCCGAATGCACACTGTGTGGATTTGGGGACACACACCCACACCTAACTGACTACATCCCAACTGATATGAATGGGACTGTTTGCAGATGCATAGAAGACCTGTGCACCCTGTGCAGGCAAAACACAACCCTCACTTAGGTGTATACTTAAGTACATACATGTGAACGAGGCCTAAGCTGCATTTTCACATGGCATTCAGAGACTGCTTACTTTTTTTCAGCCATGATATTACAAATATTACTACTGCAATGAATATTTACACCCCATAGTACCAATGTTATGACTGTATTGTTATTATATGTTGTTATTGTATATTTTGTTGTACTGTATATTGAACAATCTATAAAATAAATGTATATTTGAAAAGCACTCTCCCTTCACCAGGAAGAGTTTACTGCACCACGTTACCTCCAAACTAGACTAAACAAAGAGACATAAAAACTTGGTGACTTTGTTTAGTCTACAACACAGGGGTCACTTTTTACTGTCTGAACATATCCTGGTTGAGCCTAAAAATGCCGCACAGCTTCTTGTTCCTGAAAGGAAGTGACAAACATCTCCAGCATTTATATTTAACACTTATCCTTATTTTTCTACACCGTTTGAGACTATAAGGGATTCTCTGAGTGATTGCAATATTGTTACAAGGGGATTTTTTTAGGGATGGAAGATG
The DNA here is from genome assembly GCF_037356315.1 of Lithobates pipiens. Lineage (NCBI taxonomy): Eukaryota > Metazoa > Chordata > Amphibia > Anura > Ranidae > Lithobates > Lithobates pipiens. Next base: position 448,392,684 of record NW_027507764.1, on the reverse strand, counting down.
AGTGTGTTTACTCAGGTCTAAGGTCATGCTTTTCATGTTAATCTCAAATAAACAGACAGGGATTGATTTAAAACGGGAAACCATAAGGAACTGCAGTGTTAAGGTGTCCACAGACCCAAGATGACAGATTTTACTGTGTTTATCTGGATCAGGCAAATTTCTCTTGCCAGTAAAGCACCTACACCTACCTCTAGCTGAGACTTCTCAGATTTAGTAACCGGACAAGTTAGAAAATCTCATCCAATCACTGTTGTTTTTCTCCCAACAGGCAGAGGCTAGAGGTTTTGAAATGGCTCCAATAGCCTGGTATGTAGTTTACACATTAAAGTGTCACTAAACCCACATCATCAAAAACTACCAAAATAATGGTGTGTTACATGTTGTTCATACTCATTCAGTCACTATGAGATTCGTTTTCTATATTCTGAAAAAAAACCTGCTGTTCTCTATCTCCACATTCTCTATCTCCACCGTCTGTCCTTAATTCCGCTAGAGATTTTGCAGCTGTGGTGGCAAACTCTGCACATGCTCAGTTTTCAATGATTTTCTATTCTGAGAATTTCTTTGCTCTAACATCTGAGCAGCCCATGTGACCAGAGTCATACATGTGGGCGTATACACAGTGGTAAATGACAGCCCACTCCTTCCCTCCTCCTCCATGCCCACTAACCAGCTAAACACAATGGGTATAGGATAATAAATATAGATTAATGGAGGCTCAAGACACAGGCTGGAGGGGCATGACACAGCCTGTGACTGGCATAAATCTGCCCACAGTAAGTTATTGGCAAAAATAATAAAGATTTGATTTCAAATAGGGGCGTTCAAGTCAAACTGTGACTTTTAAATATATATATTAAAAGAATAAATTTCAAGTAGTGGAAACTGCATTTATTTTTTGACATACGTCACTGCTACATTCATACAATTATCCCAACATTTACCTAATACATGGAAAGCTCCGGCATAGAAAGATTTGTCAGTATGCCTGGACCATCCTAGAAAGATTTGTCTCTTGTGCAATTTCACAACAGATTATGTGTTGATTATACAGGATCAGGCATTCCACACGCTGAATGTTCACAGGAATGACTGCTTTGGGCTGGGAACCACCACGACCAGGATCATCACTGATGGACATACGGCCATCTTTGAACATTTTACACCATGTAAATGTCTTACTGCGGCTGAGTATCTCATCATTGTACTGTGTGTGAAGTCTTCTGTAGATATCCAAGGGGTTTATGCCTTCGTTCACAAGAAACGTGATCACCACATGGTGTTCCATGCATGCAACACTGTTGTCTGCTATCTTGATTAACCACTTGCTTACTGGGCACTTAAACCCCCCTCAGTCCCAGACCAATTTTCAGCTTTCAGTGCTCTCACATTTTGAATGACAATTACTCAGTCATGTAACACTGTAACCAAATGATTTTTTTGTCCTTTTCTTCATACCAATAGAGCTTTCTTTTGGTGGTATTTGATCACCTCTCGGTTTTTTATTTTCTGCGCTATAAATGAAAAAAGACCGAAAATTTTGAAAAAAAATGAATTTTTCTTGGTTTCTGTGACAAAATTTAGCAAATTAGCAATTTTTCTTCATAAATTTTGGCCACAATTTATACTACTACACATCTTTGGTAAAAATAACCCAAATTTTTGCATATTATATGATCTGTGTGAAATTTATAGAGTCTACAAGCTATGGTGCAAATCATAAAGATTTGCAAAAAAAGATCACATCTGATGTACTAAGGCCTATCTCCATTCTTGAGACCCTAACAAGCCAGGAAAGTACAAATGCCCCCCAAATGACCCCTTTTTGGAAAGTAGACATTCCAATGTATTTAGTAAGAGGCATGGTTAGTTATTTTAAGTTGTCATTTTTTCCCATAATTCTTTGCAAAATTACGTTTTTTTTTTTGTTTTTTTTCACAAAATTTTCATTGTAATAGCTTATTTCTCCCACACGGAAAGTGCATACCACAAATAACACCCCAAAATACATTCTGCTACTCCTCCTGAGTATAACGATACCACATGTGTGAGACTTTTACACAGCCTGACCACATACAGAGGCCTAATTTTGAAGTAGCACCTTCAGGCATTCTAGGAGCATAAATTACACATTTCATTTCTCAACCACCTATTACAGTTTTGAAGGCCCTGGAACACCAGGGCAATGGAAACGTCCAGAAAATGACCCCATTTTGGAAAGCTAACACCCCAACGTATAATCTATGAGGCATAATGAGTCTTTTCAATGGTTCATTTTTTCCAGAAGTTTTCGGAAAATGTGGAAAAAAATGAAAACGCATTTTTTTTTACACAAAGTTGTCAGTTTATAAGATATTTCCAACGTATAGCATTTACATAGCAAAAATAACACCCCAAAATACGTTCTACTACTCCTCCTGAATATAACGATACCAAATGTGTGAGACTTTTACACAGTCTGACCACATACAGAGGCCTAATTTTGAAGTAGCACCTTCAGGCATTCTAAGAGCATAAATTACACATTTCATTTCTCAATCACCTATTACAGTTTTGAAGGCCCTGGAACACCAGGGCAATGGAAACGTCCAGAAAATGACCCCATTTTGGAAAGCTAACACCCCAACGTATAATCTATGAGGCATAATGAGTCTTTTCAATGGTTCATTTTTTTCCAGAAGTTTTCGGAAAATGTGGAAAAAAATGAAAACGCATTTTTTTTTACACAAAGTTGTCCGTTTATAAGATATTTCCAACGCATAGCATTTACATAGCAAAAATAACACCCCAAAATACGTTCTACTACTCCTCCTGAGTATAACGATACCAAATGTGTGAGACTTTTACACAGCCTGACCACATACAGAGGCCTAATTTTGAAGTAGCACCTTCAGGCATTCTAAGAGCATAAATTACACATTTCATTTCTCAATCACCTATTACAGTTTTGAAGGCCCTGGAACACCAGGGCAATGGAAACGTCCAGAAAATGACCCCATTTTGGAAAGCTAACACCCCAACGTATAATCTATGAGGCATAATGAGTCTTTTCAATGGTTAATTTTTTTCCAGAAGTTTTCGGAAAATGTGGAAAAAAATGAAAACGCATTTTTTTTTACACAAAGTTGTCCGTTTATAAGATATTTCCAACGCATAGCATTTACATAGCAAAAATAATACCCCAAAATACGTTCTACTACTCCTCCTGAGTATAACGATACCAAATGTGTGAGACTTTTACACAGCCTGACCACATACAGAGGCCTAATTTTGAAGTAGCACCTTCAGGCATTCTTGGAGCATAAATTACACATTTCATTTCTCAACCACCTATCACAGTTTTGAAGGCCCTGGAACACCAGGGCAATGGAAACGTCCAGAAAATGACCCCATTTTGGAAAGCTAACACCCCAACGTATAATCTATGAGGCATAATGAGTCTTTTCAATGGTTCATTTTTTTCCAGAAGTTTTCGGAAAATGTGGAAAAAAATGAAAACGCATTTTTTTTTACACAAAGTTGTCCGTTTATAAGATATTTCCAACGCATAGCATTTACATAGCAAAAATAACACCCCAAAATACGTTCTACTACTCCTCCTGAGTATAACGATACCAAATGTGTGAGACTTTTACACAGCCTGACCACATACAGAGGCCTAATTTTGAAGTAGCACCTTCAGGCATTCTAGGAGCATAAATTACACATTTCATTTCTCAACCACCTATTACAGTTTTGAAGGCCCTGGAACACCAGGGCAATGGAAACGTCCAGAAAATGACCCCATTTTGGAAAGCTAACACCCCAACGTATAATCTATGAGGCATAATGAGTCTTTTCAATGGTTCATTTTTTTCCAGAAGTTTTCAGAAAATGTGGAAAAAAATGAAAACGCATTTTTTTTTACACAAAGTTGTCCGTTTATAAGATATTTCCAACGCATAGCATTTACATAGCAAAAATAACACCCCAAAATACGTTCTACTACTCCTCCTGAGTATAACGATACCACATGTGTGAGACTTTTACACAGCCTGACCAAATACAGAGGCGCAACATGCAAGAAACACCGTCGGCGTTCCAGGGACACATAGCCTGCACATACCAAGAATTACACCCCCAAATACATTATGCTGAGCAAAGGGTAAAGAAAAGATTACCTGTGGTTTTAGAAGCGCAGTTGTCCACAGGAGGATATCACTGGTCCAGGCAGCAGGCAGGGACTTGGTCAGCAACAGCGAACACAGTTTTTCAGGCAGCAGGCAGGGATACTGTCCATATTACAGTCCAGGGTTAGTGCAGAGATGTCAGCAGTGCCAAAAATATTGGTCCTGGTAGTAGGCAGGTCCTTGTGGTGTGGTCAGTGCGGCATGATGGCAGTAAGTCCTACAGGCAGCAGACAGAAGTAGAGCCTCGTTCAGGACAGAATGGGGATAGGGGTAGAGGCTTCTCCCTCCCAAATCTCTTTGAAGCCTCCGAGTCTCCAGACCCTAATCTAGGAATAAGAAAACAAAGAAAATTGTTTTCTTCTTCCAGAAAAACTATACTGGAGCCCCTCACATATGTGAGACCCCATGTTGAATCCCACTAGTCCAGTTGCAGAATACAAGATCAGTCCAAGAGGCAGGCAAATATCGTGGTCAAACAGTCCAAGGTCAGTTCCAGATCAGGCAGAGATATATACAGAATCGTTAGACAGAAGCATGGTCGAATAACAGTCCAGGGTCAGTTCCAGATCAGGCAGAGGTATGTACAGAATCGTTAGGCAGAAGCGTGGTCGAATAACAGTCCAGGGTCAGTTCCAGATCAGGCAGCGGTATGTACAGAATCGGCAGGCATAAGAGTGGTCAAATAACAAGCCAGGGTCAGTTACAAAGAAGGCAGTGGCATAAGGGGTGTGAAGGTGTATGAAGGCAGGAACTGAGGATTATGTTTACCATACTTCACTAAAGTCGCCTATGCAGAGGCCTGGTTGGGAAGGACATTGTGCACAATAATAAGATGTGTCTCTTCTGACTCCTGCTTTGGTACACACCTTACATCTTTTTTGGCGTCTTTTGCCTGTTGGTGTGGGGGGAATTTTATCCGGAAAGTGGCGCTCGGAGAGTCGACTAACAACGTCTGATCTGATATTTTCTGGTGGGCCGTTTGGGAAAATAAGGGCTGTGAAAACTTCCTCCTGGTAGCCAAAGAAACGTTTGGGGTTTTGGGTGGCGTTGCTGTAAATTACATATGAATTGTAAATGGCCAATTGAAAAAAATAAATTACTACTTTTTTGTACCAATGATTTGTCCGTCTTGAGACCAGATATGGTTCCATCATTTGGTCGTTGAAGTCGACTCCTCCCATGAACAAATTATACTCGGAAATACATTTGGGTTTCTTTACGGGGCCATTCCTTCTGGGGATTTCTACGAAGGTATCGTTGTGGATAGAAGACAACATATACACATCCCTTCTGTCCCTCCACTTCACTGCCAGAACCTCCTTGTTTCTTAGACTTGCGGTTTCTCCTTTCCACAGCTTCTTGTTCACCAGACTTTGAGGAAAGCCCTTCCGGTTCTTTTTTACAGTGCCACATGCTGGCGTCATCTTCCGGTGAAGGTTGTGGAACAGGGGCAGAGATGTGTAGAAGCTGTCTACATACAGGTGGTAGCCTTTATCCAGTAGGGGGTATATGGGGTCCCAAACAATTTTTCCGCTGGATCCCAAATAGTCCGGACAATTAGGGGGCTGTAGCTGGGTGTCCTTCCCTTCGTACACCTTGAAGGAATATGTGTACCCTGTGGCTCGGTCACATAATTTGTAGACCTTCACCCCATAGCGGGCCCTTTTGCTGGGCATAAATTGCTTCATCCTAAGCCTGCCACTAAATTTAATAAGGGACTCATCCACACATATGTGTTGGTCCGGGGTAAACAATTTGGGGAATATTTCAGAAAAATAATTTAGTATTGGTCGAATTTTGTAAAGGCGGTCATAATTTGGATCATTTCGTGGAAGGCATTGGGAATTGTCACTGAAATGTAAGAACCTCAGGATCATCTGATATCTGGTTCTGGGCATTACCGCGGAGAAGAGCGGTGAGTGGTGGAGGGGGTGGGTTGACCAGTAGGTACGTAATTGTTTTTTTTTGTTGAGTCCCATATTAAATGTGAGGCCTAAAAAAAGCTTGAACTCCTCCACCGTTAGGTCTCTCCATTCGTAGGGACGGGCATAATAGGAGGTCGGATTTTGAAAAATAAATTGTTGTGCATACAGGTTGCACTGGGCCACAATTGACGCCAACATGTCCTCCGTAAAAATTAAATTAAAAAAATCGATGGGGCTAAAATTCTCCGTGTCCATCTGGACTCCTGGCTGGGCGGTGAAAGGGGGAACATTGGCCTCTCCTGAATTAGGAGGAAGCGACAAGGGGTTCTGAAGGGCATAGGGAAGGCCAGCATGGCTCCTAACCCTTTGGGGCTGAGATGACACCCCACTGGTACTTGGCCTTTCTTGCTGGGGCACTGTGGTGCTGGTGGACGGCATTGCGGTGCTGGTGGACGGCACTGCGGTGCTGGTGGACGGCACTGCCTCACTAGAACGCCTTCGCTTGATGGGCCGGATATCTTCCTCCTCGGATTCATCAGTCAGTGTTTCACTGCTGAGGACTGGCTCATAAGTTACGTCTTCAGAATCCGAATCCGAAAAGGAATCGGAAGAGGAGAGCTCCCCGTTGCTCTCGTCGGCCGCGGAAATAATTTGGTACGCCTCCTCAGCGGAAAAGACGCGTTTAGCCATTGTAGCACTGATGGGCACTGATGAGGTGGCACAGATGGGCGCTTTTGAGGTGGCACAGATGGGCGCTTTTGAGGTGGCACAATTGGACACTGATGGGTCGGCACAGATGTGCACTGATTTATTGCACAGATGTGCAGATTTGTTGCATGGATGTGCACTGATGAGGCGGCAGATGGGCACTGCTGAGGCGGCAGATGGGCACTGCTGAGGCGGCACAGATGGGCACTGCTGAGGCGGCAGATGGGCACTGATGGGTCGGCACAGATGTGCACTGATTTATTGCACGGATGTGCACTGATTTATTGCACGGATGTGCACTGCTGAGGCGGCAGATGGGCACTGCTGAGGCGGCAGATGGGCACTGCTGAGGCGGCAGATGGGCACTGCTGAGGCGGCAGAGATGGGCACTGCTGAGTCGGCACAGATGGGCACTGCTGAGTCGGCAGATGGGCACTGATAGGTCGGCACAGATGTGCACTGATTTATTGCACGGATGTGCACTGATAAGGCAGCAGATGGGCACAGATGGGCACTGCTGAGGCGGCACAGATGGGCACTGCTGAGGCGGCACAGATGGGCACTGCTGAGGCGGCACAGATGGGCACTGCTAAGGTGGCACAGATGGGCACTGCTTAGGCGGCACAGATGGGCACTGCTGAGGCACAGATGGGCACCGATTGGTACAGATGGGCACCGATTGGCACTGGCGGGCACTGGCGCTGCACAGATGGGCACTGGCGGGCACTGGTGGTGCACAGATGGAGCACTGGCGGTGCACAGGTGGGCACCGGCGGTGCACAGGTGGGCACAGGTGGGCACAGGTGGCCACAGGTGGGCACAGGTGGGCACAGGTGGGGTAGATCTGGGCACTGGCAGGGTAGATCTGGGCACTGGCAGGGTAGATCTGGGCACTGGCAGGGTTTAGAAGTATTGCTGGCACTTTTTTTTTTTACTGACAATGCAGAGAAGCTCACTCACAGTTTGCTGTCTCCTCACACGCTATCGCTGTGTGAGGAGACACATTCGGCAATGGGTGATGATCTCATTTGTTTACATTTGAGATCATCACTCATTGGAGGAGGCGATCGCACTGTAAACGGCCGCTGTGATTGGCCGTTTACAGCGATCTGTGATTGGCTGTGTCCAGCGGACATGGCCAACACAGATTTTCCCCGATGCGCGCTCCCGGGAGCGCGCGGGGAACTCTTAAAGGGGACGACGTCAATAGACGTAGTCCCGGAAATTGAGATCCGCGCTGTAGACGTCATTTTACTATAGCGCGGATCTCAAGTGGTTAACAGTCTCTGGACTGGCCCGCGACATCTGTGCCACCTATCAGTAATAGGACACCCGTGCCACTTACTACTGCATGTAGTACCAGCATGCTAGCATCTCTTTTTATACCTAGAAAATTAAAAGTCCTGGTTTGACTTGAACGCCCCTCATATATTTGTTTGACAATTTAAAACAGTTTATTGATATTAATTATTTATTTTTACTCTGCATTCCGAACTAGAAGCTCCTCCTGCTTCTCTTTCCCTCCAGACAGGCTGGTAAAGATCTGGGTTATGTGACAGCTATACATTGATTAGGAAAAAGGTACTTAGAACTTTCTTTAATTCAAATAATTACAATGCCATTATCTACATACAGAAATAGAAGAGACCATGTAAATTAAACATTGTGTGTGTGTTTAGTATCACCTTAATGTTGATGTTCAGGACCCTTCTAGGAGACTTGAGTTCCTAAGTGAAGTTGGATCATGCCTGCATATCTGATGATCCTCAAGGTCAGCCATTCTCCTCCAGAGGTGACTAGGAGTTTCTTGAGCTGTGGCTAGCTCACCACCCATCTAATAGTGTCTGGATGGTTCCAGGTCCAATGTCTTGCTGCATGACTGCAAGGGTGAAATTCTGACCACAACTGTAAGGGGGTCATTCTTCCCACTAATACAGTGTAGAATCAGCACCATGTGAAGAGTTTTCAGGTATGATAAATACTAAACAAAATGGATTTGTTTTTCTTTTATAATCATAGTAGTGTTTGTCCCCTTCCTTTTGTTACTACAAGCAGTGTATGTCACTATATTCCAGTTCTGACAGAATGCGTTCATATCTATGTTGATACTTTAATCTTTGTCACATCTAATTTTTTTTTTTCAAATAACAATTTATTAAGTTTTCGTGGTCGCATAACAAAAGTAGTAGTGCAGGCATACAGCAATAGTAACATGGCTTCCAAAACACAGGAGGCCCAACATAAGTGGGCAGTGCAGAAAAGTACAGTACCGGGAAATACAGCGGGATCAGACCAACCGACCCAGGATGCACAGGAGGACGGAAGACACCAAAAGTCAGTTATCCGTGCTGGAATCCGAAAGGCCACCCGGGGTCTGCTGCGTAACTTACATGCCAAACTTAAAACAAAATAAGGACCATCATTAGTACGAACGAGAAGAGTGGAGGAGAAGAGAGGAAAGAGAAGGGAAGAAAGAGGGAAAGACAGAGAAAAAGAAATAGAGTGCCAACGATCCACTTCACCATGTCCACACCGGTACACCATCAATCCTCCAGCAGCCGCCACCTCCCCCAGACCAGGTCATGCTCTTCAAGCCTGTCCCTCATCCTGGCAGTCATCTTCTCCATGAGCTCGACGTCCTTGATCCTGGAGTAAAGGGCCTCCCTAGATGGGGGCAGTGGATTCTTCCAGTTAAGGGCTATCAGGCAGCGGGCCGCTGTCAGGATGTGCCGAAGGAGCTTCCGGCCCGGCCTAGTCAGAGCGGGTTGGGACAGGCCCATCAAGAAAAATTTGGGGGAGTGGGGTACAGGAACGTCGAATAGACGCTGGAGCAGCTCACGGGTCGTAAGCCAGTATGGGGCAATCAGGGGACAGGCCCAGTAGATATGGAACAGGGAGCCCCGCTCCCTCAGACATCGCCAGCAGCGATCCGAGGCAGAGGGGTATATCCTGTGGAGAATATCCGGGGTCTGGTACCAGAAGAAAAGAATTTTGTAGAAATTCTCTTTGTACAATGTACACAGAGAGGATTTGGCTGCCTGGTGCCACACCGCCTGCCAGGTCTCAAGGGGGAGCTCCTCACCCAATTCCCCCTCCCAGCGTTTCATGTAGGAGTGCTTCCCCTTTGTTTGAAAGTGGTATGCGTTGAGGACGCGGTATATGTCGGAGATCAACCCTCTGCGATCCCGTCCTGCCAGGATTATCTGTTCAAAGGGAGAGGGCGGGGAGAACCGTAAGTGAGGGGCCCTAGATTGTGCAAAATGCCTAATTTGTAGGTAGCTGTAGAACGTCTGATGGGGGAGGTCATGCTTAGCCTGGAGCTCCGAGAAGGACAACAGCCGTCGTGTTCTGGGGTCCACTAGGTGCCCTAAGTGGAACAGGTCACGCGAGGCCCAAGGCCAGGACATCTGGTGGGTCAAGCTGGTCGGTATAGTCGGGTTATAGAGGAAGGAGGTCAGTAGGGAGGACTCCGAGTGGAGGCTGTGGTCGCGGGAGAGCTTCCGCCAGAGGAAACGAAGCTGGGCCATCGGCCCCAGTAGTCGACCCGAATCTATATCAGTCCTCGCTCCCCATAAGAAGCTGTTTGGATGTATAGGAGCTAGCCAGATCTTTTCAATCTCCGACCACCTATTATAAGACTTCTGCGGAAACCAGGAAGCTATGGCCCGCAGCTGAGTAGCCTGGTAGTAGCGGACTAGGTCAGGGAACGCCAAACCGCCGTCAGAGCGCGAGGCCGTCAGGACAGAGCTCGGGACCCGGTGTTTTCTGTAGTTCCATACGAATTTCAACAGGTCCTTCTGGAGCGCGCGTAACTGTGCGTACGGGACTGGGATCGGCAATGTCTGGAACAGATACAGGAGCTTGGGGAGGATCACCATTTTAATAGACGTGATCCGTCCTATGAGCGATATGTGGTGGGCCTTCCATTTACGTAGTAAATCCCTAATCGCCCGAAAGAGGGGGGGGAAATTAGCCTGATACAGGGAGTGGAATGATGGTGTAAGGAGGACCCCCAAATATTTAAGGGAAGAGCTTTCCCATTTGTACGGGAAAGCGGAGCGTAGGCGGGTCGTCTCGGACGCCCCCATGTTTAGGGGGAGGGCCACCGATTTAGACGGGTTAATTTTGTAGCCGGAGAGTTCCCCATAGCGGTCCAGCTCGGAGTGGAGGTTGGGGAGTGAGATCCCGGGCTGAGCCAAGGTAAGGATAACGTCATCTGCGAAGAGCGAAATCTTGAATTCCTTGCCTCTGACCGGGATCCCCCGAATATCGGGGTTGCTTCGAACGGCAGCCGCCAGAGGCTCCACACATAGAGCAAAAAGGAGAGGAGAGAGCGGACAGCCCTGGCGGGTGCCATTAGTGATAGTAAAAGTGGAGGACGTGGCGAAGGGGGTTTTAACCTGCGAGGAGGGGATGATGTAGAGGTGCCACACCGCTCGCAGATACGGGCCCCGGAAGCCCATGCGGTGTAGCGTGGCCTCCATGAAAGGCCAGCTGAGGCGGTCAAACGCCTTCTCGGCATCCAAACTGAGAACCAAAGATCCTAGGTTATCCCTATTCGCCACGTCAATAAGATCAATGATCTTTCTAGTGTTATCCCCTGCCTGTCTCAAGGGGACAAATCCCACTTGGTCCTTGTGTATTAGGGAAGGGAGGATTGTGTTAAGGCGATTCGCTAGAAGCTTCGTAAAGATTTTCAAATCAGCGTTCAGCAGGGCTATAGGTCGGTAACTAGCGCAAACTGTCGGGTCTTTGTCTGGCTTGGGAATAAGGGAGATAAACGAGCCTAGCATGTCGGTCGGGACCGGGGTCTGCTGGAGAAAGGAGTTAAAAAGCTTGGTCATGTATGGGCTTAAGAGGGGTATAAACGCCTTGTAGTATTCATAGGGGAGCCCGTCCGGTCCCGAGGACTTGTGGGCAGGGAGGGTCTTCACAGTCTCCAAGAGCTCCTCTTCAGTAACAGAGGCATTCAGTTCTCGGAGGTCTGCGGCTTGCAGTCGGGGTAGGACTATAGTGTCCAAGTACTGGGTAATGCGGGCGGACTGGTCCGAGGTCGGGGGATTGTGGGGGATGTCCGGTCTGTTGTACAAGTCAGTATAATAGTCCGCGAACGCATCCACTATCGCCAGGGGGGTGAGTCAAAAGGTCCCCCCCCTTGTTTTTAATTTGGGCCGGGGCAGAGGTCACCGTACGGTCCGCCAGTTTCCGGGCCAGTAGCGACTGTGCCTTGTTCCCCTTGTCATAGTACAGTTGTCGTAAGCGGACCAAAGCTTTCTCAACCGATCCCAACGCCAGGCCCTGAAGTGTCTGCCTAGTCTGGACGATTCGCTTAAGGGTGGGGACGGAGGGGGAGACCAAGAGACGGGCCTCAAGGGTCTTAAGTCGCTTTTCCGCCAGCAACCTGGCGGTCCGTGCGTCCCGCTTCAAGGCTGAAGACAGAGCTATACAGCGCCCCCGGATGACAGCCTTATGGGCGGCCCAAAGGGTAGTAAGGGAAATGTCTGGGGTGTCGTTCTCGACAAAGTAGTGCCGGAGCGAAGACTCCAGCTCTGCCTTTGCCGGAGCATGCTGTAGAAGATAGTTATTCAGCCTCCAGGTGCAGGGCTTATAAAGGGGGGAGTCCAGCGCTAGAGTCAGAGTTATGGGGGCGTGATCTGACCAGGAGATGGGGAGTATATTTGCAGATTGGACCACCCGCAGTGTCGTGTTATTAACAAAAAAGTGATCAATGCGCGAGTGCGTGCCGTGGGGAGCGGAGAAGAAGGTGTACTGGCGGTCTTGCGGGTGCAAAGCTCGCCAGGCGTCAAAAAGACCCCGCCGTCTGGTAATTTGGCGGAAGAGCCTGGAGTCTCTCAAGGTCCTAGCCTGAGGCGTCCGGAGGCCCACCACCAGGCGATCATGGAGTGCGGACTGAGTAAGGTTAAAATCCCCCCCTATCACCAGGAGCCCGGGGGGCGTCTTAAACAAACGGGAAAACACCTTAGATAAGAAATTATGTTGATGGACATTGGGGGCGTAGAGAACGCATAAGGTCAGTGCCTGCGTGCGCCACAGACCACGGAGTATAATGTAGTGGCCCCGTGGATCTAGGTGCACAGAGGTACAAGTAAAGGGGACTCCCTGCCGGAAAAGAATGGCTACTCCTGCTCTCTTCCGCGGGTTGAATGCCTGGTAAACCTGAGGGAAATGCCTGGAGGCAAACGCAAAGGAGTCTCCCCGGTTGAAATGCGTCTCCTGGACCATTACTATGTCCGCTCCCGCCTGTCGAAACTCCCTAAGTGCCAGATGCCGCTTTTTGTTGGAGTTGAGGCCATGAACGTTAAGGGACAGGATCTTAGCCATGGTCAAGTAGGGGTAGAGCACAGGGCATACTTAGCTCGGTCCGTTGGAGGCCCAGGTGCCTCGGGAGGAGCGGCGACCACCGGAGGAGAGACGGCGACCGAGAGGACCACTGGCATGGCACTCCTGAGGAAACAAGAAGAGGAAAGAGCCTAGAGAGAGAGGAAAAAAGAGAGACAGAAACACAGTACAAGATAAAAGAAAACATTGTCAAGTAACAGGTCCGGAGGTCCTATAGGGACACCGGATCCGCTCGGTTCCTTATCGACTCCCCAACCCAAAAATAAAATAAAAGTCGGGTTAGGGAGGCACCAACAGTCCACTCCACCAAAGGAACCAACAAGTGGAAAACCACAGGGGGGGGCAGTAACCCGGGAGTCGATCCGGTTCGAGACTCAACCTAGGCCAGCCCGAGAAAAAAAAAACTGGAAAATCATGTAGCTCCGGCAATCGGGGGGAAAAAAGTAGCAAAACCCCAAAAACAGGGGAAAAGAAAAAACCGTAGAGGGGAGACGTCCGTCGGACAGGGCCAGTACTTCAGTCACGCTTGGGTGACCCGCGGTGGGGATCCGGGCCTTTGCGCCGTTTGGCTGAAGGGACTTTCTGCCAGATCACCGGCATCGGAGGGGGAGAGGCGACCAGATCCCAATCAGGCAGATGGGGGACAGGGATGTCAAGAGTGTCACAAAAGGGGACAAGATCTTCCGGGTAGCGGAGAGTTGCCGATTTTCCTTGGTGTCTTGCGGTCAGGCTGAAGGGGAAGCCCCATCTGTATAAAACGTGCTTATCCTGCAGGGCTCTGAGAAGAGGCTGCAACAGCCTCCGTTTTTGGAGTGTGATCCAGGAGAGGTCCGGATAAAGCTGAATCGGTGAGTTATCGAAGGCCAGATTTCGGATGGTGCGGGACTTGCGCATAATGTCTTCCTTGAGCGGGAAGGAGTGAATTCTGCAGATAACATCCCTGGGTTTGGAGGCCGGGCCTTTGGGTCTCAGGGCCCGATGGGCTCTATCCATTTCAATGTGCTTATCTGGGTCTTCCCCCAACATCTCGTTGAATAGCGTTTGCAGTGAAGACTGAAGGTCCTCGGCGCCCTCCGACTCAGGCAGGCCGCGAATGCGGATGTTGTTTCTGCGGCCTCTATTGTCGAGGTCTTCTACGTAGCGTTGCATATCCCGAAGCAGGAGGCGGTGGTCCGAGGTCTCCACCTGAGCACGGTGGACTGCCAGCTTGGTCTCCTGGACCTCCTCTTCCACCATCTCCACACGGTCAGATAGATGTTTGAGGCCAGTGTGCAGGGACTGAATCTCAGCGCGGCAAGTGGCCTGTACCTCCGTAATAAGCTGTTTAAAGTCCTCTTTCGTTGGCATAGATTGCAGGTATAGCTGCCAGTCAGGGCGGACGGCCTCATGGCATCGGGATGAAGACAAGGAGGGCTGGGAGTGGAGGGGCGGCTCACCCCGCTGCAGTTCCCGGGTGGGAGAGGGGGGCCACGATGGCAGAGGTCCCCTGGGATCAGCCCAGGAGGTAGCATGGGGGGGGCAGGGTGAGGGGTCCAGTTGGGCAGTTCCTCGGAGGTGGCCAGGGGCCCGGGCCACCTGGGCATAGGAGGGGGTGACATCTGAGCGGACCCTGACTTCGCTAGAGTCCCGAGAACGGGGGGGCCTCTGCGCCTTAGGAGAGGCAGGCCGCGGCCATGTCACCGGGGCCCCCCCCACAGCCGCCAGGGGTGTTCCAGCATCCCCACTAGGGAGACAGTCCGAGCACTCCCGAGAGTCCTCCAAAGTGCCCAGGGATGGGGGGGACAGGGATGAGCTGAGGGCCGTGCTCGGGAGAGGAGCTGAGCGTAGAAGGCGGGGGAAGGCCTCTGAGCACTGGGTATCCAGCAGGGAGGGTGGTGGATCCGCGGCCCGCTCCCCCCAGAGCACAGAGGGGGGAGTGGGGGATGGGGAGCCCTGGGTGGCCTCTCCTGAACATTGCCTGCCCTGCAAAACGTCCTGGGAGAAGGCAGGCTGGGACAGGGGCTGTGCGGTTGCAGGCAGGGGAGAGGGCTGGCGTACCTGGGAGGACGTCGGGCGCCCGATCCGCGCCATCTTGTCACTGCGGCCTAGCGCGAGGAGTGGATCCCTGGCCGGCCCCTCCGGGGCCTCCCGGCAGTCCAGAGCAGGGTCCGAGGGGTGACAGAAAGCTGATATGCGGCATCCGTCCGGAGTGCAGAGGGGGCCGGAGGAGCCCGTCCGTGAGGGTCCGCGCCATCCGGCGCCATCTTGCTTCCGCCGCCCGGCAAGGCCTCGGGCGGCTGGAAGTAGTTTTTAAAGGCCGCGGAGGGTCCCGGTGGAGGCTGAGGCGTTCCCCGGAGTGAGGAGGAACGAGTGGCCCGCGATCTCCCCATAAGGCGCAGGTGAATCCCCGATTTAGTGCCTTGTAGCGGCGGGCTGGAGGAGAGCACTCAGAATGTGCGTCCTTCCAGGTCGGCTGCCGGACACGCCCCCCCGTCACATCTAATTTTTAATGAAGCAAACAATTAAACCCCAGTGATTGTGCCACATTAGAGTCCTCCAATACCTCCTGAATCCCTGAAAAAGGGGGAGATCTTTGAGCCCCTGAAACACGTCAGCTGTTCTGTGTTGTCTCCTTGAGCGCAAATATTGTTATTAAATGTGTTTGGACTCTCAGTCCTTTGGTGCTTTCATTGGATTTTGCACATGTAAATATTCATATAATGTCCTTGTGATCCAGGAGAGGTCCGGATAAAGCTGAATCGGTGAGTTATCGAAGGCCAGATTTCGGATGGTGCGGGACTTGCGCATAATGTCTTCCTTGAGCGGGAAGGAGTGAATTCTGCAGATAACATCCCTGGGTTTGGAGGCCGGGCCTTTGGGTCTCAGGGCCCGATGGGCTCTATCCATTTCAATGTGCTTATCTGGGTCTTCCCCCAACATCTCGTTGAATAGCGTTTGCAGTGAAGACTGAAGGTCCTCGGCGCCCTCCGACTCAGGCAGGCCGCGAATGCGGATGTTGTTTCTGCGGCCTCTATTGTCGAGGTCTTCTACGTAGCGTTGCATATCCCGAAGCAGGAGGCGGTGGTCCGAGGTCTCCACCTGAGCACGGTGGACTGCCAGCTTGGTCTCCTGGACCTCCTCTTCCACCATCTCCACACGGTCAGATAGATGTTTGAGGCCAGTGTGCAGGGACTGAATCTCAGCGCGGCAAGTGGCCTGTACCTCCGTAATAAGCTGTTTAAAGTCCTCTTTCGTTGGCATAGATTGCAGGTATAGCTGCCAGTCAGGGCGGACGGCCTCATGGCATCGGGATGAAGACAAGGAGGGCTGGGAGTGGAGGGGCGGCTCACCCCGCTGCAGTTCCCGGGTGGGAGAGGGGGGCCACGATGGCAGAGGTCCCCTGGGATCAGCCCAGGAGGTAGCATGGGGGGGGCAGGGTGAGGGGTCCAGTTGGGCAGTTCCTCGGAGGTGGCCAGGGGCCCGGGCCACCTGGGCATAGGAGGGGGTGACATCTGAGCGGACCCTGACTTCGCTAGAGTCCCGAGAACGGGGGGGCCTCTGCGCCTTAGGAGAGGCAGGCCGCGGCCATGTCACCGGGGCCCCCCCCACAGCCGCCAGGGGTGTTCCAGCATCCCCACTAGGGAGACAGTCCGAGCACTCCCGAGAGTCCTCCAAAGTGCCCAGGGATGGGGGGGACAGGGATGAGCTGAGGGCCGTGCTCGGGAGAGGAGCTGAGCGTAGAAGGCGGGGGAAGGCCTCTGAGCACTGGGTATCCAGCAGGGAGGGTGGTGGATCCGCGGCCCGCTCCCCCCAGAGCACAGAGGGGGGAGTGGGGGATGGGGAGCCCTGGGTGGCCTCTCCTGAACATTGCCTGCCCTGCAAAACGTCCTGGGAGAAGGCAGGCTGGGACAGGGGCTGTGCGGTTGCAGGCAGGGGAGAGGGCTGGCGTACCTGGGAGGACGTCGGGCGCCCGATCCGCGCCATCTTGTCACTGCGGCCTAGCGCGAGGAGTGGATCCCTGGCCGGCCCCTCCGGGGCCTCCCGGCAGTCCAGAGCAGGGTCCGAGGGGTGACAGAAAGCTGATATGCGGCATCCGTCCGGAGTGCAGAGGGGGCCGGAGGAGCCCGTCCGTGAGGGTCCGCGCCATCCGGCGCCATCTTGCTTCCGCCGCCCGGCAAGGCCTCGGGCGGCTGGAAGTAGTTTTTAAAGGCCGCGGAGGGTCCCGGTGGAGGCTGAGGCGTTCCCCGGAGTGAGGAGGAACGAGTGGCCCGCGATCTCCCCATAAGGCGCAGGTGAATCCCCGATTTAGTGCCTTGTAGCGGCGGGCTGGAGGAGAGCACTCAGAATGTGCGTCCTTCCAGGTCGGCTGCCGGACACGCCCCCCCGTCACATCTAATTTTTAATGAAGCAAACAATTAAACCCCAGTGATTGTGCCACATTAGAGTCCTCCAATACCTCCTGAATCCCTGAAAAAGGGGGAGATCTTTGAGCCCCTGAAACACGTCAGCTGTTCTGTGTTGTCTCCTTGAGCGCAAATATTGTTATTAAATGTGTTTGGACTCTCAGTCCTTTGGTGCTTTCATTGGATTTTGCACATGTAAATATTCATATAATGTCCTTGTGATGTACAGTGCCTTGCAAAAGTATTCACCCCCCTTGGCATTTTTGTGTTTTGTTGCCTCACAACCTGGCATAACCATGGATTGTTTGAGGATTTGCATAATTTAATTTACAGAACATGCCCACAAACTTTGAAGATGTTTTCTTTTTTATTTTAAAGCAAACAACAAATAGGACAAAATAACAGAAAAAGTCAATGTGCATAACTATTCATCCCCTAAAGTCAATACTTTGTAGAGCCAGATTTTGCGGCTATCACAGCTCCAAGTCATTTTGGTTAAGTCTCTGTGAGCTTGCCACATCTTATCACTGGGATTTTTGCCCATTCCTCCTTGCAAAACTTCTGCAGCTCCTTCAAGTTGGATGGTTTGAGCTTGTGAACAGCAATCTTTAAGTCTGACCACAGATTTTCTATTGGATTGAGGTCTGGGCTTTGACTAGGCCTTTCCAACACATGTACATGTTTTTTTCTTAAACCACTCAAGGGTTGCTTTAGCAGTATGTTTTGGGTCATTGTCCTGCTGGAAGGTGAACCTCCATCCTAGCCTCAAATCACACACAGAGTGGTACAGATTTTGCTCAAGAATATCCCTGTATTTAGCACCATCTATCTTTCCCTCAACCCTGACCAGTTTCCCAGTCCCGAATGCTGAAAAACATCCCCACAGCATAATGCTGCCACCACCTTGTTTCACTGTGGAGATGGTGTTCTCTGGGTGATGTGTTGGGTTTGCAGCAGACATAGCATTTTCTTTGATGGCCAAAAAGTTACCTTTTAGTCTCATCAGACCAGAGCACTTTCCTCCATACATTTTTTAGGAGTCTCCCACATGCCTTTTCACAAACTCAAAACGTACCATTTTGTTTTTTGCTGAAAGTAATGGCATTCTTCTGGCCACTCTGCCATAAATCCAAACTCTATGGATCATACAGATTATTGTCATCCTATGTACAGATATTACAGTCTCTGCTGTGAAACTCTGCAGCTCCTCCAGGGTTACCTTAGGTCTCTGTGCTGCCTCTCTGATTAATGCCCTTCTTGCCCAGTCCATGAGTTTTGATGGTGCTCCTAGGGATCATCAAAGATTTGGATATTTTTTTCTAACCTAACCCTGTCTTGTACTTCTAAACAACATTGTCCCTTACTTGTTTGGAGAGTTCCTTGGTCTTCATGGCAGTATTTGGTTGGGGTGCCTCTGGCTTAGGTGTTGCAGCCTCTGGGGCCTTTCAAAAAGGTGTGTATATGTAATGACATATCACGTGACACAGATTGCACACAGGTTGACATCATTTCACTAATTATGTGACTTTTGAAGGTAATTGGTTGCACCAGAGCATTTTATGGGCTTCATAACAAAGGGGGTGAATACATACGCACATGCCAATTATCAGTTTTTTTATTTCTGAAATAATGTTTTATGTATATATTTTCTAATTTTGATTTCACCAACTTAGACTATTGTGTCCTGATCCATCACATATAATTCACAGTAAAAAAAACATTGAACTAAAGGCTGTAATTAACAAAATTGGTAAAAAGCCAATGGGGGTGAATACTTTTGCAAGGCACTGTATGATTAGTGATATTAAAGATTGTGGAAGGTCTATTATCATTTGTTATTGATGCTGCATGTATTCTAAAACTCAAGCCTTACCACTTTAACCCTCCCCAACACCTAATATGTACACATATAGGCCTTTTCTGTCACCCATGAAGCCTGTCTGAAATATTCCCAATGTTTATATTTCTATGTCCTGGCTTATTGCGAGGGCACAGCAGTTTTTAGGTATTTGCCCCCGGCATAACAGGAGCGAACAAGCTTCCCAATTACAAAGCTGCTCATACGCACCGTGCCCTCTCCAATAACAGCAAAGACTCTCCGGTCAAACATGCCCATAAAGACTCTCCGGTCTCACATTGCTGTAAGCCCTTTCGATCTCCATATTCTGGGTTACATCAAAATGGTCACCAAGCTTCCTTCTTTGTGGACAAATAAAGTGATTATTACTTTAGTTGACCTTAAAAAATGATCAGCAACTTCATAGGTAACAGAAAGGACCCACAGGTATTGCATTTGCAATAAACAATATGCTTACTAATGGCACAGTGAGCTCCACTCACAAAGTGGTATCTTCTGCTTTAAGAAATGTGGTAAAATACTGCAGAGTTTTTTCAAATTTTTTTGAGCATTCACTAAAAAACACTTCTAAAATACCGCATGCAGTATTTTTACGAAATTTGCGGTATTTACTTGATGAAACCATGCAGTATTTTATCTTGTGCAATATCCAGTGGGATGGATAAAGCGGGGAAGAATTAGAACTCCTGTCAGTTTGTATTGCTAATAAAGAGGTTAAATAGTTTAAATCCTGGAAATATTGAAACTTACTAAGTCAGTGCGGTTCCTACAACATTTGTATTACCAGTTCAGGTCCACTGATTGCCCCTATTACTAGTAAAAAGAGAAGAAAAAATAAATAAAATGATTCCATAGTTTGTAGACGCTATAACTTTTGCTCAAACCAATCAATATACGCTTATTTTTTTTTGTTTTGTTTTTTACCAAAAATATCTATATTACATATTGGCCTAAATTTATGAAGAAATTTGATACTTTACATTTTTTTATTGGATATGTTTAACCACTTCAGCCCCGGAAGGATTTATCCCCTTCCTGACCAGAGCACTTTTTGCTATTCGGCACTGCGTCAATTTAACTGACAATTGCGTGGTTGTGCAATGTGACTCCAAAACAAAATTGATGTCCTTTTTTTCCCACAAATAGAGCTTTCTTTTGGTGGTATTTGATCACCTCTGCGTTTTTTATTTTTTGCGCTATAAACAAAAAAGAGCGACAATTTTGAAAAAAACACATTATTTTTTACTATTTGCTACAATAAATATCCCCCAAAAATATATATAAAAAAATATGTTTTTTTTTTCCTCAGTTTAGGCCGATACGTATTCTTCTACATATTTTTGGTAAAAAAAAAAATCGCAATAACCGTTTATTGATTGGTTTGCACAAAAGTTATAGCGTCTACAAAATAGGGGATAGTTTTATGGCATTTTTATTAATAATTTATTTTTTACTAGTAATGCCGGCGACCAGCAATTTTTATCGTGACTGTGACATTTTGGCGGACACATCGGACAATTTTGACACATTTTTGGGACCACTGGCATTAATACAGTGATCAGTGCTATAAAATTGCACTGATTACTGTAAAAATGTCACTGGCAGTGAAGGGGTTAACCACTAGGGGGCGGAGAGGGGTTAAGTGTGTCCTAGGGGAGAGTCCGGGTCCCGCAGGCACGGTCACAGAGCTCGCAGCAGGCACACACGTGCACGGCGGAAGATTCAAAGTAACGTACGGGTACGTTACTTTGCCCAGCCGTGCCATTCTGCCAACATATATTTGCCGACAGTGGTCAGCAAGTGGTTAATAGCAAAAAGTAAAAAATATTATTTCTTTTTTTGTTTATAGCACAAAAATCAAAAAATGCAGAGGTGATCAAATACCATCAAAAAGAAAGCTCTATTTGTGGGGGAAAAAATAGAACATACATTTTACAAGATTATAAAAAATCATATAAAAACATCCCTGTAGAAGCCTACAGTTATGCACTTGATACCTCAAATAGCAGCCGCTTGAATTGAACGTGCAGGGCCAGAGGACCATGATAACACTCAACACGGCTGAACAGATTTAAATAGTAATATTGCAAAAAGCTCTACATGTTTTGTGGGAATCGCTTCTTCAGGAGCTTATAAACATTTTTCTAAGTAGAAAAAAAGAGACACCAAATAAGTATATAATATATATTAAAACATCAACAGATAACAAGAAATGTAAAAGAAACAGTAGAATAAACATAATAAATATGTTAATTCAACATATAATGCAGAGAAAAAAAGAAGGGAGTCACACCACCACTATAACTGCAGCTGATATACAGTTGTGCTCATAAGTTTACATACCCTGGCAGAATTTCTGATTTCTTGGCCATTTTTCAGAGAATATGAATGATAACACAAAAACTTTTCTTTCACTCATGGTTAGTGTTTGGTTGAAGCCATTTATTATCAATCAATTGTGTTTACTCTTTTTAAATCATAATGGCAACAGAAACTACCCAAATTACCCTGATCAAAAGTTTACATACCCCAGTTCTTAATACCGTGTATTGCCCCCTTTAACATCAATGACAGCTTGAAGTCTTTTGTGGTATTTGTGGATGAAGCTCTTTATCTTCTCAGATGGTAAAGCTCTTGGCAAAAAGCCTCCAGCTCCTGTAAATTATTGGGCTGTCTTGCATGAACTCCAGGTTTGAGATCTCCCCAGAGTGGCTCAATGATATTGAGGTCAGGAGACTCCAGAACCTTCACTTTATTCAGATGTAGCCAATGACAGGTCGACTTGGCCTTGTGTTTTGGATCGTTGTCATGTTGGAATGTCCAAGTACATCCCATGGGCAGCTTCCTGGCTGATGAATGCAAATGTTCCTCCAGTATTTTTTGATAACAAAATTTCCTGTGCCTTTGTAGCTCACACATTACCAAAACATCAGCGATCCACCTCCATGTTTCACAGTAGGAGAATGGTGTACCTTTCATCATAGGCCTTGTTGACTCCTCTCCAAATGTAGCGTTTATGGTTGTGGCCAAAAAGCTCAATTTTGGTCTCATCATTCCAAATGACTTTGTGCCAGAAGGTTTAAGGCTCTTCTCTGTGCTGCTTGGCGTATTGTAAGCGGGATACTTTGCCATGTAGTTGCCCACCCCATTAATTTGTTCAGATCTTTTTGCAAGGTTTCAACATCCTGTGGCGAAGTTATTGCCCTGCTTAGCTTAGTGCCGTCCGCAAATACAGAGATTGAACTGTTTACCCCATCCTCCAGGTCGTTTATGAACAAATTAAACAGGATTGGTCCCAGCACAGAACCCCGGGGGACCCCACTACCCACCCCTGACCATTCTGAGTGCTCCCCATTTATCACCACCCTCTGAACTCGCCCTTGTAGCCAGTTTTCAAACTATGTACTCCGTGTTCTTTGTTCCTAAGATTTTATCCCAATTTATGCCTTCTAGCAAGGTTTGTAGTTTAGGGAAGTTGGCTCTTTTAAAATTCAGTGTCTTAGTTTTTCCCCTTCCCCTGCCCACAACACATTCATTTCCATGTATGTGGATCGTGTATTTTGAATTCTGAATTTTTTTCAAATATATTTATTACCTTTCTGTCTATACTATTTATGGATGCTCAGCTATACTTATGGTCCCAATGACTGTCCACATACAGGTCTTCTTCCCCTTCTAATAGCATCCAGGCTACTAGACTGTTATTTTATACTACATCACTGTATTTACCAGAGGTAGGTATTTTTTTTAACCACTGTGTGCTTGTTCTGTTGCCACTATTTACATCTAGTTTCTACCATATATCAGCAGCAGTTATAGTTGTGGTGTGACTTCCCTTTTTTTTCTCTGCAGTATATGTTGAATTAACACATTTATTGTGTTTATTCTACTATTTCTTTTATATTTCTTGTTATCTGTTATGTCCCCACATGTGCTCACTGCACACTTATGCATGCAATTTCTCTTGGGGTTGCTGTATTTCAGTCTTGTTTCTTTGTTTGAAATACATTGTTGATGTACCAAATTTAATAGATATTATATACTTACTTGGTGGCTCTTTACCTAGAAAAATGTTTATAAGCACCTGAAGAAGCGATTCCTGTGAAACATGTGGAGCGTTTTGCAATATCACCTACCTCCCAAATAAGCCCTAGTTAAAGTCCTTTTAGGTCTTATTTTCAGGGTAGGACTTATTTTCTGGAAAACAGGGTAGGGCTTATTTGAGGGGTAGGACATATATTGCAGCCATCACTGGCAATCACGCTAGGTCTTATTTTAGGGGAAACAGGGTATCATGTTCCTCAAATGGCTGCTATTGGAGATATCAAGTGTGTAACTGTAGGCTTCTACAGTGATGTTTTTATATGATTATTGTAAATTGTTACAAATAAAATGTGTTTCTTTATCACTGGTGCCTACAAAGTCCATGTTTCCTTTTCTATACATTTTGTCACACACCTAATCTGTATGTAAATTGTTACGAATAAAATGTGTGTTTTTTTTATTAGTGGTGCCTACAAAGTCCATATTTCCTTCTTCTATACATATTGTGGGTTATTTACTAAAGGAAGATCCACTTTGCACTGAAAGTGCACTTGGAAGTAAAGTCGCTGTAGATCCCAGGGGGACATGCAAGGAAAATAAAAAACAGCATTTTAGCTTGCACATGACATGACTGGATGATAAAATCAGCAGAGCTTCCCCTCATTTCAGATCTATCCCTTAGATTTAGAGTGTCTGCACTTCCAAGTGCACTTTCAGTGCAAAGTGGATTTGCCTTTCGTAAATTACCCCCATTGTCACACACCTATATAAATACCCTTCTTCCACCAATAAAAAGGAAAAAGGTTGTCTTTTTTATTGATGGAAGAAGGGTGTTTATATACATGTGTGATTTTTTTATTCTGTTTTCTTTCAGTATTTGTTTTTTCCTGCTGTCTGTGCCCTCATTAGGTAGATTCACCTTCTCTATTTATACTGTTTTCCATTATGATTGAAAATAAAATGAAAAAAAAAATACAGGCTGCCCCCGAGCTACGAACGTCCGACTTGTGAACGACTCCTACTTACGAACGGGACATCTCTGCCGTTCTAGGCATGTGCGGCTACTTTTCGACATCGGAAAACATCGGAAAACAACATCTGCGCATGCACAGCTGCTTGACAGAACATCGGAAAACGACGTCTCTGCTGTTCTGCGCATGTGCGTCCGACTTGCGAACATTTTCGACTTAAGAACAAACCGGCAGTCCCTAACCAGTTCATAACCCGGGGACTGCCTGTAATGCCACGCACACACGACTGGACTTTCTAGTAGTGATGGCCGAACGGTTCGCCCGGCGGTCGTTTCGCGGCGAATTTCCGACATTCGCGGTCCGCACGTTCGAACGCCTTTTTCCGTCGTTCGCCGCGGCGGACTTACGTGTTTAATGTATACAAGAACTTTAACCTTTGGTGACACGTTTATCATGTGATACAGGACAGCCAATTGAGACATGACAGCACATGGACACTTGTACATTCCCCCTAACCTATAAATACACCCGATCCGGTGGCCATTTTACATTCTTTCTTCTGTTACGATAGGGACAGGTTCCTGTGTGGAGTAGGGAGAGATAAACCACTAGCTATTTGGTACACAAAAGTTCTTTTCAGGACTGGTATAGGTGTTAGGTGTTGATAGGTTTGCTGTGCTGCTGATTCTTGCAGCAGCCTGAGTGTCTTTTGTTAGTTTAGAGAAAGGGAAAGGACGGTGTATGCTACAGGGACAGCCAGATTAGTCTTTCATCATCATCATCATCATCATCATCATTAGCTGTTACTATCAAGGTCCACAAAAGAGCTGTTCCAGTAACCACTAATCGTTCTCTTTTTTTGCCAATTTGTATAGGGACAGGAAGGAAGCAGTGTTGTCAGGCAGTGAGGGTAATTTTAAAGACTTGCTGTTATTATTAGTTCCACAAAGGTTCTTTTCAGGACTGGTATCAGTGGTACAGTAATAGGCTTGTACATGTATAATATTCTTTCTTCCAAATATAGAAAGGATATTATACTTGACTGCTGCCCTTCTGCTGCAGTCTGCTAAACATTCACAACTCACTTGTTCCACAAAAGTTCTTATAAGGACTGGTAACTTGGTATAGGGTGCTACGGTACATAGGCTTGAGTGCGGTACAGTCTGCTGTTCTGTAAGGACCGCTATCGGTCCACAATAGATAGGGTTGACGTGCACCACTGCTGACCGCTGCCCTATACTGCAGCAGTCCTTCAGCGGTATAGGGACTGACGTACAGTCTGCTAATCACTAACACACAACCTGCTTGTTCCACAAAAGTTCTTATAAGGACTGGTAACTTGGTATAGGGTGCTACGGTACATAGGCTTGAGTGCGGTACAGTCTGCTGTTCTGTAAGGACCGCTATCGGTCCACAATAGATAGGGTTGACGTGCACCACTGCTGACCGCTGCCCTATACTGCAGCAGTCCTTCAGCGGTATAGGGACTGACGTACAGTCTGCTAAACACTAATACACAACCTGCTTGGTCCACAAAAGTTCTTATAAGGACTGGTAACTTGGTATAGGGTGCTACGGTACATAGGCTTGAGTGCGGTACAGTCTGCTGTTCTGTAAGGACCGCTATCGGTCCACAATAGATAGGGTTGACGTGCACCACTGCTGACCGCTGCCCTATACTGCAGCAGTCCTTCAGCGGTATAGGGACTGACGTACAGTCTGCTAAACACTAATACACAACCTGCTTGGTCCACAAAAGTTCTTATAAGGACTGGTAACTTGGTATAGGGTGCTACGGTACATAGGCTTGAGTGCGGTACAGTCTGCTGTTCTGTAAGGACCGCTATCGGTCCACAATAGATAGGGTTGACGTGCACCACTGCTGACCGCTCACCTATACTGCAGCAGTCCTTCAGCGGTATAGGGACTGACGTACAGTCTGCTAATCACTAACACACAACCTGCTTGTTCCACAAAAGTTCTTATAAGGACTGGTAACTTGGTATAGGGTGCTACGGTACATAGGCTTGAGTGCGGTACAGTCTGCTGTTCTGTAAGGACCGCTATCGGTCCACAATAGATAGGGTTGATGTGCACCACTGCTGACCGCTGCCCTATACTGCAGCAGTCCTTCAGCGGTATAGGGACTGACGTACAGTCTGCTAATCACTAACACACAACCTGCTTGTTCCACAAAAGTTCTTATAAGGACTGGTAACTTGGTATAGGGTGCTACGGTACATAGGCTTGAGTGCGGTACAGTCTGCTGTTCTGTAAGGACCGCTATCGGTCCACAATAGATAGGGTTGACGTGCACCACTGCTGACCGCTGCCCTATACTGCAGCAGTCCTTCAGCGGTATAGGGACTGACGTACAGTCTGCTAAACACTAATACACAACCTGCTTGGTCCACAAAAGTTCTTATAAGGACTGGTAACTTGGTATAGGGTGCTACGGTACATAGGCTTGAGTGCGGTACAGTCTGCTGTTCTGTAAGGACCGCTATAGGT
Source organism: Lithobates pipiens (assembly GCF_037356315.1). Classification (NCBI taxonomy): domain Eukaryota; kingdom Metazoa; phylum Chordata; class Amphibia; order Anura; family Ranidae; genus Lithobates; species Lithobates pipiens. The sequence continues at coordinate 448,365,756 of NW_027507764.1, read as the reverse complement.
CCACAATAGATAGGGTTGACGTGCACCACTGCTGACCGCTCACCTATACTGCAGCAGTCCTTCAGCGGTATAGGGACTGACGTACAGTCTGCTAATCACTAACACACAACCTACTTGTTCCACAAAAGTTCTTATAAGGACTGGTAACTTGGTATAGGGTGCTACGGTACATAGGCTTGAGTGCGGTACAGTCTGCTGTTCTGTAAGGACCGCTATCGGTCCACAATAGATAGGGTTGACGTGCACCACTGCTGACCGCTGCCCTATACTGCAGCAGTCCTTCAGCGGTATAGGGACTGACGTACAGTCTGCTAAACACTAATACACAACCTGCTTGGTCCACAAAAGTTCTTATAAGGACTGGTAACTTGGTATAGGGTGCTACGGTACATAGGCTTGAGTGCGGTACAGTCTGCTGTTCTGTAAGGACCGCTATCGGTCCACAATAGATAGGGTTGACGTGCACCACTGCTGACCGCTCACCTATACTGCAGCAGTCCTTCAGCGGTATAGGGACTGACGTACAGTCTGCTAATCACTAACACACAACCTGCTTGTTCCACAAAAGTTCTTATAAGGACTGGTAACTTGGTATAGGGTGCTACGGTACATAGGCTTGAGTGCGGTACAGTCTGCTGTTCTGTAAGGACCGCTATCGGTCCACAATAGATAGGGTTGACGTGCACCACTGCTGACCGCTGCCCTATACTGCAGCAGTCCTTCAGCGGTATAGGGACTGACGTACAGTCTGCTAAACACTAATACACAACCTGCTTGGTCCACAAAAGTTCTTATAAGGACTGGTAACTTGGTATAGGGTGCTACGGTACATAGGCTTGAGTGCGGTACAGTCTGCTGTTCTGTAAGGACCGCTATAGGTCCACAATAGATAGGGTTGACGTGCACCACTGCTGACCGCTCACCTATACTGCAGCAGTCCTTCAGCGGTATAGGGACTAAGAGTTTTGTCACAGGGTCATTTAAAAAATGACATGCAGAGGAAGAGGCAGGCCCTTCCGCAGGGGTGGTAGGGGTAGGGCAGGAGCAACAGGCTTGAGCCAAAGTGGGAAGTTGCAGAAGGTGCGTTCAATTACTTTAAAGGATGCACCAGACTTGGTTGAGTGGCTCGCTCAGCCTTACTCTTCTGCACCCTCCTCATCCTCTCGATCTGCACCCTCTTCTTCACTCTCTGCTATGTGCACCCCCAAAGACACTACCACCAACAACACGACCACCACCACCACCACCACATACCTTCCGCTTGAGTCACTGGAATTATTTTCCGATCCATATCAAGAGGACATTTCTGATGCGCAGCCACTCTTGGTATTGGATCAGGAAGAGGAGGTAGCAACAAGCGCTACTCAGCAGTCTGACGCCAGTACCCAGATCAGCCCAAGGAGGAGGTTGGTCCCCGGTGTTGCTGCCTACTCCGAGATCTCTACTTATAGCGGTGGGGAAGGTGACGTTGATGATGACGTGTCTAGTGATGTCACGTGGGTGCCCACAAGAGAGGAAGAGGAGGGGAGTTCAGAGGGAGATATGGACCAGCAGATAGGGAGGAGAAGCAGCAATGACTTACATTGCACAGCAGGGACAAAGCAGACTGCAAATGTATCAGGAGCGAGTCATCGACCATGTACGGTCACATCTGGCGCTCCCAGGACACCGGCACATGGCTCCGCAGTGTGGGCTTTTTTTAACGTGTCCGCTGCTGACAATAGCGTTGCCATCTGCAATCTTTGCAGTCAACGCGTTAGTCGCGGTAAGCCCAATACTCACCTAGGGACGACCGCCTTAAGAAGGCACATGAGCAGCCATCACCGAGCCCAGTGGGAGCAACGGAACACACAAAGCCACACTGCAGGCTCTCACCGTCCAGCCTCGTCTTCTACTTCTCCTTCTCCTCTCTCCTCACAATTGTCCTCCACTCCACCTTCCATCACGCCAAGCTCACATTTTTCTGCAAAAAGGCAGGCTTCCGTGGGCCTAATGTTTGAGCGTAAAAAAATGATGATGCCGGATAACCCTCTTGCCCAACGGTTGGCGGCTGGCTTGTCAGAACTCATAGCCCGCCAACTACTGCCATATAAACTGGTGGACTCGGAGGCCTTTCGCAAATTTGTGGCCATTGGAACACCACAATGGAAGGTCCCAGGAAGGAAGTATTTCTCAGAGAAGGGCATCCCAGAGCTATATGGCCATGTTCAGCGGCAAGTGAATGTATCTCTGGCACACAGTGTCGGTGCCAAGATACATCTGACCACAGACACGTGGTCTAGCAAACACGGGCAGGGAAGGTATATCAGTTTTACTGCCCACTGGGTGAACCTTCTGACGGCCGTCAAGCATGTAACCCGTGGCACCCGTGTAGATTTGGTTTTACCGCCACGGATTGCATGCAGGCCTGACTCTTCTTCTCCTCCTCCTACTCCATCCTCCTCCCTCTCCTCCTCAGCTGCCTCCTCCTTTTCCGCTGCTAGCGTCTCTTCCACTGCACCGCCCAAGCTCCCCAGAACCTATTCCACATGCCAGGTGAGACGTTGCCATGCCGTGCTGCGTCTGTTGTGCCTGGAAGCAAAGAGCCACACTGGCCCGGCACTCCTTTCAGCTTTGCGTTCACAGGCAGATGAGTGGCTAACACCGCTCAATTTGACAGTTGGTAAAGTGGTGTGTGACAACGGTGCCAATCTGCTTAGCGCATTGAAACAGGGCAAAATCACGCACGTGCCGTGCATGGCACACGTCTTAAACTTGGTCGTGCAGCGATTCCTTGTCAAATACCCTGGGGTCCAGGACATCTTGCGGCAGGCAAGGAAAATCTCGGCCCATTTCAGAAGATCTTACACGGCCATGGCTCGCCTTGCTGACATTCAGCGGCGACACCATCTGCCGGTCAGACGTCTTATTTGCGATTGCCCGACGCGATGGAACTCAACCTTCTATATGCTTGATAGGCTGCTCCAGCAGAAACGTGCAGTTAACGTCTACCTGTATGAACTCTGCGAAAGAAACGGTTCTGGGGAGCTGGGTTTTTTTTCACCGCGCCAGTGGCTGCTCATGCGCGACACATGCAGACTTCTGCGGCCATTTGAGGAGATCACCAAACTGGTCAGTCGCAGCCATGGCGCCATCAGTGACATGGTACCTTATGCCTTCTTTCTGGAGCGTGCATTGCGTCGTGTCATTGATCAGGCTGTGGAGGAGCAGGAGCGGGAAGATGAGGAAGTCGCAATGCTGGATGAATTCCCAGGGGGGGCTACTCTATCTGAGACAAGTCAACAACAGGAGTCTGATGAGGAGTCAGAGGAGGATGGTGCCGGGGCGGATGAGCAGGAGCAAGAAGAGCATGCTTTAAACCTTTCTGGGATCCCTGTTGTGCGAGGATGGGGAGAGGAGAATGAAGAGGACGACATTATCCTGGATGATGAGCAGGAGCCAGGCCACCACACCGCTTCCACTTTAGTGCAAATGGGGGCCTTCATGCTCCAGTGTTTTAATAGGGACCCCCGTATAAAAAGCATGAGGGTCAAGGACCAGTACTGGGTGGCAACGTACTTAGACCCCCGGTACAAACACAAAATGGCGGAAATGTTACCGCCGTCGCAGAGGGCTGTCAGAATGCAGCACTTCCAGGCCTTGCTTCGAGAAATGCTGCATTCTGCTTTTGCGTGCGCTGGCAGAGGAGCAATTCCCACTCCCAGAGAAGGATTTGCGGGTACCAATCCAACAGCGCCTGCAAGAAGAGGCCGGTTTGAAGATGTGTTGGTGACTTCGGATATGAGGTCATTCTTTCAGCCGACCCATCGACAGGTGTCATCCGGATCCAGCATCAGGGAACGCCTAGACCGTCAGGTGTCCGACTACATTGGGTTAACGGCCGATGTGGACGCTCTGAGGAGTGATGAACCCCTAGACTACTGGGTGGGCAGGCTTGACCTCTGGCCAGAGCTTGCCCAATTTGCAATCGAACTGTTGGCTTGCCCCTCATCCAGTGTCCTGTCCGAAAGGACGTTCAGCGCAGCAGGGGGGATTGTGACCGATAAGCGTACTCGCCTAGCTCACCACAGTGTTAACTACCTCACATTTCTAAAAATGAATGAGGCATGGATCTCGGAGGAATTCAACACATGTGACCAGTAGACCATGTATATGTCTATAAACTATTTTTTTAATCAAGCACACAGACCTTCTTAATTCATTTGGCTCACTTCCTTGACCCAAAAAAGCACACCGTACTATATGCCCCTACCCTCCTCTTTGAAGAGGTTGAGCGGTGTCATATTTCTACTGGGGCTGCTTATGATATCCCTGTGCTGTGCTGACTTCCTCCTGGGGGTTCTTATTATGAAGGGATCACACTATCCCTGTGCTGTGCTGACTTCCTCCTGGGGGTTCTTATTATGAGGGGATCACACCATCCCTGTGCTGTGCTGACTTCCTCCTGGGGCTGCTTACGGTGCTGCTGTCAGTGCTGTATGTCACGGTGCTGCTGTCAGCGCTGTATGTCACGGTGCTGCTGTCAGCGCTGTATGTCACGGTGCTGCTGTCAGCGCTGTATGTCACGGTGCTGCTGTCAGCGCTGTATGTCACGGTGCTGCTGTCAGCGCTGTATGTCACGGTGCTGCTGTCAGCGCTGTATGTCACGGTGCTGCTGTCAGCGCTGTATGTCACGGTGCTGCTGTCAGTGCTCTGTATTACGGTGCTGCTGTCAGATGCCTCTATCACGGTGCATGTGTCATTCCGGTATGTCACGCTGCTGGTGATCATCTCCTGCACCCTCTTCTTTGCCTACCCTGGTCCCTGACCTTCCCTCTCCTCCATTGCCTTCATTAGCTCCATAGTCCTGAATTGTTAGAACAATTTCCCAAATAAAATAAAAATGCTTGTAGTTATCGATCCCAAATTCACCTCATACATGTATTATGTCATTGTCCAGATGGTGGGACTACGTTTTACCCCCTAATAATTACCACGTGGCCGCAAATTCGACATGAAGGTTTGCAAAGTTCGCCTCCCATTGAAGTCAATGGGGCCCGCGGCGAACGTTCGGTTTCGCGAACGTTTGGGTCCGTTCGCATTTCGCGTTCGCGAAACGTCCCGTCGGAAGTTCGTCCATCACTACTTTCTAGCAGACTAGGTCCGACGGTCTTCCCTGCGGACTTTCGGCAGCGTCCCGACAGACTTTCCGAATTAATGGACTTGGCCACACACGAACGGACACAGTTCGTAAGTCTGTTCATTTTGAACGTGATGACGTAAACGGGACTAAACAAGGAAGTTCAATAGCCGGTAGCCAATAGCTTCCCTTGCGTCGTATTTGGTCCGTCGGACCAGCACACAGACGAACGGTTTTCCCAATTTTAGTCCATCGGAATTGAGTCCATCAGACAGATTTGAAACATGTTCTATTTCTAGCGCCATCTGATTTTTTTTTCTCGAAAAAACGATCGGACTAGCCCATACGCGATCGCTTGTCCGACGGACTAATCCCTTCGGACTTACTCTGCCGGAAAGTCTGGTCGTGTGTACGCGGCATAATAATTTTTAGGTTATCCCCAGAAAAGTAATAGAGGGGAAATCTTCCAATGGGGTTACTAGTCCTGGTGACCTGGGGACCCCAAGGGACATGGGGACATTTATTATATCCCTAAAGCATTCCCATTTCTCTTCCGTGTTCAATGATTCCAGAATTTGGTCCCAATTAATGTCATGTAGCAATGACCGTAGCTCAGGAAAATTGGCTCGTTTGAAATTTTGTGTTTTTGTACTACCCATATGCCTCTTTTTCCTGTGATTTGTGGTAAACACGATCATCCTATGATCGCTAGATCCCAAGTTATCGCGTATCTCCACATCTGGGATCAGACCTGGTTTAGTGAGTGAGCTGTTTTCTCTGCCCAGTTAATATTGTGATAATTGAAATCCCCTATTATGATTACATTACACTGTTTCCCTGCCATTTCAAACTGAGATAGTAATTCCAGCTCCTCCTGCTCCTTGGGTGGCCTATAGCATATCCCTTTTCCCCACTATTAATTTCCCACTCACCTCTCTTTGAAGTTCTATCCATACTGATTCCACCTCCCCCAGCCCCTTACATAAGGTCGCTCTTCTCTACCACCCTTACATCACTTTTGACATAAAGACACATCCAGGACTGGTGCAAGGCTTTTTGACACCCTAGGTAAAACCTCATTTTGCTGCCCCCCCTCGACCCCACCCCCTTTGCACTGCCCATGTATACCTTTTTCATGAAGCACTTATCAAATGTAGCCCACCAGCGCCCATCAAATGCAGTCTCACCAGCGCCTATTAAATGCAGCCTTACCAGAGCCCATCAATGCAGCCTCACCAGCATCCATCAAATGCAGCCTCACCAGCGCTCATTAAATGCAGCCTCACCAGATCCCATCAATGCAGCCTCACCAGAGCCCATCAATGCAGCCTACCAGCAACCATTAAATGCAGCCTCACCAGATCCCATCAATGCAGCCTACCAGCGCCCATCAAATTTAGCCTCACCAGAGCCCATCAATGCAGCCTACCAGCAACCATTAACCTCCCTAGCGGTGATCCCGAGTCTGGCTCAGGTTGGGATTTTAGTATCACGAGCGGTAACCCCGAGTCAGACTTGGGATCGCATCGCTGGATACAGGGAGGACACAGGGGGAGTTACTTACCTTGTCCCCTGGATCCAGCGATGTCCTCCGCGCTGTGTGATCGAGCTATCCTCCGCTCGATTCACAGTGCCCGAATGCCGCCGAGCTCCGTTCCCTGTGACATTACGGCGTACGGGAGTGGAGATCAGCGACAAATTCAAAAAAGTAAAAAGACACAAAACACACACAGTACTGTAATCTTACAGATTACAGTACTGTATAAAAAAATTACACACACCCTTTGTCCCTAGTGGTCTGTCCAGTGCCCTGCATGCACTTTTATGTTATAAATACTGTTTTTTCTGCCTGAAATTTGGAGATTGTCCATAGCAACCAAAAAAGTGTCCCTTTTTCAGTGTTTTAGGATTTGATTACATTATTGAATAATTTTTATTATTCTTTATTATATTATAAACTTTATCATACCCGGGATGTCTACTAGACTCTTATTTGAACAGATTTAAGAGAGTTATTCCTAAGAATTACAGGACTACAATATAAAACGCCAAATTTCCATGAAAAATAATTGTACCACTTTCAGCACCTAAAACCAGAACTAATCATACCGCCAGGGAGGTTAAATGCAGCCTCACCAGATCCCATCAATGCAGCCTACGAGCACCCATCAAATGCAGCCTCACCAGATCCCATCAATGCAACCCACCAGCACCCATCAAATGTAGCCTCATCAGTGTCCATCAATGAATGTTTGCTTGCTTCTATTCATTCAGGAGTCGGGACAAAGACATAGTACTCCGCCACCGCTGCTGCTCTGACACTATGTGTGAACGGAGTGGTGGCTGCCTGCTGATGCTGAGACTTATGCCGCGTACACACGGGCGGACTGTATGGCCTACTTAGTCCGCCGAAACACATTTCAGCGGACAGTCCACTCGTGTGTGGGCTTCAGCTGACTTTTTCAGCGTGCAGTCCGGCGTACTAAGTATTTCGGATTTTTCAAAATACTGTCCGTCGTACTCGCATTTCGGCGGACAATCCGCCCGTGTGTATGCCAGTCCGCCGTACTTTTGAAATGAGCAGACTTTTCCCGCCCGGAGAAAAGTCCGCTCATTTCGAGCGGGTATCCAGGTAGGCGGGGCCCACGAAGGAGACGTCGCTGGCCCCGCCGCCTGGTATGGACTTAAAGGGAACCCCAACGCCGAAAAAAATCGGCGTGGGGGTCCCCCCCAAGTCCACAACAGACCCTTGTCCGAGCACGCTACCCGGCCGGCCAGGAAAGGGGGGCGAGCGAGCGCCCCCCCTCCTAAACCGTACCAGGCCGCGTGCCCTCAACATGGGGGGGTGCCTTGGGGAAGGGGGGCCGCGTGGCCCCCCCACCCCAAAGCACCTTGTCCCCATGTTGATGAGGACAAGGGCCTCTTCCCGACAACCCTGGCCGTTGGTTGTCGGGGTCTGCGGGCGGGGGGCTTATCGGAATCCGGGAGCCCCCTTTAATAAGGGGGCCCCCTGATACCGGCCCCCCACCCTATGTGAATGAGTATGGGGTACAATGTACCCCTACCCATTCACCTGTAAAATAAAAGTACAAAAAAAAACACAACACACGAGATAAAATACTTTATTGCACAGCTCCGGGGGTCTTCCGTCTTCGGGGGTCTTCTCGCCAGACTCCTCCGCTATCTTCTTGTAGCTCTTTTGCTAGCGGAGGAGTCTGGCTTTCTTCCTCACCGCCGGCCTCTTCTCCCGACTTCGGGGGTCTTGTCCCCCTCTTCGGTTCTTCTGCCGGGCCACCGCGCCTTCTTATAGCTCTTTTACAGGCGGTGGCCCGGTCTTCTGTCGCCGCCGCCGCCTTCCGTTCTTCTTCTTCTTCCCCTTTAAGTCCATACCAGGCGGCAGGGTCAGCGATGTCTCCTTCGCGGGCCCCGCCTACCTGGAGACGCGCTCGAAATGAGCGGACTTTCCTCCGCGTGTGTGGGCGAGTCCGTTCATTTCAAAAGTAGGGCGGATAGTATGGCGGACTTAGTACGCCGTATTAGTCCGCTCAAAAAGTGGTGTGTGTGGTCAAGTCCGTTCATTCGAAAGTATGACGGACTGTCCGTCGGATTGTATGACGGACTAAGTAGGCCATACAGTCTGCCCGTGTGTACGCGGCTTTAGTTTCTTGCTGCAGAGTGAAGAGAGTAGCAGCACCAGTGGCCAGGCGCCCTAGACAGAAGTGTGTCCTAGGCGGCTGCCTAGTTTGCCTAGTGGTAGCACAGGCCCTGGACACACCCCTCCCCCCTTATACCTTCCCTATCTTTTCAATGCAAGTAATACCCCTGTTGAACCCCAGCCAATCGTGTGAGCTATCAAACCAAGTTTCAGTGATTCCCACAAAGTCTAAATCTTCCTTGTGTAATAGCAGCTCCAGATCCACTATTTTGTTAGCTAGACTCCTGGCATTTGTGTATACTCCTCTTATTTTTGTATGAGTGCATAATGTTTTCCTCCTTCGTTTCTCCTGGTTTTGTTTTTGAATTTGAATTGCTCACTCGCTTACCCCGTGATTAGTTGTTATGGTTGTATTTTCCCTGCTATTACTACTGCTGTTCTAAAAAGGGATTATTAGACTATTGTGCTATACATGGACATTGTATTATGTTTAGGGTGATTGGGAGGTTTTTGAAGAAAATTATGTATATGTTCATGTTCATATGTATAGTCACAAAAAAAAAAAAATCAGCACCATCTAATGGTGCTGATTTACTAAATGTAATTGGGTGGATTTAGTAAAGGCACATAGACTGAGCACTTTGCAAGTGAAGCTGCTCCCCAGTTTAGTAAATGAGGGAGACTTCCGTCATCCAATCATGTGCAAGCAAAAATGCTGTTTTTTTTTTCCTTGCATGTGTCTGAGTATGCTTTGTAGTGAAGCTTTAACCTCATGTACTAAGCTCTGGAGCAACTTGCAAATTTATATTTGCTTTAAAGTAGAAGTATAGGCAGCGTTTTTTTTTTTTTTAGTTACAACCCCTTTTAGTTTATTTTTACACTTTTTTGCTATCTGTGTTCCCATTGAAAGATGTCCGCTCTACTACTTTTCTGGGAACAGCCCAAAATTTGTGATTTTCTTTCACTTTCAATGATAAAGGTAAACAGGACATATAGAGAGGGTGAATCTCCTTAACAGAAGCACAGACACCAATAAAAACCTGGCAAGTGTTTCAATCCATTTAATCCGCCTCCACTCTATCCAAAACGAAAAAAAGTTTTTCCTTTAGCTATACTTTAAGTAAATCAACCACAATGATTTCCATATTTCCATGTTTCGCTTCTATGCATTACTGTTGAGAAAACTGATCAAAGGCAGAGACTATTCAAAATTGGCTATTATATTTTTACATTCCTTAAATACTGCATGCCTGGACCACTACTTACCAAATAAAGGACAGGAAGATTTCCCCCCGTAATTACCAGGCCATTTTTTGCGATATGGCACTGCACTGCTTTAACTGACAATTGCGCGGTTGTGCAACGAAATACTCAAACAAAATGTATGTCCTTTTTTTCACAAATAGAGCTTTCTTTTGGTGGTATTTCATCACCTCTCCAGTTTTTATATTTTGCGCTATAAACGAAAAAATTGTGAAAATGTTGAAAAAAAAAAAACGATATTTTTTACTTTTTGCTATAATAAATAGCCCCCAAAAATGTAAAAAAACAAATTTCTTCATCATTTTAGGCTAATATGTATTCTTCTACATATTTTTGGTAAAAAAAATTGCAATAAGCGTATATTGATTGGTTTGCGCAAAAGTTATAGCATCTACAAAATAGAGGATAGGTTAATGATATTTTTATTATTTTTATTTTTTTATTAGTAATGGCGGTGATCAGTGATTTTTAGGACTGCAACATTGCGTCGGATAGATCAGACACATAACTGACATTTTTGACACTTTTTTGGGAACCAGTGACATTATTACAGTAATCAGTGCTAAAAATATGCAGTGTTATTGTACTAATGACACTGGCAGGGAAGGGGTTCACACTAGGGGGCGATCAAGGGGTTAAATGTGTTCTCTCAGCATGTTTACTAACTGTATGGAGGACTGTGTGACAGGGGAAATACACAGATCCATCATCCTGCATAGCAGAAAGATAGAATCTGTGTGATCTCCCCTGTCAGAATGGAGATTAGCCTTGTTTACATGGGTGATTGGCTCCCCTGCTGGCCAATGATAGCGTGCACGCCCACAAGTTGCCGTGTACGAGCCGACGTACAATGGCAGCGATTCGCAGGAACCAGCCACATTGCCACAGTACAATCTGTCTCTGGTGGCAGGCGTGGAACTATGGTCTGGTTAGGCGCTTGAATTATTCCCTCTCTGAGTCCGCATGCATTTATTTTTTATTACCTTGTGTGAATTGAGTTAAAGTGATTGTTTTTGTTTTGTAAATAACAAACATATTATACTTACCTCCTCTGTGCAGTTGGTTTTGCAAAGAGCAGCCCGAATCCTCCTCTTCTCATGTCCCTCTTTGCTTCCCCAGCCCCTCCTCCTATCGAGTGCCCCCTCAACCAGTAGCTTGCTACAGGGGGCACCCGAGCCGAGTCAGAGCTCCGTGTATCCATTCAGACAGGAAGCCCCAACTTGACCCCGCCCCTCTCTTCCCTGATTGGCTGACTGACTTTGATTGACAGCTGCCAGAGCCAATGGCGCCTCTGCTGTGTCTCAGCCAATCAGAAGAAGTGTCTGGGACAGCTAAGACACTCCTGGACATCGCTGGAGAGAGATGGAGCTCAGGTAATTAATTACAGGGTGCTCGGGAGGCTGCTACACACAGAAGATGTTTTATCTTAATGCAGAGAATGCATTAAGATAACAAAAAACCTTCTGCCTTTACAACTCCTTTAAATGCTTTTTCATGCAGATTTTACAGAGCGTTTTCAGAGTCTTGCGGTAAATACTGCAAAGGGGCATACTGACAGTTTTAGGACTGCATGCGATATTTAGGGAAAGTGTGTCCAGACACCTAAATACTGCATGTGATCTGCCTTAGTGAATGGAGCATGTTTTATGAATGCAGAGAGCAGGCTCAGGAGCGAGCATGCATGAGTGCCCCCACAGCAAATGGCTTACTTTGGGGGCACTCGGCAAGGGAGAGGGGCCCAGAGAGCCAGTGGGGGACCCGGGAAGAGGTGGATTGGGGCCGCTCTGTGGTAAGTGTAGCGGGGTCTCTTTAAGGAATATAAAACTACTGTTCCCAGAACCCCGCTGGTTCCCAGGATGTTTGGAGTTATGCCTCAGAGACTCATGGGGGAGGATATATAAGGAGGGGGAGAGGCCTAGTTCTTCCTCTTTGGACACCCCCCCCCCCCTCTCCTAGCAAGAGGAGATCTGTGCTGGACTGCTGGAGGCACAAGGCCTGAAGCCTGGGCCTTGTGCTCTTTTCCAAAGAGCCCTCTGCCAGCCTAGCTGTACCTGAGAGACATCTTCTCATCCTCGCTACAGTACACCAGAAGGATTGAAGACTCGGAGGTCAGTGGATTCCTGTTCCTAGACGAATCGGACTTGGACTTGTCCGGGTGGTGAGAGCTGTTTAAAGACAGATACTTTATCTTTATTATTCGTTTGGATTACAAAGTTGTTCTTCAAGTGCACCACCGAAAGATTGCTAGCGAATATTGTTTTACTGGACTTCCATCTAGATCAGACAGGCCTGACTGCATAGGTAGATAGTGCTGGGTGTTAGTTTACCCATGCGGGGAAGTAGCTGAAAAAGGGCAGCGTTAGAGTTGCATAGCAATACTTTCTTATGCTGATTACTCTGTTTATCTTTATTACTGGTTACTGCAGGGACCTGCTTATGTGTTGCAATCCAAATGTTTGATTCATGTTATTCCTTTTATAAAAACAACAAGTAAAGTCAGTTATATACTTTCAAAGATTGTCTATGAGCTTGAGTTATCCACCCATGCACACACACATATTTAGAGTATAAGTGATTTAATGTGTATTGCTGGATACTAACTGTGCCAGAGTGGGTAGTGCAGATTGCCGGGGGGTTGGCAGAGCTGTGCTCAGGACCCAAACCAAACTTGCGGCCCTCTCAAGTGAGGGTATCGCTATACGTGGGGGCTAAAGGGAAGAACATCTCACCGAGCCCGTCAAACAACCGGTAGCAATAGTTACACCGGCCATGACTCCCGCTAGAGATAAGGAGGTGGACACTTTGAAGTTACAGATGTCCCAGGTGATGGAGATGTTGACTGCTATGATGGCGAAAGGTCAAGGGGGAGCCGAGAAATCAAGTCCTAGGAGGGAGTTGTTTCCAGATACACCAACACCAAGCCCCACTCGAGACCGAGAAGAGATGTTATGCTACAACTGCGGGGGCAGTGGCCACTTCGCCAGTATATGTTCCAGTCCCAAGAAGAAGAAGATAGATAACCGCCAGCCGGCGGGAAACTTCAGAGGGCCCCTGTGAGGGAGTGAACCGGGTGCCCATGCCTTTCAGTGAACTCCAAACTGAATAGAAGGAAGAGAGAGAGAGAAAACCAGACCCCTCAGAAGGAATGTCTACAAATAAGAGACAATAACATCCCTCAGCGGGTTTGTACTCCCATTACTGTGGGGAGGGTCAATGCATACCAGGCTCGAAAAAGAATAAAGTCTAAAACCAACTGGATGAAGACGGGTCCCCAGAAGAGGGTGGCCTCAACCCAGGCCATACCCAGAAGAATTGGTCGGCCCGTCCCCCACTGTCTCCATCCAGGTGGAAGGAGTCTACACGAAGGCCCTCCTGGACACTGGAGCTTAAGTGACTTTGTTGTACAGAGACTTCTATGATAGGCACTTGAGCCATTTGCCTATACAGAAGATAGAAGAGCTGGAGATATGGGGCCTGGGAGCTCAGAGTTTCCCCTACGATGGTTACCTGCCCATAAAGCTGACCTTCGATCCCTCTGTGGCGGGGAAAACAGAGGTGTTTGACACCCTGGCAGTTGTGTGTCCTAGACCGCCCGGGGCCAGCAAGATGTCCCTCATCATAGGGACCAATACGGATCTGGTGCGAAGACTTCTGACCCCTCTAGTGGAGACGAGAAACCATCAAGATCCCAATATCCATCCCATGCTGAAGACAGCCTACCAACGGTTGGTCCTAGAGCAGAAGACCCCAGGAGAGGGGATAGGGAAGGTGTGGAGACTTGGGAGAGAGGGAGTGGTGCTGCAGCCCGGAGAGGTAGCCTGCCTCAGGGCCACGGTGAAGCTTACCTGGGAGCAGCCTGGCCCCTTTGTCATGCTGGAATCCGATCCAAGGGAGGACCACTCAGGCCTGGAAGTGATACCGGAAGTGATTTCAATCAAGGCCCTGAAGAAGGCTCGAGGAAGAGTCCCAGTGAGTGTGAGAAACCCTACGGAGAGACCCATAGAGATCCCTGCCAGGATGCTGTTGGGGCAGGTGAGTCCTGCGGCCCCAGTCAGCTGGTCAGAAGTAAAAGGAACGGGTGAAGGAGGAGATGTTTGGGAGAAACTTTCCATGGAGAACCCGGACCTACCTGGAGCCTGGAAGGAGAGAGCCAAGGCCCAGCTGACTAGATGGGAGAGGATTTTCTCAAAGGATGAGTTTGATGTGGGATGTGCCAGGAGTGCCACCCACCGAATCCGCCTCCAAGAAGACAAACCCTTCAGGGAAAGGGTTAGGCGGGTCCCTCTAGCTGACCTGGAGGATCTGAGGGAGCAGCTTGCAGAGTTGAAGAAGACTGGTGTGATTCGGGAGTCTAGAAGTCCCTATGCCTCCCCCATAGTGGTGGTCAGGAAAAAGAATGGGTCGTTGAGGCTTTGTATTGACTACAGGACTCTCAACAGGAGGACCATCCCTGACCAGTATACCACACAGAGAATAGAGGATGCCCTACAGAGTTTGGCTGGTGCCAAGTGGTTCAGTGTAATGGACCTCAAGAGTGGGTACTACCAAATCCCCATGCACCAGGAAGACCGAGAGAAGACAGCTTTCATAACCCCAGTGGGATTCTTCGAATTCAACAGAATGCCTCAGGGCCTGTCTGGAGCCCCTGCTACCTTTCAACGCCTCATGGAGAAGACCGTTGGAGACATGAACCTCATAGAAGTCCTTGTGTACTTGGACGATGTCATTGTCTTCGGGAAGACTTTGGAAGAACATGAGGCCAGGTTGGAGAAGGTGTTGAGAAGACTCAGCGAAGAGGGACTCAAGCTTTCTCCCGAGAAGTGCCAGTTTTACCAATCCTCTGTGAACTATCTGGGACACATAGTGTCTGAAAAGGGAGTGGCTACAGACCCTGAGAAGTTGGAGGCAGTTACCTCTTGGCCAAGACCGACAACAGTCACAGAGCTCAGATCTTTCTTGGGGTTCTGCTCCTATTATAGAAGATTTGTGGATGGGTTTGCCCGGATTGCCAAGCCACTAAACGAATTGCTCAAGACTGAAGGAGAAGAGGATGGCTTGGGACCTAGGATGGCCGGTGAGTCGGTTCAAGATCAGTGGAACCCAAGGTGTGAAGAGGCTTTCCGAACCTTGAAGAGGAGCCTTACCACAGCCCCAGTCCTGGCCTATGCCGACCCCACCAGACCATATGAGCTACATGTCGATGCCAGTCATGAGGGCCTAGGCGGAGTGCTCTATCAAGAGTATGAAGGGCAGCTACGACCAGTGGCCTATGTGAGCCGGAGCCTGACTCCCTCGGAGAAGAACTACCCCACTCATAAATTGGAGTTCTTGGCCCTCAAATGGGCAGTAGTAGACAAACTGAAGGACTATCTCTATGGGGCGGAGTTTACCGTAAAGACAGATAACAATCCTCTGACCTACCTCTTCACTACTGCAAAGTTAGATGCAACCGGACACAGATGGTTGGCTGCATTATCCGGATTCAACTTCAGTCTAAAGTACAGACCAGGGGCTGGAAATAGGGATGCAGATGCCCTGTCCCGAAGATCTCATGTCATGGTCAATGACTGGGAAGACTGGACCCAGGTAGCACCGGAAGGAGTGCGAGCACTCTGTCAGGGTGCTGAGTTTCAAGCAAGAGGGGGCCCCAGAGCAGAGGAGATAGGAGTCACCGCAGTGGGAGTCCCTCAACCCTACTGTGGGGTAACTCAACTAGCAGAGGAACTCCTGCCAAAGCTGTCCAGAAAGGATCTGAGCTATGACCAATTGGAAGACCCCATGGGGAGATTGGTCCTTGAAGCTTTGGAGAACGAGAATCCAGAGGGACTTCGACATCACCCTTCCAAGGAGGCTCGCCTGCTGAGGAAAGAGTTGGATAAGCTACAAGTACATCAGGGAGTGGTCTACCGAAGGGGCCCCTCTGATAACTCAGAAGATAAGTGGCAGTTGTTTCTCCCAGAGAAGCACCGAGAGACGGTACTAATTGCCTTACATGACCAGCATGGCCATCTAGGGGCAGAGAGAACTTTCCAGCTTGTCAGAAGCCGGTTCTATTGGCCCTGTATGAGGGCAGAAGTGGAGGAATATTGCCGTTCTTGTGCACGATGCATCCAGAGGAAGACTCTACCCCATCAAGCTGCCCCAATGGGCCATCTACAGAGTCAGGGTCCAATGGATCTGGTGTGCATTGACTTTCTCTGCCTCGAACCCGATTTGAGTGGATTGGGAAATGTTCTGGTGGTAACCGATCATTTCACCCGTTATGCCCAGGCTTTCCCCACCAAAGACCAAAAGGCCTCCACTGTGGTAAAGGTGCTCATGGAAAAATACTTTGTCCACTATGGATTACCACAGAGAATCCACTCAGACCAAGGAAGGGACTTTGAGAGTCGTCTGATCCGGAACCTACTGGACTCATTGGGAGTAGAGAAGACCAGGACTACACCTTATCCACAAGGAGAGGCCCAACCTGAGAGGTTTAATCGGACCTTACTAAACATGCTTGGAACTCTAGAGACAGAGAAGAAGCAACACTGGAGCCAACACATATCAGCTTTGGTGCACGCTTACAACTGCACCACAAGTGATGTGACGGGTTACTCCCCCTACCGGCTCATGTTTGGGAGAGAAGCAAGATTGCCGGTGGATCTGGCCTTTGGCATTTCCCTAGACCATGCCTCTGCTACCTCCCACAAGGGATATGTGGACCGACTTAGACACAATTTGAAAGTGACCCATGAACGAGCTCAGGCGGCCTCGGACCAAAGGGGAGCCCGCAACAAGAGGAACTTCGATCTGAAGGTTCGAGTGCAATACCTCCAGCCTGGGGACCATGTACTGCTATGTAATCTGGGGATCCCTGGGAAGCACAAGCTTGCTGATAGATGGAGATCGGAGCCCTATGTCATTTGCAGAAAGCTACCTGGATTGCCTGTGTATAAGCTAAAACCAGAGGGGAAAGTGGGGCCCTTGAAGACTTGGCACAGAAATCATTTGCTCCCGCTTACTGAAGCAGTCAGAATACCTCCAGTGAGAAATCCACCTGAATCTGTTTCCATTCTGGATACCCCGGGACCTAGTACTCGGTCTCAGACCTCCCGGGTTAGAGATGGACAAGATTCCCAACAAGGTGAAGGTGGAAGAGGAGAGCTTGAGTGGCTGTGGCCTTCATCAACTCCAGGAAATTCTGCCATAGATCTCCCACCTACTGAGGATACACAGGATGGGACACTGAACCCAGAAGCTACAGAGTTCATTCCATCTAGTGGTGTGCCTGAAGGCTGGGAAGATATCCCTAGCATTTACTCAGAAGAGGAAAGGACCGATGTTCCAGAACCAGTGATGCTGTCAGAGTGTGTTCCTGAAGTAGAGCCTGTGGCACCAGAGCCTGAAGTCCCAAGAGAACAGAGAGCTCGCCGAGTTGTGAGACCCCCCAAGAAGCTAACCTACTCTCAAATGGGGGAGAGCTCTGAGGACTCTGTTGTGACTGCTAGAAGAAGTGCTGAACGCTCTAATCCCTCCACTGACCATTTGGTGGAGGGCAACCCCAGCTCACTCTCTGGCACAGTTAGGCAGGCCACTCATGCCAGTGTGACCTGTGGGACAGGGAATCCCACCTCTGAGTTCTGGTGGATATTCCCTGTACCAACATCATACCCAGCACTTTCAAAATTGGTACAGGATATGTGTTAAAAGTTTATCTTTGGGGACCAAAGAGTTTAAGTGGGGGGAGTGTGTAGCGGGGTCTCTTTAAGGAATATAAAACTACTGTTCCCAGAACCCCGCTGGTTCCCAGGATGTTTGGAGTTATGCCTCAGAGACTCATGGGGGAGGATATATAAGGAGGGGGAGAGGCCTAGTTCTTCCTCTTTGGACACCCCCCCCTCTCCTAGCAAGAGGAGATCTGTGCTGGACTGCTGGAGGCACAAGGCCTGAAGCCTGGGCCTTGTGCTCTTTTCCAAAGAGCCCTCTGCCAGCCTAGCTGTACCTGAGAGACATCTTCTCATCCTCGCTGCAGTACACCAGAAGGATTGAAGACTCAAAGGTCGGTGGATTCCTGTTCCTAGACGAATCGGACTTGGACTTGTCCGGGTGGTGAGAGCTGTTTAAAGACAGATACTTTATCTTTATTATTCGTTTGGATTACAAAGTTGTTCTTCAAGTGCACCACCGAAAGATTGCTAGCGAATATTGTTTTACTGGACTTCCATCTAGATCAGTCAGGCCTGACTGCATAGGTAGATAGTGCTGGGTGTTAGTTTACCCATGCGGGGAAGTAGCTGAAAAAGGGCAGCGTTAGAGTTGCATAGCAATTCTTTCTTATGCTGATTACTCTGTTTATCTTTATTACTGGTTACTGCAGGGACCTGCTTATGTGTTGCAATCCAAATGTTTGATTCATGTTTTTCCTTTTATAAAAACAACAAGTAAAGTCAGTTATATACTTTCAAAGATTGTCTATGAGCTTGAGTTATCCACCCACGCACACACACATATTTAGAGTATAAGTGATTTAATGTGTATTGCTAGATACTAACTGTGCCAGAGTGGGTAGTGCAGGTTGCCGGGGGGTTGGCGGAGCTGTGCTCAGGACCCAAACCAAACTTGCGGCCCTCTCAAGTGAGGGTATCGCTATATAAGTATTCCATGTTTGTTATTTTTTTTATATCATTTTGCTTCCTTTACAATCAATTTAACCCCAAAAGGCAGCCCTAAAACTGGTATTAAGCCCAAAACCAAACATTTTATATATTGCAGTTTACCAATCAATAAATGTGGTGGTAGCATTAGTTTTTCTTTTCTTTTTTATTAATTCATTTTCATAGCAGCATTGTCAATTTGGGGAGAGGGCGGTGTTAGATGCACAAGCAGATTTAGATGGAATTCACTAATAAAGTAAAGCTGAATTCCAGATAACACTTTTTAAGCAGTTACAGCAACAGTTTTTCCTTTTGGGATAAAGATCTTACATATTGTAAATTAGCAAAAGCTGACCATTGTAAGCACCCCTGCAAGTGGTAGATGGTCTGTCTTAATTAACCCTCTGAAACTTCTGCTGGACAGCTTGGTCTGTTAAACTAGGTCATAAGGGTGAAAAGGAAAGCAGCCCACCACATCTAAGGATTGGTAAGCTGGAATATATATATATATATATATATATATATATATATATATATATATATATATATATATATATATATATATATAAATGTATGTATGTACACTATATTGTCAAAAGTATTGTGACGCCTGCTTTTACACGCATATGAACTTTAACGGCATCCCAATCTTAGTCCGTAGGGTTCAATATTGAGTTGGCCCACCCTTTGCAGCTATGCCAGCTTCAGCTCTTCTGGGAAAGCTGTCCACAAGGTTTAGGAGTGTGTATATGGGAATTTTTGACCAGTCTTCCAGAAGCGCATTTGTGAGGCCAGGCACTGATGTGGACAAGAAGGCCTGGCTCACAGTCTCCTCTCTATATATACAGTATCTCACAAAATCTCTCACATTTATGTAAATATTTTATTATATCTTTTCATGTGACAACACTGAAGAAATTACACTTTGCTACAATGTAAAGTAGTGAGTGTACAGCTTGTATAACAGTGTAAATTTACTGTCCCCTCAAAATAACTCAAAACAGCCATTAATGTCTAAACTACTGACAACAAACTGAGTACACCCCTAAGTAAAAATGTCCAAATTGGACCCAATTAGCCATTTCCCCAGTGTCATGTGATTTGTTAGTGTTACAAGGTCTCAGGTGTGAATGGAGAGCAAGTGTGTTAAATTTGGTGTTATCAATCTCACTCTCTCATACTGGTCATATATGAGAGACTTATTGTTCATCCACCTCCTCGAGCGTCAGCATCTTCTGGTCCTGCACAGCTGTCTACTTCCCGGTGACCTTCAAGCAAGACCTGCCCTGCCTGCTGGTGACTCGTGCCTCTTTGTGCCCTTAACCCCCTGTACCATCTTCAGGAGTGGAGTGCTCTTAGTCACAAGAGGTTACAGCTCTCAGCATCTCAGCCTCAGTGAGAACCCTTATCTGACACCATGGTTGACCAAAGAAGTTGAGTGGCCTGGACAATAAGAAGATTGCCAAGACCCTGAAACTGAGCTACATCATGACCAGACACCACACACTGCATCAAATTGGTCTGCATGGCTGTCATCCCAGAAGGAAGCCTCTTCTAAAGATGATGCACAAGAAAGCCCACAGTTTGCTGAAGACAAGCAGACTAAGGACATGGATTACTGGAACCATGTCCTGTGGTCTGATAAGACCAAGATAAACTTATTTGGTACAGATGGTGTCAAGCGTGTGTGGCGGCAAACAGGTGAGGAGTACAAAGACAAGTGTGTCTTGCCTACAGTCAAGCATGGTGGTGGGAGTGTCATGGTCTGGGGCTGCATGATTGCTGCCGGCACTGGGGAGCTACAGTTTATTGAGGGAACCATGAATGCCAACATGTACTGTGACATACTGAAGCAGAGCATGATCCCCTCTCTTTGGAGACTGGGCAGAAGGGCAGTATTCTAACAGGATAATGACCCCAAACACACCTCCAAGATGACTGCTATTGAGCATCTGTGGGGCATCCTCAAACGGAAGGTGGAGGAGCGTAAGGTCTCTGGACTGGAACCTGTGAAGCTCTGGTGAACTCCATGCCCAAGAAGGTTAAGGCAGTGCTGGAAAATAATGGTGGCCAAAATATTGACACTTTGGGCCCAGGTTGGACACTTAGAGGTGTACTCACTTTTTTCCCAGAGGCTTAGACATTAATGGCTGTGTGTTGAGTTACTTTGAGGGGACAGCAAATGTACACTGTTATACAAGCTGTACACTCACTACTTTACATTGTAGCAAAGTGTCCTTTCTTCAGTCACATAAAAAGATATAATAAAATATTAAAAAAATGTGAAGGTGTACTTACTTTTGTGAGATACTATATATATATATATATATATATATATATATATATATATATATATATATATATATATATATATATATATATATATATATATATATATATTTTTTTTTTTATATATATATATATATATATTTTGGGTTTAACACCTCTACATCCTGCTGCACACTGATCTAGTTCGGCACCACTACCCACCAAATATAAGTTTTAATCCACAATCTTCCAGTTACAATATCTCTTTAATAAGGGTACCGTTGAAATAATTTTCAGAGAATCCCTTACTTATTCCTGTTAACTAAATCCTGAAAAAAAGGCAGCCAGTACCTCTGTATTTGCTATATATGGTGCTCATATACTGTATACTGTATTTGATTCATACTAGTGTATTTTGTAGATACGTAGGCTGAGAACGCCAGTTCAGGCTTCCGTTTCCTTTATAAGTTTAAAGGAGGCCAACTGTGTCAAAGATTAGATATTGTTGCAGGTTTCTTAGTGCTAACAATGCTTGTAAGTTTTAAAAAAAATATATTTCGATCTAGAAAGCTATATGTGATATACACTGTAACAAAATGTCATGTTATGATCTTTTATCACACTTTTTATGGCATAAAAGAAAGATCACTTGATGTAGGTAACTCCTGGGTATATAGGTACAAGTGTTTTGATAAGGTGGATTTGTTTGTAAAGCTGGTCTTAGACGGGTAGTTTTTTCCAAGTGCAATGAACTAAATAGGCACTCAAGAATTTTACATTAGGGTATGTGGTGAGCCATTCACCATAAGCGGTATACATATCTTCTTGTGGGTCTGTCCAGACTTCCCTTTTCCTTACCGATTCAGAGTAATTGTCAAAGTGATCCCTATCTAGACAGTCTCTAACTCTACCAGAAAAATGCTATACTCACTTTCATAAAGTCGACCAATTAGAAGATAAAAGGAACTATGTGGGAACCAGGTACCACTGGTTTTGATAAACATTTTGTAGAGGGTACTTAAAAATTCAGTTGTAACTTGAGGCCACACTATACTTGGATTTTTCAAAAGCGTTCGATACAGTTCCGCATACACGGCTCATGTGTAAGGTAAAGTCTACAGGTTTGGGAAATATCAGTTTTTAAATGGATAGAAAACTGGCTAAAAGACATAATTCAGAGAGTAGTGGTTAATGATTCTTACTCTGAATGGTCTAAGGTTATCAGTGGTGTACCCCGAGGTTCAGTGTTGGGACCTTTACTTTTTAATATCTTTATAAATGATATTGGGTCTGGGATCAAAAGTATCATTTCTGTCTTTGCAGATGACACCAAGCTATGCAGTGCAATAACGTCCTTACAGGATGTCTCCAATTTACAAGCCGACCTCAATGCTCTGTCTAATTGGGCGACTATGTGGCAGATGAGGTTTAATGTTGAGAAATGTAAAGTTATGCACTTGGGGGCTAAGAATGTGCATCCATCATACATACTAGGGGGAGTACAACTGGGGGGATCCATAGTGGAGAAGGATCTGGGGGTTTTGGTAGATCATAAGCTCAATAATACCATGCAATGCCAAGC
Source organism: Lithobates pipiens (assembly GCF_037356315.1). Classification (NCBI taxonomy): domain Eukaryota; kingdom Metazoa; phylum Chordata; class Amphibia; order Anura; family Ranidae; genus Lithobates; species Lithobates pipiens. The sequence goes on along the minus strand of NW_027507764.1, from coordinate 448,343,230 downwards.
TGCGGTTTCCAAAGCGAGCAAAGTCCTTTCTTGTATTAAGAGAGGTATGTACTCCAGAGAGAGAGATATAATTTTGCCCCTGTTCAAATCATTAGTAAGACCTCACCTGGAATATGCAGTTCAGTTTTGGGCACCAGTTCTCAAAAAGGATATCGGGGAACTGGAGAAAGTGTAGAGAAGGGCAACCAAACTGATAAGAGGCATGGAGGAGCTCAGCTATGAGGAAAGATTAGAGGAACTGAATTTATTCTCTCTTGATAAGAGGAGATTAAGTGGGGATATGATCAACATGTACAAATATATAAGGGGTCCATATAGTGAACTTGGTGTTGAGTTATTCACTTTACAGTCAACAAAGAGGACAAGGGGGCACTCTTTACATCTAGAGGAAAAGAAATTTCATCTCCAAATACGGAAAGGTTTCTTCACAGTAAGAGCTGTGAAAATGTGGAATAGACTCCCTGTATAGGTAGTTCTGGCCAGCTCAGTAGATTGCTTTAAGAAGGGCCTGGATTATTTCCTAAGTGTACGTAATATAACTGGGTACTGACATTTATAGGTAACGTTCATCCAGGGAAAATCCGATTGCCTCTCGGGGGATCAGGAAGGAATTTTTTCCCCTGCTTTAGCAAATTGGATCATGCTCTGCTGGGGTTTTTTGCCTTCCTCTGGATCAACTGTGGGTATAGAATTGGGTATATGGGATTGTATGATATTATTATTATTTTTTTTTGTGGTTGAACTAGATGGACTTGTGTCTTTTTTCAACCTGACTAACTATGTAACTATGTAATGATGTGGTACTAGAGTTTCTTCACAGACAACAAGTACATCTGTTGTTACTTTAATGATCCTCACAGGTACCATGGTCTCTTCCCTCGCCTGACAACGTGGCAGCTGATCCTTGTGCTTACTTCCGATACTTTTTGAATATATCTGGATATTGAAGTGCACATGTGTTCCTCCACTATTGTACAAAATTCTTTAGATTTTTTTTTATTTGCACTTTCTTAAGTTCAATAAAATCTTTATGGGAAAAATACTTGCCAACCTCTTTACATGCTGAAAAATTCTACCTAGCTTCCCCTTATATTTACTGTTAAGGAGGTTGCTGAGGAGATATGCTTACCTTAGCTATGGCTGTACTGTGCTGGAAGATTTCATTATCAGTTGTGATCAGGGCCAGGACAAGGGGTAGGCGAGAGGGGTAGCTGCCCTGAGCGCAATGGTTTACTGTTGGGTATGGGGGCGCCTTCCTTCTGTTACAAGACTGACAGGAGTAGTGACAGTGGCAGTGATTTTACCAAGTGAGTGACTGCTGGGTCTAGGATCCCCTAAGCTTGCACATCATGAATGGGGGGGGGGGGCAGAGTTTGAAATCTTTGCCCTGGGCACTGGATAACCTTGTCCCAGCACTGGTTGTGATTTACATTTAGCACACTGCAACTAGCACACTGTCTGTCCTAACAAAGTGTTCAAGATCTAAAAGCTTGGATGGTACATTGTATGTTAATGCGCTTTAAAAAGAAAACTGTCCCTAAGGTCAGCCATAGACTGAACGCTTTCCTTTCCTGCAAACACGGATTGCAGGAAAGAAAGTTGCTCAATTTCTGATGAACCGGCAGAGATTCGAACCGTCTATGGCCATCTTAAGTTTTCCCTTAATTGCACTTTGAAAATGCTCTGAATAGCTTGCATGCTGTCCTTAAAACCTGTATATAATTCAGTTCTATCGAAAAAACTAGATAACACTAGGACTAGGTAATTTTTTATTATTCTTTTTTTAGGTATGCTGTGCGAATGGGAAAATATAATAAATATATAGTAGGGGGTTCTTAAATAGCAAAAGTTGAAATAAACGTTAAATTATATAGTATACCAAATACACATACATACATAGTATTTCTTCATTTTCTATACAGAAATGCCGCGTACACACGACCGGACTTTCTGGCAGATTAGGTCCGACGGCCTTTCAATGGAGTTCCAACGGACTTCCGAACTGACAGACTTGCCCATACACGAACGGACTAAGTCAGTTAGAAAGTTTGTTCGTTTTGAACATGATGCCGTAAAACGAGACTAAAAAAGGAAGTTCAATAGCCAGTAGCCAATAGCTGCCCTTGCGTCGTATTTGGTCCATTGGACCAGCATACAGACGAACGGTTTTCCCGATAGGAATTGGATAGAAATCATCGGACAGATTTGAAACATGTTCTATTTCTAACTCCGTCTGATTTTTTTTTTTTTTCGAAAAAACGATCGGAACTAGCCCACACACGTTCGGATTGTCCGACGGACTGATCCCGTCAGACCTAGTCTGTGTCTATTTCTGTTTTGGAGACAACTCAAAGGTTTTTCCTTACCGAAAGTCGCAGCATTAGCAGGAAACCTAGGGAAGGTGAATATCCTATGCGTGGGAACAGGAAGCAAAATAACATTACAGAGGCTCTAAACTTTCCCTACTCTACCCAAATTACACGATTGGTTTGTCCGACAGACTGATCCCGTTGGACCTAGTCTGCCGGAATGTCCGGTCGTGTGTACTCGGCATAAGGGAAAGTAAAAACCCATGTTAGTAGTTTGTTTTTGTTTTTTTTGCAATTTGTTTCCCATTGTGGAAATTTACCTTCACTTCCTGTCCTACAGGTGCATCTGGAAGTTAGAGGAAATTTCCCTGAAGTGAGCGAAATCCCCTTTAAAATATTTGTCCAGGGAACAAGTGTTCTAAATATCCAATTTCCTGTCTATTTCTGTTTTGGAGGTAACTCAAAGGTTTTTCCTTACCGAAAGTCGCAGCATTAGCAGGACACCTAGGGAAGGCGAATATCCTATGCATGGGAACAGGAAACAAAATAACTTTATAGAGGCTCTAAACTTTCCCTACTCTACCCAAATTTTTTTTGAAAATAATACAATTTTACCTTTAAATACACTTTAACTTATCCAACTTTTTTTTTTTCCAGGAACATTGCTGTTTCAATCCCTGCACTTTAGTCCCCAGGTCTGCACGCTTAATTGGTCGCTTATGAGAAAGGTTCACTCTATTTCTCTGTTGGATTTTTTACTTTTATATTATGCAGGATACAACAGGAAGAGTGGAAAGACATTTGTTATAACAGGAGGAACAGGACTCAACAGTGGCTGGAACAAAGCCAGGAAACATAACTGGGATGTCTTACACCCTATCATAATTCCTTTTTTAAGTCAGGAGGTAAGTCGGCCTATCAAACTCTACCAATAAGTGAAATTTTGTGTTTGCACAGGCTGGCTTTTTTTTTTTTTATACTCAATAATGCAAAGAATGATACAATAAGCAAAGAAGAAAGAACTGCTCTTAGATATGTCATAATATGATCTAAACCCTGGATTATATAATGTGTATCCATAGATTACTTTCTACATGTTGTTCAGCATTGGCTGTACGCAGTTCATAATTGTGAACATTTAGTCAGAACATTTTAAGGAAAAAAAAAAAACCCAAATACATCCCACATGAAACGGACTGAAATCATAGTTACCACATACTTCCTTCTTGACTCTTGAAATAACAGGATTTTTTCACTGTTTAAGCTCAAGGTCAGCAATCTGAAAGAAGGAGGCCTTTTGAACTTCCTGAGCAAGAAGCCCATGTTATCAGGCCAAATCTGTCACTGCAAAGTGCAGCCTGGTACATGCTCACATATTCTCTACTCACTTTACTATCAGGACACAGCAGCTGAAATAACACTTTACTCTCAGCTCCCTGCCTCGGGCTGTGCAGGGCCAAGCACTGCTGATACAAAAGACAGAAGACACAAGGTAGCAGAATCTTACATAGCAAAAATCAAATTACAATCTACATTTAGATATGCAATAGTCATTATTACTACAGAATCCTCTGCAGGGTCCCAGAGAATGCCTCCACTGAATATAGTTTAAGGTAAAGTGTATTCTGCATGTAAACTATAGAGACCCACTCAGCTGATCCTCTATTTTGGCAATATGTTGGCAATATTGTTCAAATTCCATTCTGAGCACTTTGGGGCAAGCCGGTTTGCATTCCCTTATGAATCCTCTAGGTGGCACTGTTCCCTTCACATCTGATGATGTATAAATGTATGTATTCTATAAGTGATCTACTGTATATAAACTTGCTGAACCCTGATATAGCTTGTCCCTCAAAACATGAATTATTATTATTAAAATTATATATTAATAATATCATATCATTATTATTGCTTTCAACTCCTACTGTATTCACAAATGTATCACACAACACAACAAATTTGAGAGCATGAAAGTGCCTTCTTAAGGGCCGTACATGCGGGCCGAATATCAGGAGGCATCAGCCGGTTTAATTGAAACCAGCTTACATTCGGCTCGCGTGTATGCTCCGACAGAAGCCAGCTTCTGTTGAAGAGGCATGGCCAAAAAGGCCTGCCGATCAGCACACTGGCTGGGAGAGCCGACCAGTGTGTTCTGGCGAAGGGCTGTCCCCCAGTCAGAACAATATAGCTCAGCTGGGGAAATCGCTGTACTAACATCAGGTAGTTAGTACAATGGCTCCTCCTGAGCTCCTCATTTCTTTATTTTTCTTCATCCCGCTGGGTTGAACGTAAAATAACTGTAGCGTGTACCAGGCTTAAAGTGGTTGTAAACCCTAAAAAAAAATATATATATATATATATATATATAAAAAAAAAACCTGCAAGACATAGGCATAATGAGCTAGTATGCATAGCATACTAGCTCCTCATGGATTATTTATCTGAGATCGAAGCCCCCGCAGTGGTCCTCGTTCACCTCCTGTGGACGATATCTCTCTTCCGGGTCACTCTGTTGCTGTGATTGGCTGGAGCCGTGATAATGTCACTCCCACGCATTCGCACTGGAGCCGCCGGTGACGGCACAGTCTAACTGAAGCAACGCCACGTATGTGCCATTTCTTCAGTTTGCTTAACTGCGTATGTGCCGATGATATTGGCACATGCAAATACAGGGATATCTCCTAAAGCGTGCAGGTTTAGGAGATATCCAGTGTAGCTACAGGTAAGCCTAATTATAGGCTTGCCTGTAGTAAAAAGTGGTTGTAAAAGGTTTACTTTTAATTTTGATTGTCAGTGAGGGAGCAACAGCAAACAAAAAAATATGCCTTGCAGGTTTGGTTGGCTAAGTGACACCAGAAGAGAGTCAAAGGACTCTTAGCCAGCTACAGTATGAAGACATAGGTCTTCTGGCCCTGAGAGTAATTATTGGTTTGGCTTTCCTTATTGCTGTACAACTGGAGGTAGTGTGTGTGGAAAATGTATCAATAACCCATAGAAGTATGAGTAAAAATTCTTCAACTCTCTGTTGTCTCCTTTGCTAGTGAAGGTTCTCATTTACTCAGATCAAAGTAAATCTATTTGTAGTCAGTCACATTTTATTGGACTTGTTCTGTAACATTGAAGATGGTTTGCATCTTATCCAAGCCACTTCTTCAAATGTTTGTAAACTTTATTTTTTAAATACTAAACATGTCATACTTGCCTGCTCTGTGCAATGGTTTTGCAGGGAGCAGCCTCAATCCTCCTCTTCAAGAGTCCCCCGCCTCGTCATGGCTTCACCTCTTCTGCGAGTGCCCTATAGGATGCCGCTTCCTATGAGGGAATTTGTGCAGGCTTGATCCCGAGCCACACTGCCAGCATCTATACAGACAGTGCAGCTCGGCCCCTCCTCTTGCCCACTAGCCAATGGCTCCCGCTGCTATCAATTTGCCCTGTGAGAAGGGAGAGAGCCAAGAGAGACACTGCTCTAGGGCACAGCATTGTCTTAAGCTTGGTAAGTATAGGGGGTGCTGGGGGGAATTCTGTAGCACAGAATGTTTTCTACCTTAATTCAGAGAAAGCATTAGGGTAAAAAAAGCCTTAAGCCTTTAGAAGCACTTTCCATTACTAATGATTTCCATGAGCATACCCCAGAATGAAAAGGCAGCTTGGATAAGCTGCAAAATGTCTTTAAAATTACAGAACAAGTCAAGCTGAATATAACTATCCACTAGCCACTGGATAGATGGGTGTTAGTGCCACTCCCAGTGATGACCCACCCTAACTAAACTCAAATTCATAGACGTACCAATAATAATGAAAATGTATCTATTTCGGCCAGAACAACCCTCCTGCAAGGGAAGAGTTGGTTGATCAGACTCATCAATGACAGAATTAACCAAGGATTAAATACTGAAACAGTTATACACACAGCTAAGTAAATGCCATTCGTTCCCTCTAGCTGTCAGTGACATGGCACAGCCAGAAGTCACTAGCCAAACCTAAGGGAAAAGACATTAAAACACTGGCAACCATTGGGACAGTTATAAATACCCTTGTACTGTAAGGAACCCAAGTGACAGTGCAGTGAACAGCACAACCTGACTACAGCATTACAGCCTTGTCTAACTAATGGCCAGTGAAATAAACAAACTTGAATATGGTGCTCTTAAATTTTACGTTGGAGCACTTGCTCTCTAAGTGAGAGTGTTTGTACTCCAAAGATAAATTATGAGAGAAGCAGAACCCTTTAAGCCCTTGTACACACGGTCAGAGAATCTGTCGGAATGAGTCTTATCGGACCGTGTCGTCAGATAATCCGACTGTGTGTGGTATGCATCGGACTGATTCCGTCCGAATCTCCGTCCGACCCAATTTTCCAACATGTTGGAAATATTTCCCGACCAACTGGGCCGGACGGACCTAATCTAATCATGTGTAGAGCATTTTGATCGGACCAAGTGCCACGCATGCTCAGATCAAATTCCTACATCAAAGCTATTGGCTACTAGCCTGAATGTAGTCCCATCGTAATGAAATTACGTCATCACGTTCTGAAAGATCGGATTTTTCGCCAACTTGGCCCAACCGTGTGTATGCAACAGTTTCGGACACAATCCGTCGGACTAAATCCGACGGGCAAAATCCGACGGATTTGGTTGGCAAAATCTCCGACCGTGTGTACGTGGGCTAAGAGTGTACGCAGGTGCAGTCTATTTTCTCCACAGGAGGTGGTGCTCATCCGTAGTGGCAATGCAGGTGGAGGAGGAAGTCAAGAGGACCCTAGTTCCTCTATGGTTTCCTCAGTCACAGAGAGGCAGTATCACATTGGATGATGGCGCCTCATGTGAGTTTAGCAGTCATCTTGGGTCAGGCAGAGTCCATTTAAGACCCTGGCTCCCAGATTTGGCATGTATTTTGTGAGTGGCTAGAGTAGGGACAGATCACCTGTCTGACAGGGAAAGTGCTGAGCATCAGGGAAAGGATCCGGAGGAGTAGGGAAAGTGCAAGGACGTGCCATCCTTTATGGATACTCCCCACTTGGGTATAGACCGGCCAGGCTGCATTCCTTGAAACAGATGTCTCACTGCTGTCACACCTTGTCGGGTTGCCTTCCGGGTCTATTGTCTATTGTGTATTGCTGAACTTCCATTACAATATATATATAGTATTGATGTCCTTCTATGGATAGTGTGCCCAGTTATGAACACGCCTGTGGGTTTGATAGAGGCAGATGGCAGTAGGCTACTCTACCCTTGGAAGGGTGATGGAGGATGATGTGGAGTAGACCACACTCTGCCTGGTCACCTGTGCACTGCTAGTATGTCTCTAGAGGGTGAGCAAAAGGCAGTCCACAATGCCATAGGCCTCCCCTCTCAACCCTGTACCTCATCCCTTCTCTCGCTGTTCTGGTGGTCCATGTGGTCCTGTGCTCTGCTGACCTGCTCCCCTGCAGGCTCTGGCTAAATACCTTTCCATGGATCCTGCGGGAGAAAAAACTCTGTCCTCTCATTCTGCTGCTCTGCCTCGTCTAGTCTCTCCACTCTATCCATTACACACACAACAGCCCTCATGGCTCTATGACCCCAGCAGTCTCCCTTTTCCTCCCCAAGGCTCTCTGTTGCTCCCTGTGTCCAGTGAATGGGACCAAACTCCCACTAGCCAAACTAGTTCTTCTTCCCCCTGTTGTCAGGAGTGGGTTTTAGTTATAGCCACCAGTCAATGTCCTCCTTTACCTCCCCTCTCCCTTAACTCTGTCAATCACAGGCAGGGAGATAAAATGAGCTGCAAGTAGCTGTGATGTTCAGCTGAGCACCTTAAAGGGGCCATAAGCCAGGTCTACACATCCTTTGATTCAACTTCATTCAGAGTCACCATCTAGACAAAAAAATAACGGAAAAAAAAGGAACAAAACAAAAACAAGCAAACTCATTGAACTACTCAGTCTTTTTCTGCCATCACTTGTCTATGTTTCTACGTTTCTATTTCCTGGACTGAGGTGCTGGCTCATAGATAATACTGTTGTATAATTTAATATGCATGAATATTGTACTTTTTGTTTTGGATTGTGTGTACACGTTTCACACAGATCAGAGCTGCTGCTGCTTTTCATCTTTCAAGCTGCCACAGATTTACAATGTACAGTCAAAGTAATCACTATGAGAGGGGAAACTGAGGAAATGCTTTCCCCTGCCTGCAGCAAACCGATGACATCATTTTCCCAGATTTCTCTTGTGCAGACACAGATAGACTCTTACTGAGCACAATCCTGAAGTTGAACTGCTTTTTTATAATAACAGGTGCCTTTTTTTTTATTGTTGCTGGATATTTTCACATTTATTTTTGCAGACTTACAAAGTTATTGATTTACTTTGACTTTAAAGTAAAACTTTTTTTAGTTTTGGATAGAGTAAAGAAGGGTTAAAACCCATCATTGTTTTCTGCCATCTGTGTCCCATTGCAGAGATTTTCCATTACTTTCTGTCCCATAGCCAAAAAGGGAAGTTAGGGAATTCCTGGTTGTCACCAGGGTCATCAGAACCAGTTTCTACATTGGAAGATTTTCACTCTATTCCTGTTCTGGTGACAACCCAAAATATGGCATTTTCTTTTACTTTCACTCTTGGTGATAATGGTCACAAATAGAAAGGGAGAATCTCCGGAACAGGGGCACAGACAGCAAAAAAATGTGGCAGGTGTTCTAATCCTTCTCCACTAATCCTTCTCTTCTCAACAAAATAAAAAAATATATATATTGCCTTTACCACTTCAATACCGGGCCTATTCTGGCACTTCTCTCCTTCATGTAAAAATCATCATTTTTTTGCTAGAAAATTACTCAGAACCCCCAAATATTATATATGTTTTTTTTTTGAGCAGACACCCTAGGGAATAAAATGGAGGTCATTGCAACTTTTTATCTCACACGGTATTTGCACAATAATTATTCGCCTTTCTTTTGGAATAAAACTGTTTCATGAATTAAAAAATAACAAAACAGTAAAGTTAGCCCAATTTAAAATTTGCGCTTTAAAATTGCGCACAATGGAATGGTGCCAAACTTCATTACTTAAAAATCTCCATAGGCGACGCTTTAAATTTTTTTTTACAGGTTACCAGTTTAGAGTTACAGAGGAGGTCTAGTGCTAGAATTGTTTCACACGCTCTAACGCACAAATCGATATCTCACGTGTGTGGTTTGAGCAGCGTTTACATATGTAGGCGGGACTTACTTGTGCGGTCGCTTCTGAGCGCGAGCTACCGGGACAGGGGCGGTTTAAATTTTTTTATTTATTTTCCGTAATTTTTTTTTATTTTTACACTTTTTAAAAAAATAATTTTTTTTGATCACTTTTATTCCTATTACAAGGAATGTAAACATCCTTTGTAATAGGAATCTATGTGACAGGTCCTCTTTATGGAGAGATGTGGGGTCAATAAGACCCCACAGCTCTCCTCCAGGCTGGAAAGCATGAGATCTGGAAAAAAAATTCACCAGTCTCATGCTGACAGCCGCGACCGCGGCTTTGTTTATTTCCGGGTACGACATCACGCCCGGGCCTCCGACGGTCATAGAGATGGAAATCTCTATTGTCCTCATCCGGCCCCGATGGCACAGGAGAGCCCGAAGAAGCACCGGATGACGGTGGGAGGGGGGATGTCCCCTCCCGTCGCCTATAAGAACAATCAATCGGCGGAACTGCCACTATAATCATTCTTATCATACACAGAATCGCCGGCTACAAAGAATGATATCTGAATGATGCCTCTAGCTGCAGGCATCTTTCAGATATCCCCCCTAAAAGTCAAGGACGTCATTTTACTATGGCCGGGTATTAAAGTGGTTACATTTTAAAATAATTATATTTGTGGAATTGTATTTTGTATAGACAGAAGATGTTCTATTAAAAGACAGGAGGTTTACAACCTACACATTACATAAAATAATTAATAGTGTAGCACTACCCCATTAGGGGTGGCAGATGACTGGGTTACCCACTCCTACACAGCCAGGCACATAGCATTTTCCAAGTTTCATCCAGAGACAAGGAACAGTCTTTGAGCTTGTTTTTTTAATGTTTATTAGGGATAATAACTTGGACGGGGAATAGGAATTATGGAATGCCCAACTTGATAGCAACAAAACCAGGGACAACGTCCTCCCTATGTACAGCTCTGATTGGTTCCTCTCCTTCTCTCTGCACAACTCTGATTTGTTTCTTCACTTCCAGACACTGACATTCTCTAATTGAAAAGATGCAAAAGCCCCTTAAGGACTAGGAATTCTCAGACCCTTTAGAAAGTAGCACAAATTGTTGTAAGCTGCATCCTGGAGTACCTCCAACTCCATTGTAGACACTGATCCCAGCTCTACCCACTGCAGTAAATACCAGCCCACCTGGCTTCTTCTTCACCAGTCTACACAACTGACTCTTCACCAGTCTACCCGACTGCTCCAGTGATCTCCCAGGGCACGGTTAGGGAAGACTTTGATATCTTCTAGAGAGACCTGCTACATTTGGCAGTCTCTCCACTTGTAAGTCCCTGACCGTGCTGCAGTACTCACACTGTCCTCCTTGCTCCCACTGCCCCTCAGGGACGGCTCCCTCCAAACAGCTTCTGTTGTCAGCATCCTCCCAGTCCAGCAGCAGAGCCTCAGCCCGAGGCAGAGCACCCCCTCCCCCCAGACTAGAGAGTTTGCCTCAAGGGCCACCGACAGTCCCCTCAGCACTCCATCTTCCACCTGACTCCCCTTGCCAGCACGACTGGTTGACTTAGCCCCATTCCAGGCCCACTGCCAGGGGATTCCCAAAACTCCCCCAAGTATGCAGATCAATCTTCCTAACTATTTCCCACTAACCTCCAGAAGTCTCTCCAAACTTCCAGATCCAGGAGAGGCACCAGAGACTTGCCTGTTTGAGTCATCCAGCCCTGACCTAAAGTAAACCCATGATCCAATTAAGCCTCACAAGGGAAGCATGACTCAACATAAATTTTCCTACACTACCACTAGTAGCACACTAGAGGGTGCTACACTAGCATTCACAGCTTCACACTGGAACATGCAGGTTTGAACGTACGCGTTTCCACATGGTCCCACGTGTTCTGGTTTTGACAGCCTATATAGCAGTGGTGGTTTGTATAAAAATTAGAACTGTTATTAAAAATGTGTGAATGTTACAAGAGTGTGTATCATAAGTTTACTGCTCCTTTAGGACTTGTTTGCAAAGCAGCACTGGGCTGCATTGTCCAATGCAGTCCCCATGCAAGTACAATGTCTTATGTCCGATAGTTTCCGTGCACTGTGCAACTGTAGAATAATAGGACTTGTTGCATTTTTGTATAGAGCATTTCAATGCATTGTAATGCACTGCAATTCACTGTAGTGCATAAGAATAACAATAAAATGTTAGGGGAAAAAATAGGGCACTGCAATCCAGGTTAACAATGCATTACAGCTCAGTGCATGTTACATCACACTAATGTATGGGCTGGGGTGTGAAGGACACATTAACATGACACTAAAAAATATGTATTCTTAACTCAAAAAGTATCTTCTGTTGCTTGCAGCCTCCTCCAAATGTCCAGATTCCTTTTTTCCCCTCTCTGATCCAACTTTCTGTTAGAGGGTGGCTTTATTTGTTCTCCAGGTCCCAATGTATGTATAAATGTAGCCACCCTCTCTTGCTCGTTCCTGAGATGAACTAGGGACTATGGACAATGGGATTTGTAGTGTCCATAGAGCGGTCTACATGACTGCAGCTAATGTGCACTGCTCATTCCAAAACACAGTAAGAAACAATTTTATAAATAATAGATTGCAGTGGATCTATATGGTTGTGTATGTGTATGGTGTTGGTAAGTGTTTTGTAGGCTGATAAAGGATTTCCTTTTAATAGTTATGTATTAATTTAAAAGTACATGGGCATCTCTGTACACAAGTAAATGTTCAGATGTGCAGTTACCAGAGTATGGCCACAGCCTGCCGTTGAGTTGTACAGACTCCTGTCCATGGCTGTACTTCCAGGAACAGCACTTCTATTGGTTCTGCCCAGCCCACTGCAGTCATGTGAATGAACCCTTCAAGCCAGGTACAGTGCTGGGAAACTAGCAAATGGAGCTGCCTGGAGAAAAGAGCATGGAGATAACCTGATGACCGGTGGAAGCCCGCTCATTAGTTGTGCCACTCCCCTAAACCATGTGCTCGGCCCCTAATCTCCATGTAGGGTGCCGGACGCATAGATTTCAATGTTTTTTTTTTCTGACGCACATGATTAGAGCCTGTGCCCTGAGCCCACCCAGTTGTGTGATGTGTGCAGTGGTGGTTGGAATGGATAAGCAGCCAGCAGAGGGGAGGAGTAGAGGAGCGGAGGAGGAGGCAGGGAGCTCGCAGCAGCCAATGAGCGCGCAGTCTCCGGCGGAGCCTTTGCAGTGCAGAGGCAGAGTTGTTGGGTACCAACTAGATAAAGAAGAGTGAGTGTGGCCGCTACAGGGAGCATTCCCTCAAGCAGGATGCCTGGGACTTAGAGGTCCTTCTCTCCCCCACATTGCACACTCTGATACACAGGAGACTATGGAGGAGTCTAGGGAGCTATGCGTGCAAGAGAGAAAATTAACTCTGCTGGGGCGGCTGCTGGCCAAGGTCCTGCTACCGAAGATGGTGGTGAGGATCCCGTGGGGCTGAGGAACAATGTGATGTCCAGCTGGTGGAGGAGGGATCTCACCTGGTATGGTTGCTGGGCAGGTAAATGGAAGCCCATGTCATAGTATTATTATAGAGGAAGGCAGGCTATGAGCAGTGTGTGTAGGGTGAGCTCCAACCAGGGAAGTCTCTTGTTATTCTATAGTGCCATGTGTGATCAGTGGCCTGCCGTGACCATGGATGGTTTAAGTGTGGACCCGGTGGCAGTGGCTTCTGGTACAGTCAGTTTTAGAAGAAACTTCAACTGAGAATAAAGCTGGCCATAGATGGATTGAAATTCAGCCGGTTCAGCAAGGACCGAACACATATTGATCCATGTATGGCTGGTCCTGTTCAAGAGTAGTATATCAGTAGATGGGGCTTGCTGGAAAACTTTAGTGCAATCAGCACTGCAGTCAAAAGGCTGCAGCGCTGATCAGTGTCTTCTGACAGCAGAGGAGTCCACCTGACAATGACATAGTGGGGGATATTTACTAAAACTTGAGAGTGCAAAATCTGGTATAGAACCAGTCTGCATAGAAACCAATCAGTTTCCAGGTTTTTTGGTCGAAACTTAAAGGGGTTGTAAAGGTAAATGTTTTTTCACCTTAATGCATTCTATGCATTAAGGTGAAAAAACATCTCACACTGCTGGCGCCCCCAGTCCCCCCGTTTTACTTACCTGACCCCTCGAAAATCCCGCGCTCGCCCCCGCCGTCCTCTTCGCTGCTCAGCCTGGCCGCTGATTGGCTGGAGTGGATGGATTGAAAGCAGCGCAGCCATTGGCTCGCGCTGCTGTCAATCACATCCAATGACGCAGCGCGCCGGGGGGCGGGGCCTTGTGATACAGCGAGCGGCTATAACCGCCGGCTGTATCACGGGAGCGCGCCCGCAGTGCTTCTCACCAATGCGAGGGAGCTCGCATTAACGTGAGAAGCACCTGCGGGAGGAAGCAGAGACAGCCGCCGAGGGACCCCAGAAGAGCAGGTTCGGGGCCACTCTGTGCAAAACGAGCTGCACAGTGGAGGTAAGTATGACATGTTTGTTATTTTAAAAAAATAAAAATTTTTACTTTACAACCCCTTTAAAGTGAAAGTAAAGTTAGAATTGTTTAAATCCGCTGACGGGCAGGCTTTTAATAACAGAAGAGACCCTAGAGGTCTGTTCTGTCGTACATGTCCCCCCTGCCTGTCAGCAGGTAATGTGATCTGAGCCGCACATGCGCAGCTCAGACCACATTTATGGCCCGCTCTGCGCGTCGTAGCGATATGACTTCCATGCGTATGCAATCTGTGGCTTGAAATGCAAAAGCCATAGTGGAGACCGGGTGAAGATGGAAGCGCCAGGGGCCAGGAAGAGCACTGACAGCGGATCACTGGAGGGTTCCATTTGTAGGTAAGTCTGTCATACTAGAAACTAATGCATATTAGTACATTATGGTTTAAACCTGCAGGGGGGCACATTATTTTATATTGTAAAAGAGACTTTACTTCCACTTTAATTGAATAAGCTGAACGTAGAAACTGATTGGCTACCATGCACAGCTGCGCCAGATTTTGCGCTCTCAAGTTTTAGTAAATAACCCCCTGTGAGTAGAATTCCCCAATATACTTAATTGTGTGGATGGGGGAATCAATTCTGTTTTTTTTACTCATCCTGCTGGCTGAGCAGATAAAACTGCACCATATATGTCCAGACTAAGACAGGCTCAATTCCCCCATCAACATTGAGTCTCTCCCACGGAGGTATTGTATTCTGACAGCAGGTTTCCAGCCATCTGAATACAATGATCACTGCTTGATCACGGCAGTGATCAACTTTAGAAGAGCCAGCCTGCCCATACATGAATCAAAATTCTAATTTTGATTTGTCTATGGCCTGCTTAACTTTACATCAAACCATTGTTCGTGAGGAAGAGCAGCAGGATAGAGACGTATTCCTTTGCTTTTAGACAGCTTGAGTTAAGGGACCTTGTCACTAATTAACGAAAAAAGATCAAGAATTTCAGTCTTTTTGTTTTCTAAAAATTATTTTTCATTCACTAGCAATGTGCCTGAGCAGGAGAGACAGAACCGAGACGAGTGTGTGTAAACACATACTTCCCTGTTCTGTTCTGACGGAAGTGACAGATTGTGTGTTCCTATTAGCTAGGAACCACGATCTGTCACTTCCTCCAGTCAGTCCCCTCCCCCTTCAGTTAGTTAGACCTCCCAGGGAACACAATTAACCCCTTGAGTGCCCCCTAGTGTTAACCCCTTCACTGCCAGTGACATTTTAACAGTAATCAATGCATTTTTATAGCATTGATCGCTGTATAAATGCCAATGGTCCCAAAAATGTGTCAAAATTGTCTGATGTGTCCGCCATAATGTCGCAGTCACGATAAAAATCGCAGATCACCCCCATTAATATAAAAAAAAAAAAAAAAAAAATGCTATAAATCTATCCCCTATTTTGTAGACACTATAACTTTTGCGCAAACCAATCAATATACACTTATTGCGATTTTTTTTACCAAGAATATGTAGAAGAATACATATCAGCCTAAACTGAGAAAAAAAAATGCTTTTTTTTTCAAAAATTAGGATATTTATTATAGCATAAATTACAAAATATTGTACGTCAATTTTGTTTGGGAGCCACATCGCACGACTGCGCAATTGTCAGTTAAAGCGACACAGTGCTGAATTGCAAAAAGTGCTCTGGTCAAGAAGAGGGTAAATTCTTCCAGGGCTGAAGTGGTTAATTGCTGTCTGTGTTAGTTTAAAGGAGTTATATATCAAGCAAACACTTTGATTTTATAACATCAGCATTGTAATAACAATACAAACAATAGTTATATTTGACAATCCAGTATAAGTTTACCTTTAAAATCTCCTTTAGTGTTGCAAATTACGCTGGTCATTTCTTTCCACAACTTATTGAATTCCCTGCATTCTTCCTCTTTCTTGCCGCTTTCTCTCTGCTGTTTACTTTCTGTTTCTCAGGACTACATATCCCATGATACCTTGCTGCCTGCAAGCTGTGATTCCTGTACTGACCACGCCTCCCAAAGCTCCTCCTATCATAACCTCTGTAGTTCAGAAGGTAGGCTCTGTAAAATGTGTGTCACAACAGTGCCTAATCACACTGCCTATTGAATATGTGTCACAGAATTCAAAGAGGTAAATGTTTGGGGATCTTCACAAGGTAAGTTTACAAACTTCAAGATCATTCAGATTAATAGGAGTAGGCTATGAAATACAATGTGAAAATAAATATATTGTAGCACCCTTCGGTGTACAGACTAATGTGATGACATTTTTTTTTCTGACTCGCAGTAACTGAGTGAGTATGGAAACTGATTGGGGTTACTGTAGGTCAGGCCTCAAGTACTTCCCCCTGGTTCTAGAAGCTACTAGAAGTTTCTAGAAGCTAGTGGTGCAGCAGAAGAGGCTGAGAACTGCATATTCATGGAAATCTGACCAATCCCTAGGCAGGAGACCTGGCAGGGTGGTTGGTCAGCTCATAAATATTTCAGAGCCTGGCCAGCAAAGGGGTGGTTTTTGGATGTAAGGTCGAGTGTCGTGGAGCCTGGGAGGGGACCCCAGGGCTTAGGGGACTCTGCCTCCAGGCTGGAGATGAGGAAGTGGAGAATGGATCTTCACTAACCTTCAGTCTCTTCTAGGAGACACCCTGTCTAGCATGGGAAGGCCTGGACAGCTGTCTATTCCAAAGCAGCAAGAGTCTGATTGTTCTGAGCATGCAAATTCTCTACACATGATCGGAAAAAGTCAGATCGGATTTTGTTGTCGGAAAATTTTAGATCCAGCTATTAAACTTTTTCCGTTGGAAATTCCGACAGAAAATGTCCGATAGAACCCACACACGATCGGATTTTCCGACGTCATAATCCGATCTGACTTTTTCCGTCGGAATTTCAGACGGTGTGTATGGGACATAAGCAAGAGTTGCTTTAGAGCTAAATCACACTTTTGTGATGTAGTGTGTTGCAGTTATCCGTGTGTTAACACTGCATTGACAAAACACACATTAAAGCATGTGTAGCGGATGACATTTGGGATCAAACGTCATAGTCTGGCCAGGCTATGCTTGGAAGTTCTGCCTGGTCATGTGAACGGTGAGGTGCACATGACAGGCTAGAACCAAGTCTGGTTGGATGTTTAGGTATCGGCCTTCTTGGAGCCAATCAGTGGGAGTGCCAGGGCCCGTTAAGGAGTCTGGGAAGGGGTACTTAAAGGGGTGTGGGTCACGTGTTTGGGGTTCCGGAGTTGTTCGAGAGACCCGTGTGGTCTAGTCTGGTTCCAGGACCAGGGTAGCCCCATGAGGGGTCCTGGTCACGGGGGTGTTCGACACCCTGCAACATGTTCCTCTCAGTGGCCCCTGATAGACCTGCTTGGTCTGGGGTAGGGATCCATCCGTTCCCGAGTCTCGGAACCAGCTGGTCCAAGGCGCAGTAACTGAGGGAGGATTCAAGGTGCCCGGGTGTGCTCTCAGCTTGGAGGGACAATGCAGCTCGTGGAAGTGACCGAGGGTGGACTCTTCAGAGGAGGGCCGGCAAATGGCATCCTGAGAAGTGCCTGGTTACTGAGTTGAGAAGGACATTGACGAATTCCCACTTTTCCAGTACCATTGAGGAGACTGGAAACGTTCCAGGTACGGAGGAAAAAGGTTCCTGTTCACACTTAGTTGATTGTTCAAGTGTGAGTCAACGTGTTGACTGCCATGATCTCTGGCTAGAGATCTGTTCAGCCTTGAAGTGCCCAGCTGCGAGTGGCTACTCTCTGGGTGGAAATAGAGACTTTGCTAGACCTGCAATTCAAGGTGCCTGAGTTCTTCACCTGTGCCCTCTGTTCCCTAAGAGACTGCGTTAATTGACAGTTCTACTGCAAAATAAAACCTTTTTAAAAGGACTTCATCTGTGTCAGTGTACAAGTCATTGGGTATCAACCCTGGGAACCCCTAGAAGTGGAAGAGCAGGCCAAGAGAAGGCAACCGGTAAGCCCATTAAGTCAAGGCAATGGGTTATGGCCGCTACACATGTTACCTAAAGTACATTAGTACATTGCAGTGACATTCATTTTGAATGGTACCCCAACTCACTAAGAGTACTTTCACACTGTTCTGTTGAAGAAATGCAATAAAAATGCATATGCATAATGTTTTGATGCATTTGTGCCACTTCTTCTGGTGTGTTTTCTCTAGAAATCAATGGAAGATGCATTTTTGGTGCACTTTTGAAAAGCACACCAAAGATGCAGTATGCAGGGCTTTTAAAAATGCACACACACCCGCAGCTCACTGGTGTGAAGAGTTGCATAGAATCTAACCACTTTAATACTGGGCACTTTCACCCCCTTCCTGCCCAGGCCATTTTTCAGTTTTCAGCGCTGTCACACTTTGAATGACAATGGTGTGGTCATGTAGCACTGTACCCATGAAATTTTTATAATTTTTTTTAGACAGCTAGAGCCATCGTTGGTGATAATTAATCACCATTGATGTTTTTATTTGCCAAACAAGCTAAAAAAGCCTGAAAATGTAGCAAATAAACAATTTTTCTTTTTCACTGGTATGCACTGATGAGGCTCCACTGATGGGCACGGAGAAGGCTGCACTGATGGGCACTGATGAGATTGCACTGATAGGCATCACTGATAGGCCCTGATACTGAAAGCTGCATTGATGGGCACTGATAAGCTGCACTGTTAAGCACTGATGGGACTGCACTGATAATCATGGGACTGATAATCACTCAGTCCCATGATAATCACTGTACTAATTATAAAAATTTGTAGGTTTACCACTAGAGGGAGCTCTTAGTGTCTCACTGTAATTAAATAAATAAAGCGTCTTCCTTAACCACTTCAGCTCCGGACCAATAAACACCTTAAGGACCAGAGGTCTTTTTGCAATTTCGCACTGCGCTGCTTTAACTGGTAATTGCGCGGTCATGCAATATTGCACCCAAACGAAATTTGCGTCCTTTTCTTCCCACAAATAGAGCTTTCTTTTGATGGTATTTGATTGCCTCTGCGATTTTTTTTTTGCGATATAAATGGAAAAAGAGCGAAAATTTTGAAAAAAAAAGATATTTTCTTCTTTTTGTTATAAGAAAAATCGAATAAACTAAATTTTAGTCATACATTGAGGGCAAAATTTATTCAGCCACATGTCTTTAGTAAAAAAAATGTCAATAAGTGTATATTTTTTGGTTTGCGCAAAAGTTATAGCGTCTACAAACTAGAGTACATTTTCTGGAATTTACACAGCTTTTAATTTATGACTGCCGATCTCATTTCTTGAGGTGCTAAAATGGCAGGGCAGTACGAATCACCCCCAAATGACCCCATTTTGGAAAGTAGACACCCCAAGGAAATTGCTGATGGGTATGTTGAGCCCATTGAATATTTATTTTTTTTGTCCTAAGGGATTAAATAATGACAAAAAAAAAAAAAAAAAAATTTTTTTACAAAAAGTTGTCACTAAATGATATATTGCTCACACATGCCATGGTTATATGTGGAATTGCACCCCAAAATATATTCCACTACTTCTCCCGAGTATGGGGATACCACATGTGTGGGACTTTTTGGGAGTCTAGTCGCGCACGGCACCCCGAAAACCAATCACCACCTTCAGGATTTCTAAGGGTGCAAATTTTTGATTTAACTCCTCACTACCTATCACAGTTTCGAAGGCCATAAAATGCCAAAATAGCACAAAACCCCCCAAAATGACCCCATTTTGGAAAGTAGACACCCCAAGCTATTTACTGAGAGGCATGTTGAGTCCATGGAATATTTTATATTTTGCCACAAGTTGCGGGAATATTACAAACTTTTTTTTTTTTGCACCAAGTTGTCACTAAATGATATATTGCTCACACATGCTATGGGCATATGTGAAATGACACCCCAAAATACATTCTGCTGCTTCTCCTGAGTACGGGGATACCACATGTGTGGGACTTTTTGGGAGTCTAGTCGCGCACGGCACCCCGAAAACCAATCACCACCTTCAGGATTTCTAAGGGTGCAAATTTTTGATTTAACTCCTCACTACCTATCACAGTTTCGAAGGCCATAAAATGCCAAAATAGCACAAAACCCCCCCAAATGACCCCATTTTGGAAAGTAGACACCCCAAGCTATTTACTGAGAGGCATGTTGAGTCCATGGAATATTTTATATTTTGCCACAAGTTGCGGGAATATTACAAACTTTTTTTTTTTTGCACAAAGTTGTCACTAAATGATATATTGCTCACACATGCTATGGGCAGAAGTCAAATTACACCCCAAAATAAATTCTGCTGCTTCTCCCGAGTACGGGGATACCACATGTGGGGGACTTTTTGGGAGCCTAGCCGCGTACGGAACCCCGAAAACCAAGCACTGCCTTCCGGATTTAAATATAAAATGCTACCAAAAAACCTGTTAGCGATGGCAGGGATCAGGCCTGACTCTGCGATCGCTGCAGTTATGTGTTTAGTGTTTTGTAAGTGACAGTGATCGATCGATACTGCACTTGGGTGGGCTGGGCAGAGGGGCAAAACGCAGGTGCTAGCAGGTATCTGGGCTGATCCCGCTAACAATGCGTTTTTTTGGAACCCTAAACTGCTGGGGACGCTAGTATAGATCTGATCAGATCAGATATTGATCTGTTCAGATTCTATACCACTACGGGAGGTGTATGCTTTGCGTGTGGGTGTTAGCGGTACTGGCACTAACCTAGCGCTGCCTGGGGCGACGCAGACCCTGACCCTAAAACCTAATTGATATCACCCGCCGGGTGATCAGGGGGTTAAACCTTTTTGGGTAATAAATGGTGGGTGCCCTGATGCTATAAAAAACAAACTAACCAGAGTCACCCGTAACACTTATACGGTGATCAGTGGTGAAAGGGTTAACTAGGGGCAATCAGGGGGTTCAAATTTTTATTAGGTAGTATATGGGGGTCCCTGGCGCTATATAAAAACCTGACGGGGAACCTAAATAACTAACTGGCTAACCAGCGTCACCAGTGACACTTATACTGTGATCGCTGGTGAAAAGGGGTGAAAGGGTTAACTAGCAGCAATCAGGGGGTTAAAACCATTATTGGGTAGTATATCGGGGTACCTAGCGCTATAAAAACCTGGTGGTGAACCTAAAAAAATAACTAGCTACCTAGCGACACTAGCGACACTGATGCAGCGATCAGAAAAATTATCGCTTAGTGACACTGGCAAAAGGGGGTGAAAGGGTTAACTAGCGGAAATTAGGGGGTTAAAACCATTATTGGGTAGTATATCGGGGTACCTAGCGATATAAAAACCTGGCGGTGAACCTAAAAAAATAACTAGCTACCTAGCGACACTAGCGACACTGATGCAGCGATCAGAAAAATGATCGCTTAGTGACACTGGCAAAAGGGGGTTAAAGGGTTAACTAGCGGCAATCAGGGGGTTAAAACCATTATTGGGTAGTATATCGGGGTACCTAGCGCTATAAAAACCTGGCGGTGAACCTAAAAAAATAACTAGCTACCTAGCGACTGTAGCGACACTAATGCAGCGATCAGAAAAACGATCGCTTAGTGACACTGGCAAAAGGGGGTGAAAGGGTTAACTAGCGGCAATCAGGGGGTTAAAACCATTATTGGGTAGTATATCGGAGTACCTAGCGATATAAAAACCTGGCGGTGAACCTAAAAAAATAACTAGCTACCTAGCGACACATGCAGCGATCAGAAAAATGATCGCTTAGTGACACTGGCAAAAGGGGGTGAAAGGGTTAACTCTAGGGGCAATCAGGGGGTTAAATCTTTATTGGGGGGTGATAGGGGGCTACCCTGGACCTAACACTAACTGTCCTGACAGTTTTTACTGTCACAACTGACACTGAATGCATTGATCAGTAAAGAAATGATCAGTGCAATCAGTGACACTGTGACTGGGGGGGGAGGGGGGGCGGGGGGGATCGGGGGGCGATCGGGGGGGGGGGGGTCGGGGGGGGGGGGTTTGTGTGCCTGTGTGTACCTACATGTCAGTGTAGTGTTGGTGCACACTTACTATTAGTCTTCTCCTCGTAGTCCGGTCAAAAAGACCGCCCCGAGGAGAATGACATCACTTCCTCCTTCCTGTGTAAACAATACACAGTGGGAGGAAGCTTCTCATTGGCCAGGAGCGATCCAGAGGGGGTGGCCGAAAACCAACGGCCATCCCCTCATCACGGAGCGCTCCTGGAGCGAACCGGACCGTCGTATCCAACGGGAGGGGGTCCGATCGGACCCCCCACCCGCTGGAAGGCAGGCACGTACATCTACGTGATTGTGCCTGCCTGTGCCATTGTGTTGACGTACATTGGCAATACGGCGGTCCTGAAGTGGTTAATAAATACTGAGATAAGATATTTTCAACCTAGGAAGCGGGTTGTTTTTAACCACTTCAGCTCCAGAAGAATTTACCCCCTTCCTGACCAGAGCACTTTTTGCAATTTGGCACTTTGTCGCTCTAACTGATAATTGCACGGTCGTGCGACGTGGCTCCCAAACAAAATTGACTTCCTTTTTTCCCCACAAATAAAGCTTTCTTTTGATGGTATTTGATCACCTGAGTGATCTAAAAATACCCCCAAAATTACCCCTTTTTGCAAAGTAGACATTACAAAATATTTGGTAAGAGGCATGGAGAGACATACGGGGGCCCAATATCCAGGGAGTACCATAAGACATTCTAGGGACATAAATTACAAATATAATTTCTAAATTTCTAAATTCTATCTCACTCCATGCTGATCTGAGAAACGACATGATGGAAACCTTTTTACCTACCTAATATAATACCTTGTATATCACTAGGAGCACACTATACGATTTGACTATTGATACCTAGTTCCAATTACATAAGAACTAATGACTGTCTTGGAAAACTAGGAGGATCGCCCAGTGGTATTATATGGGTGACAATGACCATTTGTAGGAGGACCATTTAATGTGTTTCTATGTTGATGCTGTTGACTATTAACCATGTGTGTTCTTGCTGAAACTTTTCCTGAAGAAGCGGGTTATCTCCTGCGAAACGCAAACTGCGTCAAAATTACAGCAGCTCACTGTGCTCCACAATAGGGAATCCACTAAGAACCTGTATTCAAGGAGTACTAGATGGTTTTGGTCATGTTTTATGTGCCGTTTTTGTGTGTGTTTTATATGTTTTTGGAAAAGTATACATGTGCAATTTTTATCATATAATAAATATTTTTTGATACTTTTTATAAAAATGGGGTACCGTTACAGTCCTTATATTTAGTTTGTTAGGGTCCATGTGGAAAGAAAATGAAAACGCATTTTTTTTTTGCACAAAGTTGTCCATTTATAAGAAATTTCTAACACATAGCAAAAAGTACACCCCAAAATATATTCTGCTACTCCTCCCGAGTATAGCGATACCACATTTTACACAGCCTGGCCAAATAGAGAGGCCCAACATGCAGGTAGCCCCATCAGGTGTTCTAGGGACATACATTTCAAATCTAATTTGACTACCTATTACACTTTTGTGAAGCACTGTGGTGGCACTTATGTGGCATTGATGAGCACTGATGTGGCATGGATGTGGCGTTTGAATATGTAGCGCTATACAAGTTATTCATTCATTCATGAGTACTAATGTGGCATTGATGTGGCATGGATGAGCCCTGATGTGGCATGGATGAGTACTGATTGTGGCATGGATGTGGCATGGATGAGCACTCATGTGGCATGGATGTGGCACGGATGAGTACTGATGTGGCATGGATGAGTGCTGATGTGGCAGGGATGTGGCACAGATGTTTACTGATGTGGCATGGATGAGTACTGATGTGGCACGGATGATCATGGATGTGGCACGGATGATCACAGATGTGGCATGGATGATCACTGATGCGGCATTGAGGATTACTGATGTGGCATGGATGTGGCATAGATGGGTACTGATGTGGCACGGATGATCGCTGATGTGGCATGGATGAGTACTGATGTGGCATGTATGTGGCACGGATGAGTACTGATGTGGCATGGATGAGTGCTGATGGGGCATGGATGTAGCACAGATGTTTACTGTTGTGACATGGATGTGGCACGGATGAGTACTGATGTGGCACGGATGATCATGGATGTAGCATGGATGATCACTGATGTGGTGTTGATGAGTACTGATGTGACATGGATGTGGCATGGATGGGTACTGATGTGGCACGGATGATCACTGATGTGGCATGGATGAGTACTGATGTGGCATGGATGTGACTCGGATGTGGCACGGATGATCACTCATGTGGCACGGATGAGTGCTGATGTGGCATGGATGTGGCACGGTTGAATACTGATGTGGCACAGATGATCAAGGATGTGGCACGGATGATCACTGATGTGGCACGGATGAGCCATGAATGAGCCATGGGTGGAGAGGAATGAGCCATGGATGGGGATGGACGAGCCATGGATGGGGCATGGATGGATGAATGAGCCATGAATGGGGATGGATGAGCCATGGATGGATAAGTCCTGTATGCATGCACAGATCAGCGCTGTGGGCACTTCACATCCAGCCCACAGCGCTGCTGCACCAGCTCCCTCCTCGCACACTGTACCAATCGGTGGGAGAAGAGGGGAGGAGCTGAACCGAACAAGCTCCGGTCTGTTGACATCTGATTGTTCCATCATTGGACGGATCAATCACGTGGTAAAGGGCCGCTGTCATTGGCGATTTACTCTGATCTGTGACGCGCTGTGTCTGGAAGACCCAACGGTTACGGACATTCCCTGGTGCGCGCCCCAGGAGACTCTGGGAAGACGTTATCCGTCCGCACTGTAGCTGTTTTTTCGGCTATGGCCTGGTCAACAAGTGGTTAATGAAAGAGTAGGGAGTGTTATTTTTCAAAAAGAAATGTTCACTTATCTTTGTAAATACAGTAAAGCCATGTTCACTTTATATGTTCAATTACAAAATAAAAAAATAAAAGGAATTGGATTTTTTTCTTAAATACAAATGAATATATACCGTAATTTAAAGTGAAATTCAATTCTCAGTTTTTTAAGCATGTTCAGCAGCTGATTTAATCACTTTCTGAGTATTCAGGTTCTTTATCTTTTAAGCATAGGCGTGTGCAGGTGGTGTGCCGATTCCCCCTATTGTCTATGTTTAACCCCGTGTCCCCCCTCTCCCACAGTGCTACTGGCTTCCCCTTTCACTTCTCCCCCTGGCTGCTGTTTCAGAATGGAGAGTGGGGGAAGGGGCTAGAAAATATGTTATTTCCTGCCCCCTTCCTTTTCTAAATGAGCACAGTGAACACACTCACTCACTGTGTTCATTCATAACTGAAGCATAGTAAACTATGCTTTTTAACATGCTTTAAAAGAACAGGATGTTTTTTTTAGGGTTACAACCACTTTAAGCTGGTGCCAGCCTTGCACAAAGGGAGTAAAGTTGTGTTTCCTACAGTGTGTAAATCAACACACAGCCTCATAGCCTAGGATGGCAAGGGAATCCCCTTCTCCTCCCTCCTTCCCCCATTCTCTTCTCCAAGCTAGCAGATTGAATGTTCACAACAAGTGTTTGGGTAAGAAATTTAACAAATGGTTTACTGGAGAATGTTTATTTTATTGGGCTCAATGTGCTCAGCTAAAAAAGAAGAGGGTTTAACTACTTTAAACACAGCTTCACCTTATTCACTAAGCTAAGTGAACATTTATTTTGTAAGGTGAACACACTTTATACATTTATTAACCACTTGCCGCCCACCATATAGCAAAATGACGGTGGCAAAGTGGTTTTAATATCCTGACCGGACGCCATATGACGTGATCAGGATATTAAGCCACTGCGTGCTCCCAGGGGCACGCATCACGGCGATCGTTGTTGCGGTGTGTCAGTCTGACACACTGCAACTATGATCTCAGTAAAGAGTCTCTGACAGAGACTCTTTACCATGTGATCAGCCGTGTCCTATTACGGCTGATCACAGTGTATATAGGAAGAGCCGGTGATCGGCTTTTCCTCACTCGCGTCTGTCAGACACGAGTAGAGGAGAGCCGATTGGCTGCTCCTCTGACGGGGGGGGGGGGGGGGCTGTGCTGATTGATTATCTGCACAGCCCCCCTGAGGATGCCCTCACTGGACCACCAGGGACGCCACCAGACCACCAGGGATGCCCAGTACCAGGTATGCCCCCTAGACCACCAGGGATGCCAGTCAGTGCCCACAATGGATGCCAATCAATGCCCATAATGGATGCCAATCAGTGCCCACAATGGGCATCACTGATTGCCATGCATTATTGTTTGGCACTGATTGGCATCCATCCCTATACAATAATGTACACTACAATGCCCATTCGTGGCCACCTATCAGTGCCCATCTATGCTGCCTATCAGTGCCCATCCATGCCCATCCATGCCACCTATCAGTGCCCATCCATGCTGCTTATCAGTGCCCATCCATGCCCATCCGTGCTGCCTATCCATGCCCATCCTTGTCACCTATCCATGCCACCCATCCATGCCAATCCAAGGCCACCTATCCATGACAATCCGTGCCACCTATCAGTGCCTATTTGTGCCACCTATCAGTGTCTATCTGTGTTGCATATCAGTGCCATCTATCAGTGCCGCCTATCAGTGCCACTTCATTGATGCCACATCATTGGTGCCCATCAGTGCTGCCTTATCAGTGCCAGTCACTGCGGCCCCATCAGTGCCCATCAGTGAAGGAGAAAACTTACTGATTTACAAAGTTTTGTAACTGAAACAAAAAAAAACGTTTTTTTCAAAATTTTCGGCCTTTTTTATTTGTTTAGCAGAAAATAAAAATCTCAGAGGTGATCAAATACCACCAAAAGAAAGCTCTATTTATGGGAACAAAATTATAAAAATTTAGCTTGGGTACGGTGTAGCATGACCGCGCAATTGTCATTCAAAGTGCGACAGCGCTGAAAGCTCAAAATTCATCTGGGCAGGAAGGTGTATAAGTGCCCGGTATTGAAGTGGTTAAATTAATACTACAGACTTGCACTGTGAGATAGAGCAATAACATACAACCATCGTACAGCACTGCAAAGATTATGGCACATCCCACTTATGCAATGTGCAAATATGGCTTCTTCCATGCATGATACATCCACAATAACGAGGTCTCATGACCCTAAAAAAGCCCATTTGGGGAGATTTTCTAAAACTGGTGCACGCAGAATCTGGTGAAGCTGTGCATAGTAACCAATCATTGTTTAGGTTTTATTTTCAAAGCTTAAGGCTCCGTTCACACTAGTGTAACTCCAAAGTCACGTAATTTTGAGTGCGACTTTGGAGTGCGACTTTGATGCAAATTTACTCTCTGGCACTCTAGTTACAGGTAATGCGGTGATCCCCCCATGGGAGACGGATGGGAATACGCCAATCCCAAGCTGGAGACAGACGGGAATGCAGCAGCGATCAGAGGCCTCCATACCTTAGGAAGGAGGCAGATCAGGCAGACATGGATCTGGGCTGCAGCTCTTCACTCCGGGGCCATCGCTTCTCCTCCAGGCCGAACAAGAAGTCAGTACTGACTAAGACCCGATTGGCTGGGAGTCCCAAGACTTCCTGGCCAATTGTGTCTCAGGAACTGCTTCCTGATTGGCTGGGACGAGAATCAGGAAGACAATAGTGATTATTAATTTCGCTATTGTCACACAAGTGGGTAGGCTCACTGCGCCCCAAGCCCACCTTTTTTTTAAGCCAATTAGAGCCTCAGACTCGAATCGTGCTTAAAAAAAAACATTGCAATCCATGCATCCGCACCCCGCTTGTCAATTATGGGGCCAGACGTATGCATGGGGGGGGGCAGCACCCCTGCGCCCCCTAAGGATGGGCCCCCACTGCAATTGAAACAAAGAAGATCAGCTACAAAGGAAAGCAGCAGTGTCAAGAGCCTCCATTAGTAATATACCGGTAATAATAATACAATTAATTTCTCCACGATTCTCTATCGCTCAAGTCTGTAGGTGTTATAATTTATTATCGCTGTTTTCTAGCTGGTCTAAAACCACTTTTGATGTAAAGGGACACTTTTTGGTTGCTATGGACAATCTCCAGTTTCCAGGCAGAAATAACAGTATTTATAATATAAAACTGCATGCAGGGCACTGGACAAAAGGGAGGTCAAATGATTTCATACAGTACCGTATATACTCGAGTATAAGCCGAGATTTTCAGCCTCTTTTTTGAGGCTGAAAGTGCCCCCCTCGGCTTATACTCGAGTCATCGCTGTCTGCCCGCTCGATCAGCGTGTCGAGCAGACAGACAGCGGCCATTCTATAGTTCAAAAGCCGCGCCTCCGGCTCCGCCTTCGCCTGTGATAGGCGGAACACTGAATTTCCCAGCAGCCTGTGTTCCGCCTATCACGGACTTCGTATCATCCTCGTACTACGGACGAGTATGATACGATGTACGTGATAGGCGGAACACAGGCTGCTGGGAAATTCAGTGTTCCGCCTATCACAGGCGAAGGCGGCGGCGCAGCTTTTGAATTTTACAATGGCCGCCGAGGCGCCGACGAACGAAGAGGGCACGGGACGGAGGCAAGGCAAGGCACGGCACGGCACGGGACGGGACGGGACGGGACGGAGGCAAGGCAAGGCACGGCGGCGAGGCACGGAGGCAAGGAGGCTCGGCACGGGACGGAGGCTCGGGACAAAGGCTCAGGACACAGGTAGGCTGGACACACACACACACACACACACACACACACACACACACACACACACACACACACACACACACGGATGGATACACACACACACAGGGATGGATGGATGGATGGAGACACACACACACAGGGATGGATGGATGGATGGATGGAGACACACACACACAGGGATGGATGGATGGATGGACACACACACACACACAGGGATGGATGGACGGACACACAGGGATGGACGGACACACAGGGATGGACGGACACACAGGGATGGACGGACACACACACAGGGATGGACAGGCATGTCTTACCCTCGGCTTATACACGAGTCAATAAGTTTGCCAGTTTTTTTGGGGGTAAATTGGGGGCCTCGGCTTATATTCGGGTCGGCCTATACTCGAGTATATACGGTAATATAATCTGTAAGATTACTGTGTATTGTATGTGTTATGAATTTGCAATTTTTTTAATTTACCGCCGGGCTCCACCCCTGTGTGTCGCTACGCTCGCAGGGAACGGAGCCCGGCACACAGGCATCGGGCGGAGGACACAGCCCGCAGACACAGCAGGGGGACATCTCAGGATCCTGGGGACAAGGTAAGTACACTGTGTATGAGGAGGTGCAGCTCACCTTTAATTTACTGACTCACCAATATTGGTGCGGTCTACGTAACTCAAAAAAGCATACAACAAAAGAGCATTAAGAGGTAAAGAACCCCCTAAAAATTAAGTTAGAAACAGACCATGCAACTTAATCAAGGGATTTTATTACGTACATAAAAAAATTATTACAAAACACTGGGTAAAACCACCACCAACACCAAGGCTTTGTTTAAAAGACAACGTTGTCTAAAATTGTTGCACTTGCATCACATCATGCACACATCCTATACACATCCTATACGCCACTAATATCCTCATTCCCGTGGTGTGGAGTAGATTGTAGAAATAATGTAATTAGCACATCATAAATAGCGACACGTATCGTCAAGATATGCAAACAGTTCTCACTACCTAGTAGCCAACAGGAATTCCCATCCAGGATGGATAATACTCTTAAGAGGACCTTGACACCATTAAATAGCTTTTCCCGCGAAGCATTAGAAGCAAACTAATTATTCATGGTGAGATGCAGGCTTCTCATAAACAATCTCAGAGTGGCATGATTCCTAGATGTACCCAGACATTATCTGTTTCTCAGAGCTATACTATGCTCAAGACTGACTGATTGGCCAAGGAAAACACGCAGGTTTAGTCACATAGTGTTAGGTATCTTAGGTGAAGAAAAGTGCACATAAGTGGGCTGGTAAAACAGTCAAGGATCGATCAGTCCATATGGCAAGGAAATCCCATCACAGGTAGTATCCTGAGTGTCCCAGTTGGAGCCCGCTGGTATGCAGCTCACAGGGGCCAAGTCTGGTCGGCCGCCTTCACTTGTATTCTGAATCAGGAATGCTAGAGCGTGGAATTCACGTGGTCCCTTTCGCTGTCAGCGTGGCCTCACCAAAATGGATCCCGTTGTCCTTGTGGAGTACACTGAGCTGTGCAAGCACGTTGAGCCGCGTCATCTGTGAGGTCAGTGCGCCACTGCCGTGGTGTTGTGACCGACATGTTTCGCCCCAATCATATGAGCTTTTTCAAGGATCGCATGATGTGATGCAGCTGCAACAATTTTAGACAACTTTGTCTTTTTAATCAAGCTTAGGTGTTGGTGGTGGTTTTACCCAGTTTTTTGTAATATATTTTTTATGTGTAGTAAAATCCCATGCTTAAGCTGCATGGTCCGTTTGTAACTTCCTTTTTACAAGGTTCTTTACCCCTTAATGCTCTTTTGTTGTAAACTATATAGTAAAACTGCTATAAGGCGGTCAGCAAGTGGTTAAAATCTCCTTTGTTGCAGTCATATGATGACTAAATTCTAGCTCTTCTGTTTCAGTGAGCTGCACATAATGCTACTGTCAGAGGTATAGTTATTCAGAAATCAAACAGGTATAAAAAAAACATTCAGAGACTATTATCTACCAAAAGAAATAAGATTAACAA
This sequence comes from Lithobates pipiens, assembly GCF_037356315.1. NCBI lineage: Eukaryota > Metazoa > Chordata > Amphibia > Anura > Ranidae > Lithobates > Lithobates pipiens. The sequence goes on along the minus strand of NW_027507764.1, from coordinate 448,312,519 downwards.
ATCTACTTAAACAGCACAAAAAAAAAAGGGATCTATGTAACAAAATAGAGGATGTCAGGTTGGAATTAAATCTATGTCTTATGACTAAAGCTGAGAAATATTTCTGTTGGACTCAAGCTAATTTTTTCTTGCAGACAGACCAACCTGGCACTTTCTTGTCCCGAAAACTCAACCCCTGCCCAAAAAATATTGCAATCCCTAAGATCATGAAGTTGGTGGAGCTTTTTACTCAAAATCCCTTTTAAGAATTTAATTCTTATTTTTCAGCCTTATATTCGGCTAGTGCCCCTTCTAGGGTACAAGAGTTTGAAGACCTCTTGCTCAATTACCCCTCCTTTCTTTGGTGTTGGAATATGGAGAAATCATGGATAAAGTGTTCTTGATGGCGGAAGTCCGGCTATCAAGCAGGCCAAACCTTCCAAGGCCCCTGGGCCAGACAGCTTTATGGCCCTATATTACTGGATAGTCTGATATAGGGTTTGGAGAAAAAGAAGGAGAGGGGGGCGCCTCTGGGTGTAGATTTTTTTAAAAGCAATTTATTCACAAGTCTAAAACAGAGAGATTTTACACTCACATTTTCCAAAAAATAAAATGGCATGTAGGATAAGAGGGGTCATCTGATTTGTCCACCACTTCAAATCCGGTCCGCAAGTGTCCTATTGTCCTCTCCTGGCGTTACCACTGGTTTGTTGTTTCGAAAAAGCCGGCTCGGTGGACGCAGAGGATGTTTATCCAAAGCGAGGCTTGGTTGACTGTGACACGAGGGTCGCGGAATTGTGACGTCACGGCAGGCGACGCGTTTCCTGAGCGTTCGGGTCGAATCAGTGATTGGCCTGATGAAAGAGCGCGGTCGTCTCTCCACCTCGACCCGAACGCTCAGGAAACGCGTCGCCTGCCGTGACGTCACAATTCCGCGACCCGCGTGTCACAGTCAACCAAGCCTCGCTTTGGATAAACATCCTCAGCGTCCACGAGCCGGCTTTTTCGAAAAACAACAAACCAGTGGTAACGCCAGGAGAGGACAATAGGACACATGCGGACCGGATTTGAAGTGACGGACAAATCAGATGACCCCTCTTATCTTACATGCCATTTTATTTTTTAGAAAATGTGAGTGCAAAATCTCTCTGTTTTAGACTTGTGAATAAATTTGCTTTTAAAAAAATCTACACCCAGAGGCGCCCCCTTCTCCTTCTTTTTCTCTGTAACAGTCTAGGAGCCTGGTTTCAGCTCCCTGCGGTGGCAGCCCTGCATGTTGAATTCCCACCCAAGGAACGAAAGACACTTTCCTGGGACTTGATAACAAAAAGATCTCACATGTATTATCGTCTCATATAACTCTATACAGACAGCCTTTTTGAGTATATTATTATGTGATTTTTGCGCCTCTACTTGTTGTGTGATATAGGGTTTTGGCCCTGTTCATTCAGACTGCTATCAACATGGAATTCTGGCCCTAATTTTCTCACCTTTCTGCAGACTTGATTCCCTCAGCCCAGATGCTGAAAAAAGGTTACAAATCAAACTCAATCTCAATCGCATCTGGTACAAGGCAGGGGTGTTTGCTTTTGCCACTCTTTTTCATCATAGCAATAGAGATGTTGGCTATTGTGATCCAAACCATTCTGAATAGGGTTGCACAGATACCGGTATCGGTGCCAATACTAAGCATTTGCACAAGTACTTTAATACCTAAAACTCCTACTGTTGTGGTGTGATTTGAATTTACACAAAATGAATGGACTCAAATCGCACTGCAAAGAATCGCATGTGATTTGAATAGGAATGCAGTGCTATTCCTGTGCGAATCACATGAGGTTTCCCACACCACTCCTGTGTGAAACCAGTCTTCTCATAGTGACTTCAGTGTGGGCTCACACAGGAGCAGTGCGGAAAACCACATATGATTCAGACAGGAATGGCACTGCATTCCTGTTCAAATCACATGCGATCCTTTGCAGTGCGATTTGAACCCATTCATTTTGTATGGGCTCAAATTGCACCGCATGGTAGCAGAAATTGGTATTGGCAAGTACCCGAGTAAAGTAGGTATTGGTGCATCCCTAATTGTGAATATGTTAAAGTAGACATGTGCACACTGAAATATTTTGTTTCGGAATTTCGGTTTCGTCTGAAAAATTAATTTATTTAGTTACTCCCAAAATTAGTTTGTATTAATTTTGTTTTGTTAAAAAAATGCAAAATATGAAAATCCGAACTAATTAAGGACGAATTTATCAATTGAAGGCTTATGGTGTCTGTCGGAAGTTCTAAGAATATTCGATGAAGCAGCTAAAGTGTATGACGCTGCAATCATACATTTATGGTCGAATGCTCTACCCACAAGCTATAGCAGAATTCTAATGGTGTTTGACTAGTAATAATTATAATTATTAATTATTATTACTAGTCAAACAACATTAGAATTATTCTATAGCTTATGGGTAGAGCATTTGATCGTAAATGTCCGCTAGCAGCGATCATATGTTTGTAGATCTTCATGCCTCTATAATGTCAAATCTTTTCTCTCTGTATTGAATAATCCTGGACTTATAGAGTTAGATTAGGCACATTCAACCTGCAGGTTCGATAGACACAGATCGCTATTGTCACTGTCATGTCAAATCTTCCATCTATATGGAACTGTTGTCGCAACCGTAGGAAAATATAATGGATACCAAAGCAAGCATTTTTTTTATTTCGGACCTTTCGGATTTCGGATTCTGCACTTTCATTATCGTTTTGTTAAATTCTCGAAATTCGGACCAAATGCATTTGGACGATAATGAATGCACATGTCTAATTGAAAGTGGGAGTTGACATGTGCTGTTTTTGCCAATGGTTTACTTGTGTTTTTTTACCTCTCATCATACAACCCTTCCAAATCTAATAGACCTGCTGTGTTGCTTCAAAGTTACATCAGGCCGTAAATCCAGTGAAGTCAGAGGTGCTTAATATTAAGCTGGAGGATAGGGTACTCAAGAGTCATAGGACCCAATATCCCTTTTCTTGACATCTAAGCTATATACCAGGTTTCGTTCAACCTTTTGACCTCCCTGGACCACATTGGAAGAAGGGGAATTGTCTTTTGTTACACATAAAATACGCTAACAATAAGGATAGCTAATTAGCTGAAAAAGTCAATGATCACCGATATAGATAATGTACTTACCTGAGTAATAAGAGTTTGTTTTTTCTTGTAATATTTTTGCTAGAAAATTACTTAGGAACCCCAAACAGTATATATTATTTTAAGCAGAGACTTTAGAGAATAAATTGGCAGGTTTTGCAATTTAGTATACCACATGCAGCATTTTTGCAGACACAATTTTGGTGAAAAAAATACACTGTTTTGAATTTAAAATTAAAAAACACAATATACAGTACAACCCAATTATTATTTTTTTAAATAGAAATGATGATGTTACACTGAGTAAATAGATATCAAACATGTCACGCTTTAAAATCACGCACACCCGTGCAATGGCAACAAACAATGTATATTTTACAGGTTAACATTTTAGATTTATAGAGGCGGTCTAGTGCTATAATTAGTGCTAGAATGTTACAGATTACCATTTTAGATTTATAGAGGAGGTCTAGTGCTAGAATTAGTGCTAGAATGTTACAGATTACCATTTTAGATTTATAGAGGAGGTCTAGTGCTAGAATTAGTGCTAGAATGTTACAGATTACCATTTTAGATTTATAGAGGAGGTCTAGTGCTAGAATTATGGCCCATAATCTGAGGTTTGCTGCGATACTTCACATGAGTGGGACGATCACTGTTTGCGTGTGTGCGGGACCGGGCATTTGCCCACTAGCACAGGAGAATGGAGCACTTTACTTTTCTTTTTTCATAATTATTAACTATTTTTTATTTCTTTTTTACACTTGCTTTTTTCCTTCTTTTTTTTTATCACTTTTATTGCTGTCACAAGGACTGTAAACATCCTTTATGACAGCAATAGGCACATGACAAGTGCTCTTTATGGAGGGATTTGAGGTCTGTAATCCCCAAATCCCTCTTCTGCCCTTGACAGCATTCAAAACACCAAGATCAGTGTTTTTGAATACTTTCTTCCGGGTTACCACAACGGAGACCCGATCAAATCCAATCCCGGCTTTGTATGGGTCTCCGACTAGCTGGTGTATGTGCTGGCTGGTAGCTCAGGTCTCCCGGTGGGATGGGAGAGCCAAAGAGAGCCGCAGAAGATGGTGGGAGGTGGGACGTCTAAAAAAACGGTGCCAGAGTGATGTCAGGGCATCACCCTGGTACAACCACCTAAAATCAAATGATGTACTAGATATTTGATTTGGCAGCAAGTGGTTATAAAAGTAAAGGAGAGCAACATAACACTAGTGAGATATTTCACATTGTTTTTGATAAACTAACACATCAATATCTGGTTCGATTAATGTAGTAGAAATTCTCAAGGTGCTAATCAAATATTTTGGTTCTAATTTTACCCTTTGTGTGTTTCATCCTTGAAAATATTTGCTCACAAATATAGGTGCTGTCAAAAACTGATGACCTGAATAAGCCATGATTGTGAAGAGTGAGATATTTTTCTTTGGAAAGATAAAATCTTATAAAAGTTGAGAGACACTGTAAAATTTTTCTTGAGCCACATATGTTGGCTAAGTGTAAACACATTCCTTTTTTCAAAAAATTCCAAATAAAATTAACATTTTTAAGTAAGTTTATGATTTCCTGTTGGGCCACATTCATAGGTGTCTTGGGCCACAGGTTGGACAACCCTGCTCAATACCATACTTGGGAATCAAATTAACCTGCCAGGTCACCACATTTGTATAGTGTAAATTATCCCCTATTGTTCGCCAAGCTTTTAGAGGAAGTAGAGATGTGGTCATTGAAGTCCCTTTTCTGGTTAGGTCGAATTGAGGCAGTAAAAACAGTTGTCCTGCTAAAGCTTGCTTATTACTTTTGTATAATATCGGTCCAGATTCCCATACTGGAACTTCAAGAATATCAACCGTGGATATAAAAATTTGTTTGGGGGCCCAAAGGGTGTAGATTTGCTTGTTGTATGCTTTATACCCCAAAGGGGTTTAGGAGACCCAGATTTCTACAAATACTATAGGGCAGCTGAACTGATCCAGTTATATCTATTGTAGTCTAGCTCCTATAAACCAGACTGGATCAGATTAGAAGCACAAGCGTTTGGAGCTCTTTCCATAGATCTCTTGATATGGATATCCTCCAAGAGCCATAGGACAATCTTGTGCCCGTTCCTTTTGCACTCGCTACACTTATGGTCATTTGCCTTAAATCCACTCTGCTCCCTTCACATACCAGTGACTCCACTATATAATAATTTTGAGTTCCCCCTGGACCACAACCTCTTCAATTTTAATTGTGGCTAAACAAGTGGGCACTTTGTTGATTGAAAAAGACCTTTTATTTTCCCCAAACATTGCAAAAGCTACAGTCAAATTCTTTAGTCCTTGGTGACAAATTACTAATTTTCTTAATAAATTACAAAAGCGTAAAGTTGATATTATGGTACAGACTTTGAAAACAAATGTCTGCAAGGGGTAGCTTATTGTCGCTATACAAACTGTTCACAGGAGCTCCCAGCAAACTTGCATATAAACTGGCTTGGGAGAGAGTCATGGAAACAGAAATTACATAGGAGGACTGCAATGCCTGGACCTCCAGAACCCACAAAGGTATCTTGAACATGCAGTTGGTAGAGGCTAATTACAAAGTTATGCCTTGACGGTATCTGGTCCCAGCCAAACTATCAAAAATGTATCCTGAGGTCTATTATTGGTGTTTCAGAGGCCGTCGTAAGGAGGTTTCAATGTATCATGCATGTTGGACCTGTTACAAGGTCAGGAGATTCTGGATGAGGGTGGAACATGCATTAATATACTCAGTAATTATTGTCAATATTCCAAAAAAAAGTACATGTAGCTCTTTTAAATAAACTCATCGACAATATTCCAAAATACACGCAAAGGCTGATCTTTTATATGTTTTTAGCAGCTAACATAGCTATAGCCACTGCATTGAAGGCACCAGTTCTGGATATCTCAGTTATGAATAGGGATGAGCTTGGTGTTTGACTCAAACGCAATCACAGCGCCAGCAGCGAGGAGAGACATAATTGGCCACAGGCAGGATGCTTGTGGGTTTAGTACACTCCCCATACTATATAAGGCTGCCAGCGCGGCAGCCTTGTGTAGTGTGTTTCGGCGTGCAGGGAAAGAGCAAGATAGGCAGGGACAGTGTTCTTTTCTCAGGCATCTGCAGGAGTTAGTGGGTGTTGTGTGCCTCTAGCACAGCACACTAGACACCTGTATCTACCCTTTTATGCTGGTGTTCTCTAATACAGGCATCTGCAGGAGTTAGTGGGTGTTGTGTGCCTCTAGCACAGTACAGTATACACCTGTATCTACCCTTTATTGCTGGTGTTCTCTAATACAGGCATCTGCAGGAGTTAAAGTGGGTGTTGTGTGCCTCCAGCACAGTATACACCTGAATATAACCCTTATTGCTGGTGTTGTCTGTTGTATATCTTGCATATTAGCCTTTAAAATTAGCACTTTTGATTTTGAACGTTTGAGTCCCATAGACTTTAATAGGGTTCTAAAGTTCGTACAAATTTTTGGTCCTTTCGAAGGTTCTGGTGCGAACCGAACCGGGGGGTGTTCGGCTCATCCCTAGTTATGAAGTGCAAGTTTACTTGGACAATGTTGAATAAAGAGCTGGTCATCATACTCCAAGATAAACCAACAAAATTTGAGACAGTTTGGGATCCGTTGTTTTGCTACTTACAAGTTCTAGCCTCATAAGTACTGGTCAGTGGATAGGGTGGCAGGGCTGTGGTCGGGTTTTTTATCTCATCTTTTCTTTCTTCTCTTTTTTGTTTATTCCTTTGTTTTTCTATACTATTTTAATTCCCTACGTGCTACACGTTCACAATGCCCAATGGGCTGCCATCTCATGGATAGTACGGCTCTTAGACCAAGGAAGAATTGGTAATCTTGTTAACAGTTCAGAACAATAACCTTGGATGAAGTGTTCTCTAACTTCTAAGCAAATGTTATAACTATCAGATCTCCCACAAGCTGGATCTGCATAATGTGCTCCCTCTTCCTTTACCCTTAAGCCTGGTACACACTAAGAGGTTTTTTTCGTTCAATCCAGCAGGTTACCCTTCTCCCCTTTTTTTTTATTATCCCCTCTCATATTACTTCTGGTCTACTATGACGCAAAATGTCACTTGTAGTGTAATAAAACACAACAAACCTACTATGCACATTATGTTGTTTGTATTTGGATTATGATATGCCATTTTGGAAGCTCTGTGAAAGCTGCAGTATGTTCCTATATATTTAGGATGTAATGTTAAATAATAATGCTAATAAAAAAATTGTTGAAAATAAAAGGTCAGAATTGTAATAGCATATACAATTTTAAAGTAAAACACATGGTAGCAACGTGTGTGTGTGCGTGCATATGCATGTATAAAGGGTTTACTGGTCCGCAAACCTGCTCCAGTGACAACCACTCTCAATCTCCTAGTGTTTAGATTGTTGTCCCGTAAGCAGGAAAACCTTGGCACAGGGTGGGATCTGGGAATGTGCGCGACAAGTCCTGCAACTTTTCCTGCTGAGTTTACCTTGTAGTAGTGGCTTTGCTTATTACCCCATATGTGCTTTACTCACCCTAGTTCTTTCATACGTCAGGAACCATCATTTACCACTTTAGGACCAGGCTTAGTGGAGACCAGGCTTAGAACAGTTGATGCAACATTTACCTAAAGATCTTGGTGATACAGTTCAACATGAACATTTATCAATAACAGGTTCCTAACTATCTATGTTCAGTGGCTTAAGCATACCTCAACAAGGTAATAATTCATACTTGGTGTTCTCCAGCTACTGGGAAAACCGCAATGCACTTGCAGTTCCTGTGCGGATTGTAACTCAAAAATTGGAGCAGGGACCCTTTCCCGCCATTTCAGAAGGGACAGCAATACACACCAAACTGAGCATGTCCATAGTGACTGCATAGGCTCTGACTTATCAGGAGATGGTTAGAAGACAGTCAAAAAAGGGGAGGATCAGAAAAGACAGGATTAAACAGCCTTTTTACACAATGCAGACGATAAACCCCTTAGGTTCCACAGTGAGTATAACAAGCATCATTTACTGCATATACAGACTGATTTTACTGTTGTGGGTTTAGTAACACTTTAAGTTTAGGCAAACAGGTAAACACACACTTCTAGTGGAAGATAAGGCTAACTCTAACTATGCCTAAAAGAATGTTCCCTCCATGTACGTTATCTATGTTGATTCTTCTCGTGAGTTACTGATGTAATCCCTGTTCTAAGTTTATGAATATTTTTCCTTTTACTTAATAAAAATATCAAACTTAAAAATGTTCCCTCCCCACTCCCCCTAGCTAATCTGCATACCCTATATAACAAAGACCAGTGTTCTTACCATTTTTTTTTTAGATCACATGATCCAGCAGCTCCGGCTCACCTGTGTCAGAGAACAGCAACTGCGGGGGAAAGTAGGGAGCGTCGACAATGGAGGGACCCTAGGAGCCTATGAGTGACATCACTGCTCCAGGGATTCACAGCTGTTGTCGAGAGCTTCCTTATAAAGAGGAGCCAAAGCTTCTGAATCTCAGGAAGTTTGGTCCCAAATGTGACATCACCTATGGCAAAACATGCCCAGCTGAGATCACATTTGGTGCCAAACCTCCGGTTTCCAGCTGCAGTGAAATGCACGCTGGCTCCAAAGAGATCAGAGAGAAGTGGCAACGCTCTCCTTAGAGGAGTTAGCTTTGATTGTGCCAACAATTATGTGGCACTTTAATATGTAAGTGCACAATCTGTTTTTAAATTTGTTTTGTTAAAATGTAAATGGTTTTATGTGATGAGCCCTCTTCTGCTGTTTAATCAAATACATGCTTAATCTTTCTGGTGGTGTGGAGTGAAGGAAGAGCACTGGGTATTGGCAGTACACTGTGCATTTAAAGTACTCTAATGCCTCGTACACGTGATCGGACTTTCTGCCAACAAAACCGTGGAATTTTGTCTGAAGGGTGTTGGCTCAGACTTGACTTACATACACGCGGTTACACAAATGTTGGCCAACAATTACGAATGTAGGGACGTACTAGATGTACTACATGGTTTTTCAACTCTTTAGCGCCACCCTTTGGGCTCCTTCTGTTAATTTCATATTAGTAGAAGTTTGGTGAGTATTGATTCGCACTTTTCTTTTCACGCTTTTCATTTCATGCTTTACAGTTAATTTCTGAACAGCCGGTCATCAACCAGACATGTTGCGGAATCAGAGGAGATAACGTGTTATTATTGGCCTTGGAGTTATTGCTTTGACATTTTTTTTTGGTTGAATAATGATTTGATTTGGTATATTTTCTATATTTTTGGATGCATATAATGCACTTTTTGGTTAAGTTCTATTGTCAGATTGCATGTCTATTTTTTATTCTTTTAAATGCACAATAAAAAAATTGTGGAGAATAATACTTTGCTATGTGTTTTACTTCAAATGACAGTTTGGGAGTAGGCAGACATTTTCAAAAATACAATGTAAAATTGACAAGGGAGACCAACATAGTTGTATCTGATCGTATAAACTAGGGGATAATGGTGTTGTGGTAACTTGAAAAAAAAAAAAAAAAATATATATATATATATATATATATATATATAATATTATTATTCTTGATATCATTAGAAAATAAAAGGCATTGAAAATTTGTGTGCAATAATTCCATCAGTATCACCAGCAAAGCAGCTTCATTATTATCCCATTAAAGGAAAAGAGAATTGTGCGCTGCATTCGGAGATTTCATAATTTGCCACATCACGAATGTTAATTCTCCATTACGAACGCTAGTTTACAAGACTGACCGCTTCTGGTTCCAAGCATGCATTTTTGTACTTTGGACTTTTGTCCGATGGACTTGTGTGTACACGATCGGAAAATCCGACAACACACATTTGTTGGAGGAAAATTTAAAGACATGCCAGGCAACATTTGTTGACGGAAAGTCCGCCAACAAATGTCCGCTGGAGCATACACACGGTTGGATTTTCTGCCAACAGCCTGACATCCAACATTTCTCGTCAGAAAATCCGATCACGTGTACGGGGCTTTAGACCTTTCGTTGTATAGAAGATCCTTCATTTTTATTGAGTCATTTCAAAACAGTGGGGTATGAGCACTGGAGGCGTTTTTTCATTTGAGGATTCACTTCTGTTGGAGCACTTTAAATGGTGGAGAACATTGAAGTGGATGCAAGAGAATTTATTTTGAAATTAGAGGAATTCTTTTGGGATATAAAGTTCACTAATCTTATAGCACTTTATTGACTGTGTTGCACTATTTGAGGTTAATTTACTGAAACTGGAGAGTGCAAAATATAGTGCAGCTCTGCATAGAAACCAATCAGCTTCCACGTTTTATTTTCAAAGCTTAATTTAAGACATTGGTTCACACTTTGCACTTTATTTATGAATTTCCATGCAGTGTGTATATATTTTTTATTTATTTATTTTTTGGAGTAGGACACCTGTACTCCATTTTACAATTTACAAAGCACTGCCAAGCTTTAATTCTATTATTGCCAGCTTTAGCCCTTACTCCGTTAAAGAGCAGATGAGTGAACTATCTTACCTGCAAGAAAATGTGTAATTCTGTTCAGTTTGTTATGTAGTGTAGGCACTAAGCCTAAACAGTACAGCATTGTCCTCTCCAATATAGTCAAAACAATATAGCCCAGTTAGGATTATGTTGTTTTGATAAAGGAACAGCATTTTCCTCATCTGTGTCCCAGTGTGTGGGGAGATTTACCTTCACTTCCTGCCCCATAGCCAAACAGGAAGTGAGAAGAAATACCTGCAAATTAAGGGAATTATCACTTTCAATGATAATGGTAAACAGGACAAATAGAGAGGGTGAATCTCCTTAACCACTTGCCTACAGGGCACTTTCGCCCCCTTCCTGCCCAGGCCAATTTTCCGCTTTCAGCGCTATTACACTTTGAATGACAATTGTGCGGTCAGGCTACACTTTACCCATGTGAAATTTTTATCATTTTCTTCACACAGATTATATATTTTCAGGAAAAAAAAGTTTTCTTAGTTTCTGTCAGTAAATGTTGTAAATAAGTAATTTTTCTCCTTTACTAATGTGCGCTGATAAGGGGGCACTGATGGGCACTGAAAGGCTGTACTGATGGGAACTGATGAGGTGGCACTAATAGGCAGCACTGATGGGTGGCACTGGTGGGCACTGATAGATGGCACGGATAGGCAGCACTGATGGGCATTAATGGGCGGCACTGATGGGCAGCAATGAAGGGCATTGATGGGCAGCACTGATAGGTGGCACTGATAGCCAGCACTGACTGGCATCGCCAATGGGCACTTATTGGTGGCACTCGTGAGCACTTATCGCTGGCACTGGTGGGCACTGATTGCTGGCACTGGTGGACACTGCTGGCACTGGTGGCACTTTATTGTAATCAAGGCACTGACGATCAGTTCCCTGATTACATGCCTTGATGTTCCCTGCAAGGAGATTGGCTCTCCTTGCCACACACTCTGTCAGTGTGAGGTGATGACATCATATGAAGTCCACCCAGAACAAGAGCTACACTGTCCCTCCGTCATTTGACGGTGGCTGGGCGGCAATCAGTTAATTGGGGGCACAGACAGTAATGAAAAAAGACAAATGTTCTAATCCCTCTTAACTCTATGCAAAACTGGAAAAAAGCTTTGCCTTTAGAAATACTTTAAAGAGATTGTAAATTCTCGTTTTTTTTTTTTTTCTAGTAACATAACAAACATCTTATACTTACCTATTCTGTGCAGTTGGTTTTGCACAGAGCAGCCCGGATCCTCCTATTATTGGGTCTGTGGCTGGAGCTCCTGGCCCCTCCCTCCTGTTGAGTGCCCCTACAGCAAGCAGTTTGCTATGGGGGCAACTGAGCCAAGCTGCAGCTCCGTGTATCCGTGTGCTGCACACAGAAGGTTTTTTATCTTACTGCATTGAATGCATTAAGATAAAAAACCTTCTGCCTTTACAACCCCTTTAACATGCACTGTTTGTTCCAAACAAATGGACATGAGTGCGATAAGGAGATGTTTGAGAGCTCATGGAGGACATTACCTAGAATAGTGCCCCATTGTTGGTGTCAGTGGAAGGAATAGTGCCCTGTTGGTGTCAGTGGAAGGAATAGTGCCCTGTTGGTGTCAGTGGAAGGAATTGTGCCCTGTTGTTGGTGTCAGTGAAATGAATAGTGGCCCATTGTTAGTCTCAGTGGAAGGAATAGTGCCCTGTTTGTGTCAGTGAAAGGAATAGTGCCCCATGGTTGGTGTCAGTGGCAGGAATTATGACCCATTGTTGATACCAGTGGCAGGAATAATGCCAAAGGTCATATAAGGCAAGCAAAGGGAAGAAAATGGCCCCAGGGCTGCAGTTTGGAGACCACTGAGTTAAGACAATTTATCCTCTGTACAAGAAAAATAAAACTCCAACACAACAGTCTACAAAAAAAATAGTAAATTTATTCCAGTAAAAAAAATGTGTAGATTTACAAAATAAGTACAAAATGTCATGCTATAATTAAAATAATTAAACCTGTCTTCTGTTTGGGGGGTAACCAAAGTCACATTGCACTAGAAATTCAATTGCATTAATGTCCAGTCGGTTAGTCTTTTAAAGTAAAGTCCAGAAATTATAAGTGCTTCATACTCCACAATAATTGTAGTACCAGCTGTTATCGGCTTCTTTAGTTAAAGATGGCAATGTGTTAATGTTATCAATTCCAGTGTAGTCTTCTGTGTCATTCCTGAAATCAAACATGAAGTATTGATCAAATTCATTCTTATCTATATCATTTACAATTTGGCTGGGACTGATGTCATCTGCTCTGGTCAGCTGCTGTGGTGGAGGGGAGATGTTCTCTGGAGGTGCCACTTGATGATGACTGCTGGAGGAGGGCATATAGGATTGACCATAATACATCTGTGGGGAGGTCTGCTCTGGAACGTTCTGTGGCATTTGCCCCACATGAGGCATCTGTTTACAGTAGAAGGAGCTGGTGGGTTTTTGCTGGTAGAAGGAGTATGAGCCATTGTAGGAGTAGGGCGCCATATCATTTTCCACTTGGGTGGGTGAAGAAGAATAATGCAAAGGTGCAGCCTGTGGCATCTGGGATGATGGGTAATTGTATCCTTTGTAAAAGTGTCCCATGGAGAGTTGTCCTGTATATTGGTTGTTCTCAGATGCCTGAGGGCGTTGATGATCAGCATAGCCTCCAGAATTATTGTCCATTGCCATCATTCCATGATTGTTGAGTCCTGAAGAGCGCACAAGCTCTGTAATGGGATAGAGGTTCTCATCTACCCTCTTCATCTTCTTCATCTGCTTCTTCCTCTTTGGTCTGTACTTGTATTCCGGGTGGTCCTGCATGTGCTGTACCCTCAGTCTCTCTGCTTGTTCCACAAATGGACGCTTCTCAGCCAGAGGCAGAGACTTCCAGGATTTCCCTATAAAACAGAAAAGGGCAAACATATTAGCAAACACATAAACAGCAATGACACATACACCAGCTCAAGGATGAGTATCATGCCCACAGGCTCAATATAAGGTGCTAACCCACCAGGATTCCCATGGTTGTGTTAGCTATTCACTGACACACAATCTTGTGAATGGTCACTCTTTATTGGCTAACTTAAATATAAGTTTGGATTTAGAGTGATCCCATTTATACAACACTCTTGGAAATTTTTAATTATTAAATATGCAAGCTTCTGGAACTTCTTAAGTTCCATCCAAAGATATTAAACAGTTTCTCATTTTTAAAGGACTGATGGTTATCTTTAGTTGAATCCAACAAGGATTCAATGTGAAAATGACAGTCATGTGGCTAAAAACAAAGATTTAAATAAAATAAAGATCGTGATAAAGCTTTGTGAAGTATGTCCCATAGACAGAAACCATCTACTAAGTGATTGACAGGAGTTCCCAGGGTGGCGGAAATAGTGTGCAAATCCTAATAGATATTCATGGAGTATTACAATTTGATGCTATATCTACAAGTATCCTAAAATATCTATCAAGTCCTAATAGATACTGATGGAGTATTATAATTTGATGCTATATCTACGATGTGTATCCTAAAATACCTATCAAATCCCAAATAGATACTGATGGAGTATAATAAGTTAATGCTATGTCTACGATATGTATCCTAAAATATCTATCAAATCCCAATAGATACCGATGGAGTATTATAAGTTGATGCTATGTCTACGGTGTGTATCCTAAAATACCTATCAAATACCGATGGAGTATTATAATGTGATGCTGTATCTACGGTGTGTATCCTAACATATCTATCAAATCCCAATAGATACTGATGGAGTATTATAATTTGATGCTATATCTACGATATGTATCCTAAAATACCTATCAAATCCCAATAGATACTGATGGAGTATTACAATTTGATGCTATATCTACGATATGTATCGTAAAATACCTATCAAATCCCAATAGATACTGATGGAGTATTACAATTTGATGCTATATCTACGATATGTATCGTAAAATACCTATCAAATCCCAATAGATACTGATGGAGTATTATACGTTGATGTTATATCTACAACATTTATCACCCTACCAAATCCTAATAGATATGTATGGAATGTGATTCTATATCTGAGACATTTGTTGCATCCTAAAATATCTAATGGTTCCAAAAAGACATTTATGGAATATTATCTTAACTCCAATGCTATATCTACCAAATCCTATAAGATATAAGTTATACGATAGTACTAAAACAAATCCTAAATAAATCATTATATCACAATTCATTGTATATAAAGTAAATGGCATCGCCAATCACAGTAGTGTACCCTTCACCAGCGCTTTCATGTGTGAGTAGCAATAATAATTCGTGTATGATTAGCGATTATAATTGATCCATTTATGATAAGCAATAATTAATTCATGTACGATTAGCAATAATAATTTATCAATTTACGATAAGCAATAATGTATGATTATCAGTAAAGATTGATCCATTTATGATAATCTATAATAAAACCCCTGTGTGAGTGTAGACGTGAGAATGAAGTGTAGATGGGGAAGTCTTACCGAGCATTTTGCTGAGTTCGGCATTGTGTAGGTCCGGGTTCTGTTGGGCCAGTCTCTTTCGTTCATCTTTCGCCCACACCATGAAGGCATTCATCGGACGTCGGATCCGAGCCTCGGCTTTGCCCCTGGTGCCGCTGCTGGCAGTCCCCGGCTCACACCTGACTTTGGCTTCCATGGTGTCAGTCCACTGGCACTGGCCCAGGCCGGGCATCATGATTGGCAGCACGGAGCTCTTCCCCTGGATCTGCTCGTCACTGTCGTAGCCACAATCAGGGCTGCTCATGTCTGGAGAGGAGGATCGCTGTGTGAGTGAGGCTCGCTCTGCTGGGACTCCTGTCTACTCCGAGGACACCCCCTGCCGGCTATAATCGCGCTGCCGGCCAATCAGCACGCGGGGGGGCGGGACTGCCTGGGAAAGGTGTGAAGGGCGTGGTTAGGTGACACTTGCCCAGGTAGCCCACCTCTGGGGATTAGTGTATTCATGTAAATGACAGTACTGGGCAAAGGCAAATCCCTCACCCCCCCCCCCTTCCCTCATTTCATTTTATGACCTCTAAACTAAAAAAAAAAAAAAAAAAAAAAAAATCTCATTGCTCAAACACAAACTAATACATTACACTGGCAGCCTTGTCATGTCACTGTCTGCTTCATGGGATTTATTTCTTGCTCCTTAGCAGATTCCGGTTTTCTGTTTGTAACAATTTGGAGAATTCTACATACAGTACAAGGTTATTATTTGTATTCATATTTATCATTCAGCCTCTAAACTGCACAGTCTTCTATCACTAGACTACTCACAGTACAAGTGATTGATGGAAGATTGGAGCCATGTTTATTACTAGAAATGTCATTTATCTGTCCTGTTCATCTGATTGGCAGTACATTGGCTGCAAAGTCCATAGACTGCGACAGTAATCTGTCCTGGAAAAGTTCTGCTAAAAAGAAAATCAGAACAGTTTTTATTACCTTAATGGACTGTGCCTTGTTTTTGGGAAACACTGTCTTGCACATTGCATATATTTTTGATAACTACGTGTTTGACATGTGTCCAGCATTGATCTTATTGACCTTATCATTAGCTTTCAGCAAACTTATAATAGAAATGTCATAATTGTGTTTTATAATAATAATAATAATATATACGTAATATAACTGAATAAGGCTATGATGTGTAGGGTTGTGCTCTCCAAGTGTATCCCCTTGTTAAAGTTGTTAAATAAAATTAATTATATTTAAAAAAAACAAAAAAAACAAATAGTTTTCATTAAAATGTCTTTAATCATTGTTTAATGTTCATATAGGACATATATGAAGATGGCTTTCTGTATTTAATAGCGTTCAGCTCATAACAATTATTTTATCCCCACAGATTTTTCCTAAGTGAATAATAAGATAATAACAATATAGACAATAGATAGATAGATAGATAGATAGATAGATAGATAGATAGATAGATAGATAGATAGATTCGTATTAACAACAATAGTTAAAAGTAGCAATATATATATATATATATATATATATATATATATATATTACAAATACACTAAATACCCTACTATTACAACAACTACTAGTACTAATCTTAAAAAAAGTAGATACAAGTAGTTATATATGGATAGATAGATAGATAGATAGATAGATAGATAGATAGATAGATAGATAGATAGATAGATAGATAGATAGATAGATAGATAGAAAGATAGGTAGATAGGTAGATAGATGGATGGACTAATTCGTATCAACAACAATAGTTAAAAGTATATATATATATATATATATATATATATATATATATATATATATATATATATATATATATATAGTATATATAAATAAATATATATATATATATATAAATATATATATATATATATAATAACAATTACAAATACCCTACTATTACAACGATTACTCGTACTAATCTTAGTAGTCTTAGTATAGGAAGCGTGGAAGTAAATCTATAGGAGTATAACAGAAACAAAGGATCAGTATAATAGAATATGCTACTATTACAACTGCTACTACTATATTACTACTGATTAATAATAACAATAATTATTATGGTAATAATGCTATTAGTAGCAGCTGGAATAGTAGCTGTTCATTGGTAAGACTAGTAGAAATGTAGAAATGCATATATTAAAACTATACACCATATAAATATAGAAGTACACTACTATTAATACAAGAGCTACTTATAATAATAGTTGCTGTAGTAATATTAACTGATAGTAGAGGTATTTATAAAATATTACTGCAAATGCATATGGTTATTATTATAAACAGTATCATTAGTAGTATATTGTTACTTAGTACAATACATTTTTAGAGTAATATCACCAGCAGACATTCCGACAAGTGATGGTATAGTGATTGTATAGTTAAAATAATGGGGGCAATAATGGTATGATTGATAATAATAACGATAATAACTCTCCCTACTACTCCCACCAGAAAAGATGGTAGTATTAGCAGAGTAGAGTTATAGTAGGGATGGGGAAGTGATGTTCCCTCTGCTTGCTGTGGATTTATTGATGTATTTCTGCCTCTTACATGAACAAAGTCAGCACATCATCAAAGCAGAGGTGAAAGTGGATGGAGATAATCAATATTTGCTCAGGTGATATTATAATACAATGTGTGGTAGATATATGAGATCTACATGAATGGC